>NC_142205.1:38539782-38845434 GCF_049639895.1 Pseudopodoces humilis
TCTGGTTTTTATGAGAAGTGTGTGGTGGTGTCACGCACTGCTACACACAGATAAGCAGCCATGCATTTGCAGGTCTTATATTCAAATTAGCACAATGAAAACATTCAGATTGTAAAGTATGTGAGCTTGCTGTTCAGGTCACTAGCTCCCACTGCAACTAATTCTCCCTCACAAGAAATGTGTGCTGGGCTTGGAGAACAGTTTGAAAAAGCGCTAGATGAATGAATGATTTTTTTAAAAAAAATTTGAAACTAGAACCAAAAACAAAACAAGAAAAAAAAAATCTGACTGATTGGAATGAAACCACCTGTAAAACCTATCCCAACCAAAATCCCTAGTGACCTGAAAAAGTTGCATTTAATCTGGATGAAGGCATGTTTTAATGTGGAAGTATTTTCTTTAGCTGGCAGCCCTATAATTGCATGCTGCTTTGAAGATTTTTGTACAGTAAAGTTAGACTTTGACTGTATGAAGAATAAAACTGGGCCTCTCCTTCTGCATTAGGTTCAATTTCTACAAATCAATAAAGCTAGCTCAGCAAGAAGTAGAAGTAATTAAAATCCAAATCCTGATCCTCTCCTTTACCTCTCCCTCCCCTCCTCATTCCCCCCACTGAAAAAAAAAAAAAAAGAAAAATCAGGCACTTATGTTTCTACTTTCCAGATGTGAACAACTGGATTAAATTCTATGGAGAGCTTTTAAAAAATCATAACAAGTCAATGGGTCACGGTCTTCACAGCATAAAGGAAAAAAATGTTAAGGCCTCATTGCTGAAACAAGGCAACATGGCTGCAGCAGCTGCAAGGTCACAGAGATTGAAACAGAACCGTGGAAAAGAAACCACAGACGCAAGAATGACAGTAGAAATTACTTGTAATTTTTTTTTTTTTTTTTCCAACATAGCGATGGAAGAACTGCATTCTTTTCTACAGCAAAGCTGGCCGGATTGCTATACCAGCAAAATTATTTCTCCCTGGTTTGGGAATGAAAAGGCTGTCCCACCTCCGTGAAGAGTTTTTGATATTTGAGTCAAGATCATTGAAAAGATTCAACAGAGCAAATAATGCTCTCTGAAACTTGTGAAGATTATTTTTTGTGACAGTTATTCACAGTGAAAATAAAAGTGCCTGGGATGGAAGAACAAGATAGACGACACAGGAGATGTTACCAGAAATTTCAAAAGCAGCTTTCCCTCACCAGCTTGGATTCTTCCTGGGAGTTCTGTGAAAGGTAGCAAGATGAAAAAAGGCTATACTCTCAGCAGAAAAGTCTGATCCTTCTCCCCTCCCTTCTTTTGAAGAAGCTAAATAAAGCTAAGGCATGAGCAGCAGCCTTAAGGTCCAGAGTAAAGCTGCATGAACACCACAAAGCTTTGGAAAAGGTATTTGAAGAGGAAACATGAACTCATTTAACATTTTTGACTTGGGCTTTCTGTGAACAGTCTTAAAAATAAAATTGCTGATTTTATCCATACAGATGCCTTCGATAAATAACTAGATTTCTTTACATGATGAAGTATATAAATAATGCTATATTTTTTAAGTAAACCAGCATATATATGATCGAATATAAATGCAATTTTTTTTCAAGTAAAAATCAGTTGACTTGCCAAAACCTGAATTCCAACGCATTCAATTGTTCTAGTTTTTATACAGTGTCTGGGACTTAAAAAAAGAAAGACATTTCATAAGCCCTTTTATTGTCTTGTACTGAATAAAGGTAAGAAATACAAAATCCACCACTGAGTAACCAGTTCTTTTTTACATTCTTGGGTTTTTTAAGGAACTTTATATGCTCAAATTCATGTGAAAGTATAAAGGTATAAAATGTATCAAAAGTATATCTTTCTTTATCCAGAATTATATCTGTCTAATAAAATACTAAATTGATTAGGTGAACAAATCACACTCCTTTGAGTAACATTTTGCTCTATATTAACTTGCATTCAATGCACAAAGAATTAAATGTTTCTTGAATGTACTTGATGCTTCCACAATGAAATTCTGTAATTACATAACCCTAATATGTTTATGGTTTCTAACTATAAGAATTTATTGCAAAAAATTACACTGCACATCAATTAACTGTTGGACTTGATCATGTTAGTGGTCTTTTCCAACCTAAATGATTCTATGATCCTATAATAATTAATCCTGTTGAGAAGATATGTAACAGCAACACTATCTCATACTAAGCGCCTCAATTTTTAAGAAGGCTTCAGGGAAAAATGGCTAAAACCATAATCACTTCAACATGTTCTTTCCACTGGGCTTTTCCCATTTGAGGAAAGAGTTCTTCTACAGGTAGAAAACAGACAAGAAATTCTGTCCTTTGTGGTTTTGCATTTAAAATGCTAAAGGCTTTCTTATGTTTATAGTAAGAAGGCTTTCTTATCATTTCTGTAGGAGATAGAAATCACCTACTGAGCTTTTAAATTCTTAAACTGAAATTCAAGTTTTAAGTTAGTTACCCACATTCAAGGCCAGATCTATCTGTACATGGGTCACAACCCACTGCCAGCAGCCAGACTCACTAGTATTTTATGCCTCTGTCACGACCTAAGGATTCATCATAATTATTTTTTAATTGCATTTCTGAAATATAGTATATACCTAGCAATTTTGCTATAGGCTCAACTTCATTAGCGTGCTCATTCCTGAGAAATCTTAGATCATGTAAAACTGGCAACAGCTGGTTTACAGAAGACCAGTAGCAATGGTACTAAACGAGGACAATTCACTGTCCATAACAGTGTTATTTTCAGAAGCATTTGATTCTTGACCAACCAACTACTTCTTTCTATGTATCATTCATGCTTAGCCATTAAGATACAAGGTCTTACAGGATCCAAGGTCAGGAAAAGTGGCATGTGGCAATGTGATGTGCTTGCTGAGCCTGAAGTGAGGGATGGAAATAAAGCAATACCTAAGATTTATTCACATTTTCATGGTAACAAATGTCAACTGCATGTATTCGCTGGCAGGCAATTTAAATGGAGACAGCTATGGGGCAAAGTAGAGCATCCTACTGCAGAGTCACATACAGCTCTTCTGATACAGGAGTTCAGGCTTTAACCTCATCTGACTCAAACTGGCTTATCTTTTAAAACTCAGCCAAGAAATATGATAATGAGATACAACAGGAGCTGCTTTTTAATTTTAAGGGCTGCCCTGTGTTACATGTTTTGGATTTACTACTTAAAGTTCGAAGGAAACCTGAATATGATCAAACAACATCTATGCAAGCATGACAACTGCAAGTGCTTAGTCCACTGTTCACTGAAAAGGGATAAAGATACTTAACTATTTTTTAATTCTAAACAGAAATTGAACTGAAATTAGGGAAATATATCCCTGACACAGAGTCAGTTCCAAATAATGTCAAGAGCATGAGAGAAAACTTTTCTGGCAGAAAGCTTGTTCATAACATGATCCCTGTGTACAGAGCATTGTTTAGAGATTTTTGAACAATCAGCTTTGATTTAAAAATATGAGTAAACATCAGTTCTGTGTGAGACATATAGATTAGTGTTTCACCCTCTGGCAAGAATTTGAAGTCCTATAAGACTAGAATTCAATCTGTAAAAGAAACATTTATTGTTCAATGTAAAGGGAACAGCCAATCTTCCATCATCACCCTCATCATCCTTCAACTTCAGCAAGGTGTAGTCTGAGAATAATTCAATCACACAGAACATTATACTGGTCTGCTATTTTGATTTACTTTCTAAATTTGTGAATTACCTTTCAAATACTGTATTTTCAGGAGTGCCTTGACAACTATTGTGTCACTTGGAATTGAACTCAGGTCTACCACTGGCAAGTAAATACCACAGACATCAGTTCAAGAATACATTTAGGGTCAAATTTCAATTTGATGTGGGTTCTAATCTTTAAATCAACCTCATGCTAAGCCACTGCAAAGAAAAACCAGAATTGTTCTTGCCTTGTTTCCATATTAATACTTTTCTTCACTAATGACATACTCTTGAATCCCATGCTAAAAACCTTTTTATTTACATTTATGCTTTTCCCTTTTTGAACAAACTTTTCACCTGTTTTCTGCATATTACAGTAGTGAAGTTAAGCAAAAATGTTATTTCATTTTGGCATTTTTATTAAGAGAACTGAATATGTCGTGTGAGATTGTGAACAATTGTGGTTGGGCTCTGGCAGATGTTTTAAATCTCAGACCAAAAAACTAATTGGAAGGTCGTTAACAGAACTAACAATTTTAAAGCAACTTGCTTCCATACGTCTGATGCAGAAAAAACTTTGACAATATTAGAAAGTTAATCTTTCTTGGCACTCTTCATCTTCAGCAGAAAGTTCTGACTGCAGATCAATGAAGCTCAAACTTACATTAAGCTGACCAGCAGTAGGGTATAGCTGAACCAGTAGCACAAAGAGAGGCTATTCTTACTTTCGGCTCTGTGAGGGATCAGCTAGAGTATTTCCTTTCACTCTGGATTGCTCTGACATTTGAGGGATATTTATAATTTTCTTGACAAAACTCTAAGATTGACCATACCTATAGTAAATGCTTAGGATCCAGAAATGCACTGAGGGAAATGACACTGGACAAGTATTATATACTAGTATTATATACAAGTATTATACTAGTATTATATACTAGAAAGTATTTTCTTTCCTACTTAAATAATTATTTTTACAGACTTTCTTACAACTCACAAGATACTTGAGGCACTGACCTTTTCTGACTGGTTTTAGAGCTCTGATCTAATAGTGTTTCTAGTCAGTGCTAAATTGAATTTCTGCTACACTGAGGTTTGACCATTCATGACAAGATCTTCCAGCTGAGTACAGATTAGATGATACAAACTTCAGAATTATTTCAACAGCATCAATCTCAGATTTGTCTTTAAGGTGACACACAAATTATATAGAAGATACTTGATTGTACACAGCTTACGCAGGAACTTTCTTTCCTGAAACAAAATGGTGTCTAACAGCCTGCTGGTAAATGCAAGCACATGCCTTAAAGCAATGTCAAAAATGTCAGGAAAATTTTGAGTTTCCACTAGAGTTAATTTGATTAAAAATGGTTGCCTTGGATTTAGTTATTCAATAACTACCACCAGTGGATGCACGAATGTCAAGTGGAATGAAAAGATCTTTTAATAAGGGTGTTTTGGGTAAGTCCCTTTCTTCAGGCAGTTATTCTGCTCACTGTCAGCTTTCCAGCAAGAGAAAAATGTCCTTGCTTTAACCTTGGGCAGCCAGCTATTTTCCCTGTACTCAGTAGACAGCTGGATTGCAGTGCTGAAGAAAGAGAAGGAAAAGGTCCATTGGCAACAACTATAATTTATCAGAACAGTGAGAACTCTCATTGGGGGAAATGGAAGGCAGCCATCAGCACCAAACTACACAGTATCAGCTAGATCTGCAACTTCACTTTAGCACCAAGTACAGAGGTTGTACTTCCTATCAACAGTTAGGCAGATAAAAAGGATGAGGGAAAATAGCAAGCATATGTCTTAGCAAATACAATGTGATCACATTTCTGCTAAGTATCTGGGTGGAAAGCTGGAACTAAGAAAATTTCACAAGAACATTCAGAGACTGCTTCTGTTCCAGCTTTTCCAGCTCTTTGCCTCCAGCTCTCCAGTTATATTTCCTTTCCTTTTCCTATTTTTCATTCATCACCTTTTTTTTTTTTTTGTTGCTAGTCAAAAGTAGCTTGTTTTGTTTGGTACTTTTTTTCAACAAACTAATAAGAAAAAAGATTGAACAGAAATTTTCCCAAGTATTTCAACAAATTATAAACAGCTCCAGTCATTTCCAGGCTGATAGTCAAATAGGTACAGCTAGTCTTCCTTCAGATGTCAATCTTTTCAATTTCATGCATCCTTGCTGTAAACCACCATCCCCAGTAAAAAATAAATGAATGCATTTGCCATCAGGAAGAATAAGTGGTACAGTCCTGAACTATGGAAATTGTGGAATGGATAAGTAAAACACAACACTACAGAATTACTTTGTGTCCTTAATATCATCTATAAGATAATGCTAATTTTGGGAAATTTTAGAACAATTTTAGAAAAATTAGAAACGGTGTGGGGAAATGGATACATTTTTCTATTAAGAAATAGCTATCTTATTGAAGTAAACTTATGTTCTTCAGGAGAAAGCATGTAGATACACTTGGTAGAAACAGAACCCTTCATAAATCCAAAGACAGGACAAAATTTAGTTCCAAACTGGAAAATCTCAAATATGGTAATTTTAAAATTGATTCATTACAGAGTTAAAATCTTCTATTATTCTATTTTTTGGACCTCTATGCATCTCAGCTAGCAGTCTTTTTCCCGTAACACTTGGACATAATTAGAGCTTACTGATTAGAGGAGTCACCTTTTCTGCATGCCAAAAGGACTTGGCACCTTGGCTCATCTGCTCTGTGTTCACAGTTGTTAGGGTCACCAATCTACAAACAAGAGACTCCAACTGCAACAGAGGTACAGAACCAAAGCAAGCTCTGCACTAATGTCATGATTCTATCTATGTCATAATAATAAACAATCATAGCAATGGGGAACCTTAAATACTTCCACATTAACTATTTCTGTTTTCTTCTACTAATGTCAACCATCACAGTCATTCCTAATTCAGTATTGCTCCCAGAGTTGGGTTGCATAGGCAAGAAGGGCCAAACCAATCAAAAACCCTCAAGCGTCTAGAAAGTCCCTTTTACCAAAATACCAAAGAACCAAGATTTTCATATTGACATTAGGAAAATTATTGACTTTCTCTAAGGCCCTGCAATGTAGGAGTATAGCATATACTACTGTATAATACCATACAGGGTAATAGCTTTGAAATTAAATTAGCTGATATAAGGTATTCAATATTTCTGTGGAGATTTGTGCAACAAACATGAATTTCCTAAAACGAAGAGAAAAGCATCTGGGAAAAAAATAATTATATTCACCCTAGATAAGGGAAAAGAGAAATAATATAGTCCTCATCTTCCTGGCTATACTCCAATTTCACTGTAAATTTATTGCAGTCTCCCATCCCTTCTTGCTACTAAAACACCACTGGTGCTTTTTATTTCTCTGAGTCACTTCCCTTTTCATTGACCTTTTAGCATTGCTAATAGGCTGTAATTACTCAGGTGAGTTTTAATCTTGTCAAGTATAGCCGTGGTCTGGTTGCAAACCAGAACTAAACCAGTGTCAGATAAGTGGAAATTAAATGTTTCCCATCCACTAACTGATAAAGAACAATAGCCCTGTGTTAATCACAGTCAGTCATGTGATTTACAATCCTTGCAAACAATCTTGTTAGGGCATTTTTGTTCTGTGTCTTTTGGGGGTTTTGGTTTATTTCCTTCTATTCTTTTTGCACTTCCAATCTGTATACCTAGCTTTTGAGAATAAATGGTAAAATCTGAGAGCAAACAGCTCCATACAGAATGTCTTTTCTATACCTATCCTTCCTGCCAAGAGCACTTAAAAACACAAAACACAGTATCTACAAAAATCTCTCTTATTTACAAAAGCATACGGAATGATGAAAATTGGCCAGAATAAATACTTGATCCAGTGACTGCTTTCCTTTCTAAACATCCAACCTAAATACAAGTTTGAAAATAATTGTTTTGTTGATAACATACAAATAATAAAATTCCTCTTCTGTTAAAAAAAAAGTGTCGTACATTTGGTGGGAAAAGTTTCTGATTCTTAACAGTAACAATCCCTTTTTATAATTTTTTATATAACTCTCTAGGGACTGGTCTAAAAAGTTAGACTTAAGAAATTTTCATCTTGCTCCAGTGCGGACAAGTACTACTAGCAAAAGCTTCAGGTGAATTCCTTTAGGTGCACATAGATGGACTCATCATATCATCAGAAAAAAAAAGTACAAAAAAGGAGGAACAAAATCTCCATGTTTAAAGAGTCACATAATATGATAGTGTCCCCCTTGTATGAGACCTACAATATTCCTGACAGCCCCCCCAAATTTTCAATGCAATTCTGTAGCTTGAAATCACAGTATCAAGGCTTGACTTCACATGGAATCTCAAAAAGCGTTTTGTAAGTGCAGCATGCATCTCAACTTTTTATAGGCAAAAGTTTAAAGATGTTATAAACAAGCAAACTCCAATTGTTTATAGACTGCGTTCCTATGAATTTAATAATATTTTTAAACCCTTTATGATCATCTGTAGACATGACCTTCTGAATTTTGACTGCTATACAGTCTCCTCCTAAATTGAAGAGGTCAAGCTGCCCCCATTTACATCACTAGTTATCCCACAGAGTTTTCAACTTATCTGGAAATCTGTCTGTGTTCATTTTTTAAAGAAGTGTTGTCCTCAGGCCTTATCTGAGATATGAAGCACTGTCAGAAATACCATCCTAGGCACTGCCCTATGATAGCCCTGGCCCTTACCATGACTGTCCTTTTGTTTCCACTGCTCTATAGTGCTTAACTGCAGTTAACTGGACTTGATTGTGCACACCAGCCTCAGCTGAACCTTAACAGTGAACCAGATGAGTAACCTCAAAACAGAATTTATTAAATAACACCTATTAAATCTCTTTCACCCCGAGGTGTTTCACTACACAGCTCTACAAACAAGTGTGTCAGCACAGCCAAAGAGGCAACAACACAGGAGGGTTGTGGACATTAATGAGGTATTAGATATTGGCCAAGCTCATATTGCATCTGATATTTCTGATCACCAAAATGTGTGTGATGACCTGTCTAGAGAAGTACACAGATAGATAAGTACCAGACGGGCAGAGGATAAGAAGTCAAATCTGTGAGGAGGAGGATAAAAAGGCAAGGACATTTGCAAAGAAATAGAACAAAGAAACAAGACACACAAGATGACATTTTTTTTCTCCTTTTATGACAAAAGAGCATCCCTTAGCACAATGTGTGTGTGTGATGGTCATAAGAAGTCATATCAGCACCTGTAGATTTACAGAATTAAAGTGAGACATATGCTTAAGAACCCTCTTGAATAAAAGTCACAGCTAGCACCTGTATTAAGAAAATGGAACAAAATGAGACTCTCTTTTTCAGAAATTGATTCCTAGGGAAATTACACATGCATTTTACATTAAATTTGTTTATTTCTTAAAGGCTCAGTGTTTGTAGCTGCAACAGAAAATTCACAGTTCTTGTCTTGAGGAGTAATTTTCTTAGGAAAAAAAGGGAGATACAGTGCACCAGTTTTTCTGTAATAAAGGTAGTATCCCCTATTAGCTTGTAAGGTTGTAATGTATTATTAAACACTTACAGGTACTGTTGATGTAATGTACTACAATAATAGCATAGCTGGAAAAGACTTCTACTTCTTTTTCAGGATAATTTATTTCGTATTGGGCCAACTGGAAAGCTTTTCAAAGACTGTCAGCACCATTAGCTATTTTCTGTTGAGGCAAAAGCAAGAGTACTGGATGTGTATTGACTTGCTGTTATTCTGAGACCGCACAAGATTTGGAAGCTGGACAGAACTAGATATGTGGGTGTACCAGGAAAAAAAAAAAAGGCAATTAAACAACTCCTCATCCACACCAAAGCAATGCAGAAGGCTTATCCAGGCTCTGAAAGCAATTTGATAGGGGATTTCTTATCAGCATATATTTATATATCCAGATGAAAGGTCCATTGACGCTCAAAAACAATCAGAAAAAAACCAAATTAATAAGAAACTTATATTTCTTATATTTTATGCTTATTTATTTCATATGTGGTCTCTTGTATATTCAAAGATCTTAGATTTTCAGCACAGAGGTAATCACTGTTAGAATTTACTTGCAAAGAATATTTTCCAAGAATTTTTTTCCCTGGTATAGATTTTAACTGTATCTACCTCATACATGTTATAATCCTGCAATGTTTAATTACTGATATATTTAGGCTCAGTTAAAAGCATGTTGTGGTTGTATACATTAACTTCATCTAGACTTCTATATGAAGCATTTTTTACAATTTATAGGTTTTCAATGGCAAGTTTCAGAGGATGGAGGCCCTTTGCACTGAGCATACCCACTTTATAAATAAATTATGCTGTTGAATAATAAGACCTTGAGGAGTTTACTCTTAATCTGAACTATTCTGTGGACCTGTTTTATAACACATCCACACAAAAAGCTGTAACCACAGCTGAGATGATAGCAAAGTGAATAGCCTGTCTGAATGATTCCATTAGCCAACCAAAGCCTCTCACATCAGTGTTTCCTTGAAAGAGAGGATACCTTCAAGATCATCAGGCCTTCCTTCCAATCACAGTCACCTGAAAGTTAGTCAAACACATAGGACGAAGACAGGTCTGCAGACATGACTTTTACATACAAATGAAAGAGAGTCCTAGTAATTTAAGGGAAAATATATCAAAACCTTCCACCAAAAATTTAGAGACAAACATGGAATAAAATCCGGATCTGACTGGAATCCCTGGAAGGCTCCAAGAAAGAATTTGGCTATAAAAGCAAGCACATTTCACAGGAAGTGGGACACTTCTGTGGAAGGCAATCACAGAATAAGAGAGAATTGCAACCCTAAACCCCTCACAGCTAGCAGAGAACCAAGGACCTCCTGAGACATCTTTTTGGTTTGGTCTGTCACTAAGTACATCATAACGGTGGGGTTCCCTTTCACTTTGTTACCTTGCTGAACAAAAGTTTTGAACTTTATTTTTAGTATATATAAGGTGATAATGTACTTTTATGTATATTATCTTATATTAGGTTACCATACTATCCAAACAAGTAGTTTGCATCAAGCTATTCCTCACCCAGAATGACGTGAGTCTACAAAGGTAGGTTTCCAAATACCTCAAGATGTTCCCTGCTTCCCAGTATATCTTTTTTCTTCCAGCATAGAAAGAGTACAGACCTGTTTGCGGGAATGAAGAAAAATAGCAGAGAGAGGCATGTTTAACTTCCCAAAATCTCAAAGGAGGTGGAAGTAGACCAGATCCTTCTTTTGGGAAATAATTCTGATTCATGCAACTATTAATACTGCTTCAGAAAAAAAAAAAAAAAAAAAGCTTGTTGAAATAAATATCTGTCAGGATTTTGATCATTATTTTATCCTTGAAAAGGCAGTGTCATCACATGCTTTTCATTTTTATTTGATCCACAGTGCAGAATCTGGCCTGTATTAGAAAGATCAGATTTTATTATTGACAGACAAATGAGCTGTCAGGAAATTCTCAGTGCTATCAGAAATGACATCTTGATTTGTTCATCGTTAAAGTTAAACAAGAAGTTCAGGGGTTTGGTAGATGAAAGAAAACATGATCAGCACTTTACATTAAGGATTTAGCATGTACAAAAGACATTAAAAATTAATCCTGAAATAGGAACATAAATTTCACCAGAGTATTCCTAGTACATTTTCCCAAAAATAACAGGGACAACAAATTTTGAAAACCAGGCAAAACTAGATGTTTATGACTGTTCTGTTTATTTAACTTTCAGGAGTTCTTACTAAAAGTATCCTCTAGAGATAAATTTATTTTTTTGCCTGCTTTATTGAAGAGTCAGCTTTCATTTTTAAATGAAATTTGACTTTTCTGTCCATGTTACAGTAAACAGCCTTGACTGCTGTCATACAAATCAATAAAAATATTCATACAGATTTTTAAATGGGTTTCAAAACTGTCAAATACTATTTTGCAGCTTTACCCAATTTAAGCATTTTGCTGAAACACTCAAAGGAAAGCTCTGCCTCTTTCATGCCACATCCATGAGGGTTTTAGAGATTTAAAGACCACATAAGTGAGACACTGATAGCTGGTTGATAACCATGCAGGATGATGTTTTTCTAATCTGATGGCCCATCAAGAATATATTCATATATTTGCCATATCTCAACCCCTATAGGCATGAGGCAGAGTGTGAGCCAAAGGTCACTGATCTCAACAGGTGCATTTCATTCACTGAAATGGTTTTGGACATGACTGGTTCACTCTTTTGCTGACGTTGCAGTTTCAAATGTAGAAAGCCATATTAGATTACTGATTTTGAAAAGAGGGTCCTGTAGATTGTAGTTCTAATTTACTTTTTTCAAATAGTATTTTTTATTTTATAAAATGTTGTGCTCTGAGCTGATTTTATACTCTAAATTTACATTTCCATAGTTAACAAGATAGACCTATGTGAGATTACTACTTCTGCAATACCAGACATACTCATGGGACCTGAAACAGAAATGTAAAGATGATGGGGTATGGATTTATTGACATCAAAGGGAGCCATGTTATTAATGCAAGCAATATCACCATGGCTCCTACTTTTTAGTCTAAAATTCAACTAGAAGCATAACAAAAGAATAAGAAAACATCATTGGACAGCAATGGTAAGGAAGCAGACTTACTATTGTTTGGAGTAAGTTCCTGCAGAAAATAGTACTGTTTTAAATCCCACTGCATCTCTACAACAATATTTTATTATTAATTATCAAATTTGCAATCATAAATTGATATTATCCTGTGATGTCACAATATTAAACACCATGTTCTAAAAAACTAGACATTTTAAATATATAGTTCAGATCTATTGTTCATATAACCTGTGGTATGTAAACATGCTGAGGATTTTTTTATCTATTGTCTCAGAATTTAAGCTACAGTCAAACAATGGAATCTATTTTTTAGGCTCAATAAAAGTGTTTTGGTCCCCTGGCAATTTGGTAGAATTGCACTAGATCAGATATATCTTCTCCTTCAATTAAAAAAGAACACCTAGATAAATCAGAATCCTGTGATTTTAGTCTCCCAAATGTTTCCTCCCTAAAAGAACTGGACTTACACATATTTAATAAACTATTTGCTTTATCACACTGCCAGCAATAACATCTTCCCTTGCACAGAAATAGACTACTACAAGCACATTATCAAATGCTACAAACTTTCATCCTAACCAACGATGTATTAAAGAAGAAACTGAAACTATGATTTATTAAAATAGTATTGCTAAACTTTTGGATAAATCTGAAGGAGGAGTCACATAGATATTTGGTAGAAGTAAATACCACTGATAAACAGAAAGGAAACTCCTTATGAGTGGGAAACTGGATGGGTGTCAATATCTGTGTGTGAGCTGGCAAGCTGTCTTGAAAAACAGAATGAATTTTAGTAGTTCCCTCACTAGTTCTGTAAACAATTATAATTAGCCATGCATATCTGAAAAAAAGAAAAATAATATCTTTTTCAAAGCTAAAGATCACATGGATAAGTTGATGGCTTTGTGACAGCAGATTACTAGCAACCAAGAAAAATAATTTCTGATATATGCCTAAATAAAGTTTCATCATGTTTATTCATCATGCAAACTCAAAAAAAAGTCACAGCATGGAATATTTTGTACATGGGGGATGGGCCTTTTTCTGACCATTTATGAGCAAATAAATTCATTATGCAAATGCACAATCACATGTTTGGAACAAGGAATTTACTCCTTTCCTTAGCTTGTCACGTTGTGCAATTTGTTTTCCAATACAGACTTCTGCTTATTATTAATAATGAATAAATCAAAAGTTCTGCTTTGTGAAAGTCTCGCAGCTGGCCCTTCATAAATCTAAAATGCCAATAACTATCAAGCATTGCAGATACGCCTCAGTGGGAACATTCCAACTGTTTTGGTCATACTGTAATTTTTGTTTCAGCAATATGGTTTTAATAGGGTTTTACCAGAAAAAATGGTAAATGGAAATGCTTACTTTTTTTTTTAAACTCAAACTTGATACTACAAAGCAAATGTGGGAAAATAGGTGGGATCTATGTTGCTAAACACTCCCCATAAAGTTCACAGGCTTGAGAATATTTCTAGTACTGCAAATATATCCTCACAAGTGAAATAATATTTCTTTGTTCCATGCTCATCAAAAATCTCCAAGGGTGCCATTTTTACAGGTGAAGAGGGGAGGGAAAGTTCTTTGGAAAACATCAGCCACTCCACAAATCAGACGATGCTACGGTATTACCCTAATTGCTAGCATATTAGAGAAAAGGAGATAGACAGAGGTCTTCTAAAGGTTACATGGGCCCATCTTCAAGCTTTCTTGGATCTTGTCAAATAAGCTTCACATGTGCCTACTTTCAATATGTGAATTTTGGCTCTTCAGAACATTCTCCAATGACAGAAATACAAAGCTATCTTTTTGCTCTGGAATCTTTATTCTTATCATAAAATCTTAAAACATAAAGGTGGGAGGGAAACAAAAAGGTCATTCATTAAGCTCTTTACCTCCACCAAGTAGGATCAAAGAGCATGTCAGATGTTCCTGGCAAATAGATACTTCTCTAACTTGACTGTTCAGGCCCTTAGTAATGAAAGCCTTTTCCAAGAATCTTTCCCAGTACTTATTTAACCTTATGAGTAGGCATCACATTTTGCTAAAGTCTATCAGAAATCTTTCACGGCACAGTTCATTTCTTCTTGTGTTACCCAGCTTCAGTGGAAACATTTTACTTATTGAAGACTTTACATGCTTCCTTGTCTCCTCTAGATTCACCCACGTTTTCCCAGTTTCACAGGTTCTGGTAATTTCAGCTGCTCAGCCACTGATCGTCTCCAGGAGCCCATCCCTGCAGAAAGAGTGGTGTCCCAAGGCTGACCCCACAGACCATGCTCCAAGGCTCTCCCACCTCTGAGTGGAAGCTGTTGTGTGCCCAGCACTCCCCAGTGACAGATCTGTGTGACACTAGTGTGAACCAGGCTCATCTGTGCTCGCTGCTGGCCAAACTGACCTCTTGCAAAAGGCAGTGGTTCTGTCCTGTGCCCGAGGGACAGCACCATGAAACCCCCACACCAGTGCTTATCTCAAAGTCCAACCCTGCCAGAAAGTGCTTGCTGACTCTCCCAGGAGGATGCTGCTCACAAAGATCATAAGAACACTCTCTAACCTACTATCCAGATAGCTAATTAAAAGAGTTGATAGTGGACTGCACAAAACTGCTGAGTATAGTCTTCGAGTCTGAATTAATCCTCTAATGATTCATCTCATGTCTAGACTGTATCTCCTTTGCTTATGAAAATATCCACAGCCCTAATGTAACAATATTTAATACCTTTTCTCTACTGACAAGGAGTACTAATCCTGAGTGGAACTTAATTAAATTTTATGTGTTTTTGACAGGTCTGTATTGACTCTAAGTTACCTCTTTTTGTTACTTTCCTTTTCAAAGTACCTACAAATACTTAGCTTAATTTTTAGTTCCAGTATTTTTCCATGCATTGAAGCAAAGCTGACTCATCAATAATAACTCTTTTTCAGTCCTTTTAAAGGGAGACACTAGCTTTGTCATTTTCATAGAATATGCTGAGTTGGAAGGGATGCATCAGGATCATTGAGTCCAACTGCACAGGACCATCCCCAGGAGTCACACCATGTGCCTGAGAGCATTGTCCAAACTCTTCTTGAACTCAAGACAGGCTTGGCACTGTGACCACTTCCCTGGGGGGCCTGTTCCAGTGCCCAAACATCCTCTGCACGAAAAGCTTCTCCTGATATCTAACCTAAACCTCCCCTGACTCAGCATCATACCATTTCCTAGATGCGTGTCACGCTGGTCACGAGAGAGGAGAGATCCTGCTGGAGTAATATCCAATGCCCCTGCTACAAATAAATAAACAATCTACAGTTTTTCTGCTAGCCAAACTGCAAGTATTAGCAAAGCCTCTGCTTGAATCTCTTACTGTATGTCAATTAACTTTTCCTGTTCTGTTAGATCATGTCAGAAAAAAAATATTTAATTCTTCACTTAAATCAGAATTAGATATATGGGCATAATCCTATATATTCTATATATAGAATATATATATATATTCTACATAACTACACATTAATAAATTATTTTTAAAGAGTTTAAAAAGTAAAACAATGATCACAGTTATATTTTAGATGTTCCCAGGTAAAAGGAAATTAAGAAAATAAAGAATATTATGAAAGAGGAATAAATTTGTAAGATAAAAGAAGAAAACAGAAACAAAAATCAGCATAAAAAAAAACCCCAACAAAACCCCAACAAACCCAAAGGAAACAACAAAAACAAAAAAACAGACAAAGACAGATGAGAGTAAGTAGAACAAACAAACTATTATTGAATTTGGATTTAAAGTGGCTCTTCAACTTAATCATATTCAAGATTTATTCTTTAGGGTAAAACTGCTAAGAAAAATGTTCCAAATTGTATTAAAAATAATTTGAACAACTTCAAAAGTATTTCATTTCTGTTTTTCAGCTTTGGCTAGTACATTATTTATCATTTGGATCACAATAAGACAAATTCCCCAAATTAGCACAGCTTCACCAAAACAGAGAAGAAAAACAAAGAAATATTTAAAGATACCAAGGTCACTCTTCCTTACGTCCCTTGGCCACACACTGCTTTTGAATCCCTTACAGCAGCAGAGCTGACAGAAATAGTCTGCTTAGCTTCTCATTAAGCAAAAAACAACTATTGGTTTACAAAACTTTTTTTCTACTGGAGAACCAAGCCCAGTGCTTGTTCTTACTTTTTTCTTTACCGCAGCAATATTTTGAATAAAGGGAATTCTTATCTGAAATGAAGGAGACAGTCCAATTTGCCCTTGAAACATGATATGCAATAGAAACTTGACATACATATGTAAATATAATTATGGATTATAAAACCCAACTCTTTTCTATATTTCAGGCATTGCATACTATGACATCATCTTACACTCTTTTTGTGGAAAGCTTCCTATAGATCCACAAAACATTTACCTTATAACCTGCAATGTTTTTAAGGGTTGGGCGGGTGTGGGGCTTTTTTTTTCACATCCCCGCCTGTTTCGTGGAAATTTCCATTAGTCCTGAAATAGTGTTTTGTTTTCTACAGTCTAACAGTCATTGCACTTGGCAGGTCTTTAATGACCTTGCTGTTGCTACTTTGAAGATCATCTGATGACTTTTGCAGAGTGTCTCTGAACCCCAGAGGCAATGGGATACAGCACCCTCCCTGTGGGGCACTGTACCATCCTCACTGCTTGATACAGCAGCACCAAGCAGAGCAGTCTCATGCTACATTCTTCTTCTCTTAGTTTTACTTATTCTATAAATAAACAAGACAAGACAGAATCCAGCTCTTTAAAAGACAAGTTAAGGAAACATAAAACAGTAATTGGAAAATAGAGATTATGAAGTTAAGCTGAAGTTCTCCTAGATCACATCTGCCAATCTGATAAACCGACATGGTTCCTCCCCTGCCACCAACGAATGTGAAAATAATGTCTGCAGAGAACAATTTGTCTTGCTGTGATGAGAAAACTGATCAGCAAGTGCCCAGTAAAATTAAGAACACAAGTGAGATTCTTCAAGAAAGAAGTAAATAAAGCAATAGAGAGGATATGAAGTTGCTGACACTGAATTTTTTCATCCAGCACTCCTTTTGGTTGAGCCAAAAAGCTATTTGTGGAAAAATAATAAATGCATAAAGCCAAGTAATAAGTGTCATGTCACAATGCTGTTACATTGCTTTTTTTGTGTGAAGCAAAATCCTTTGCAAATGTTAGCTATAGTTCAGGAATCCTTTACTAAAATTTTATTTTTAAAGAAATTCTAGGGAAGGAAGAATACTGTGGCACAGAAGTAAAACAATAAAAGGTCACACAGCAAGCCTGTGAAGTGGCTGGTCACTCAGTTGGTTCCCCTGGTCCTGAATTACACAGAGGCTTCCTCAAGATATCTCAGAGTGACATCAACAGGAATATCACAAAGGAGAAAAACGAAAAGGAACCTCTCAGTCCTCATTTCTACCAAGCTTCTTCACTTTGGCATTCTGCAGAGGACTTTGGCAATGCTCATTTTATAATTTCTTACATATTCAGATTCTCCCTTCTCTACTTTCTATCTGTACCACCTTCAGTGTTCAGATTCAATACTGAGGACTCTCAGAGGAGCTGAGGGAGAAATCATCAGGGGTACTGCCAGCAGCTTTTCAGAGACATGTTAATGAGTACTTGGGAGACTACTTGCAAAACTGAATGTTATGGAGATTAAAACAAAATAGAAATGGTGAAATGAATTTAATGAACACTGAAAGAAAAACATTCACACACCAGAACTTCACTTAGCCACTTTCTCACATTGTCCTACTCATTAAGGCACATTTGTGATTGGGTGCTCTGCAAGTGGAATAGCTTGCTGCTAAAATAGGGGAGTTAGGACACTGGTCATCACGGCAGCAGTTTCCATGGCAGCAGTCACCATGCCACTTGAGCACAGAGCCAGCACCATCTGGGAAGAGCAGGCTGTGTGCTGCACAGCACTGGCTTGCTCAGAGCTTGACACCTCATTCCTCCACCCTTGCACAAAGAAAGATGCTTTAAGTGAATTAGGAGCCATGCTCCAGCCAGCCAGAGTAAACCCCGTGTCATTATGGAGAGCACAACTCTGGATATGTGCCCGGGTTTGTGAACACCTGATTCAGCACAGGAGATCTACACACTGGACAGAGGACCTGCTGTGGAGCTATATGGGCTTTGGGGTGCTCACAGTGACCAATCAACACAACTGAACTCATATATAAATCCCAATACATATATATATCCCAAATACAAACCAAAACACAGTGAAAGGAGAGAATTACCGGAAAATTCCCTTTGAGAGGATATGTTTGATCCAAACAAAAAATATAATACAGGCACATCATTAGATCCAAGGAAGTTGGAGATTAAGTTGCATTAAAGTCATATGAACTAGCATATTGGAAGCATTGTAAAGAAATCCCAAAATTCTATGATGGAAACATTTAACAATCAATTTAAGGTAACAAAACCTGTGGTGACTTTACAAAGCACAGTGAGACAAACAAATGCTTTGAGAGCTGTCAGATTCACTTTATACTCTCTCCAGTTTCAGATTTTTCTGAGTGCCTAAGGGAGACAAATCACTTTCCTGCTACAAACTTCTGATGAAACTTTGTTCCTGTACTCCAAATTAACTAACAAGATACACCACCTGTGATTACAAATCTTCTTAGTGAAATGACTCACACCACAGTTCCTCAAAGCCTATTACCCCCCACAGTCTGTGACAAAGAGTCAGATAAAAATAGAACAACTTTTCTGTATTCCTTTCAATATAATTGTTTGGGGTTTTTTAAGGATCAGCGTAAATTTGGGTGCGTCTGGAAACTCAGTTCTGGAGGAGGGAGGTCAAGATGGAGAAAAAAACAAATTTCTAGTGCACACACACTCTGGTATATACGATCTGTGTCAGTCCCTTCACCAGAACCATCTGACTGCAGACAGACATTGCACAGCATTAAAAATTATGCTAGGGATGGAAAATCACTAGAAGCTAATCATCTTTTAGAGTAGGTGGAAACTCCTACATCTGAACTGCATTAAGTAGGATGGGATGGACCTCCACAATCTGCTCAAGTCTAGTCCTTGGGAACTCTCTTCTATTCCCTTTTATAGGAGCTGAAAATTGATGGGCCAATTTCCCAAGGGACATAAGCAGAAACAGTTCTCTACTTCCATCAAGATTTTAACAAATGAATGCATGTTATATTTTTTTAAAGAAAAACAAAAACAAAACCTACAAACCAACAACTAATCATTTAGATTAGAAAACATAGAAATGAATGTTTATGGTTTATTAACTGTTACAAGGACACAGTTTACTATTTATTAAGTGCCAGATTTGTACAAACAGATATTTGGCAGTCATGAGGAGTAATCATTTTCGTTTTCTTCCTATTTCTGGTCCTGACACGCTGAGGTGCTGAATGCTCACATATCTTGTGGAAAGCTTGAACTAACTTGCATAATTAGATTTTTTCAGGATCAGACTGAATGGCAATTACCAATTAATCATCCTATCTTACTCTCCCTAGTTACTATGAAGCTGCAGGTCTGTTCCACAGAGCCTATTTCTCCCCAGCAGCCAGATTCCTCCTACCCTGACTTAGAGTGCAACTTTGGGCTGTGCCAGTGCCTCCTGCAGGCTACCCTGCTGCTCTGACAGCCCATGGGCTGGGAGCCTTCCTCAACAGCCAGACACCTCCACTCTTCTTCCTCTCTGTGCAGAGGGAGGAAAAGGTTGCATTGGCCCGCTGGGTACCTCAATAGATACTGAGGTAGGGCTTCAAATCCCTTCCACTGCAGGTTATCGGACAAGGTATTTAGATAGACATTAAATCAACAACCAAATAATGCACTGCAGAAAGCCTGCTGGTTATTTTTGTTTCTTTGAAGTTTACTTTTAAATTAAGTGAAGGGAGGGCACTCCAAGCTTTATTATTCCCTGCCCCAGAAGCACTAGTGTGGGGAAATCAGCTTTCTTGTCAGAAAAGAACAAAGAACCTGTGGGACAAAGAAGACAGTGGAAAAATACACTGCAAATAAACATATGTAATGTGTTCTAGAATCCACAGGGAACCAAAAGTGATGGTATCGAGTCAGACAGTGACTTCTCTCTTTGTGAAGTAGCACCCTTAACATCAAGGGGAAGGAATGCCTGCTTTGAGTTGGGATTTATTAGGGGAGGCAGTGTCTGTTATGTGAGGGGGAAAGAATCATCCTGGCTTCTTTAAAGGCCATCCTTATTGAGCATTGTATCAACAGACTACATTCTAAAAATAATGCAACATATAGGATCGCTATTAGAGAAAGGTAGAAAATAATCCTGGCATTAGCATGTCCAGCTCAGAAAGTCGTTCCTTGATCTGCTAAATTTACTGCGTCATTGGACACACTGAGGACTTTTAATTAATCAGCAAAACACTGAGAATGTTATTGTAATTATCAACAAACTTAATGACTTCAGCGCTGAGTTTCCTAGGGTGTTTTGGTTTTGATTTTTCTTTTTTCCCATTCCTCAGATATCTCTAGATAAAATTTAAAAGACATAGAAAAATATGGCCAAGAGTGACTGTGTCTCAGGCACAGATATTTTCTTAGATACAACAAATTTACTGATGACCTGACATTTTTGGTTTAAAAGCTATACAACTTCAGACTCCACCCATTTCTTTTGGAGTTTGGAATACATGTTTTTACAAATCCAGAGTAGGCAGACAACTATGCAGATGTGCTTGTGAGAACAGGAGAAAAACCCAGACAAATCAGCTACAAAAAATGTGGACTACAAGCAATTCCAGAACAGCTAGTCACAGACCCTTCAAACACTGCCTCCACTGAAGTTTTACTTTTCAGTCTACTTTGCTTTAAAATACATACATATATATATATACAGAGAGAGAGAGAGAGTTGTAAATAGAAACCATCCTGGCAACATGCTGTGAAATGATCCTTGGATTTCAGAAAGTGAGGCTGATCATTCAATTAAATCGACTGAGAAATGCAAGGATATTTTACCAGTTCTTCTGGGAAACCATAATTAATGATAGATTAGATTCTCAAACTGGACATCTAGGTTGACTCTAAAGGGGGAGGCACTTATAGGATGTTTTCAAGCACAGTATTAAAATTTTCTGATTATACTTTTGTAAGGGCTTTTTTTTCTTTGTATTTTTCCAAGATCAAAGTCATAGTTGCTCATTTGGGTCTTTTGGTTTTTCTTTTTTGTTTTTGCAAGTAGGTAATAGTTATAAACAATACAGCTTTATAGGCGAAAAACAGACATGCAGCATGCTTTAGGTTGAATTTGGTTTGTTTTGCATTATTAAGTTCTAGTTGTAACAAAGGTGGCTTTAAGGGGTTGCCCTGAATGTGAGAGATTCTGACAAAAGTTAGAAGAAATTTTTGTTGTAATCCCAGTTCCAGCTGTGAAGGATCCACAAAACACACTGTGCAGAACTGACAGAGATGAAATCTGTCTGAAAAAGCATTTGCTAGCTCAGCCAATGAGCCCTTCATTATCCATGAGCTTCAAATGTTCTAAATACAGAATTTTACTTCACTACTCTTGATCTCCAGAGCAATTTATCCAAGGAGCAGACTGTAGCAGAGGATCTAAGTCTTGAGAAGTGTTTTTTAATCACCTCTCTGACTTTCAGAGGTCCATTTGTTAAAGATTTATTTTTTTTAATACATAGTCACAGAGAAAAAAACATTTGAGTGCAAAAATAATCCGAATGCTGAATGGCAAATTGCCCATAAATGCAAGTGAAAACGAGACAAGGTCCTGCAAGTAGTTTCCATGGAATCAGTGAAAATTACTGATGTAGAAAATAAAATTCTGTTCCAAAAAGTAAAGTAATTTTACCCAAGGACATTGAAGACTTCGCTCATGCCAAAGAGCATCAGGAGGTGGTGACCACACCATTCTAGGAAGTCCTGAGTACGGGCACAGTATCAAATGGTAAGGCTCGGGGAGATAGAACTGTTTCGGGTTGTATTGGCTTTTAATTCCCGTGAACCACCGAGGAGCTGATTTGTTATCAGCAAGAACAGCCTCTGTCCCTAAGAGAGGGGGACGATACAGGAAGCATATGCTCCAGGCTATGAGGATGTTGCCAGAAACGGGCGTAACGTTATGAACATGGTGACCTGCACTTTGAGATTGTAATTGCATGTGAAGTCATAAACTAGGCAGAAAGGACATGTAAGAGGGACATGGAAAGGAAATATAATGAGAACGATTAATACGTGATAGTTTCCAACCCATTATTTTCTCAGGAAAAGAATAAAACAGCATAGTGCAGAGCTCTTGGACTCCACCTTTTAGTTCCTTTAGTCAGGAACAGCTATATTCAGATCAAGTTTCTGTTTTATCTGTGGTAATGACAAATATCTTCTCAAATAGCAGCAGAGTTATTTGCTCCTAGAGATAACTGTGTTTCTCTAGGAATGACTGGGATACAAGAACTGCACTGGTGAGTTCTGTCTCAAAAGAGGAAGCCAATGCTTGCTTTCAGATACCTATGGATTGACTGTACATCCATTTCTAGGACCACTCAGAACAAACTGTCATGCCTTTTGTGCCAATTTCTTCATAAGTTAGGGAATAAGCTTCAATAACTTGGGAGAGTAAGCTGAAATGCAATGCCATTAGAGGTTCAGCTCACATTCCCCTCAATTATATCAGACATACAAAAATATTTTAGTATAATATTCACTACCCATTTCCTTTGTCTTTATTCTGATACACCCCAGATCTACTTCTTCCCCAGCCCCAGGGGTCACTAGAGCTGTGGGTATTCAATGCCTATGATTACAGTTTATCTGGGTTTATTTTGCGTATCACCCTTCTATCTATATCCAAGTCATAGAACTGACTATTGTATTAGATAGAGTTTGTAATGACAGATGGGTTCCAACATCCAAATGCTAACATTCAGGTCCTTGCAGAAAGCATTATTTTTTACTTGTCTTGCAGATCAGCAGTAAGCACAATGTAAAACAAAATAATAAAAAAAAAAAATAACTGGATAGAAAAACCTGAAAGAGTTTAATCTGTGAAAGGAGAAACATTTTAATAAACCTATAGAGATTTCTGGATGACTGTGTCACAATTAAAGTGCTCATCAGAGAGATGTGGAATTCTCATTCATACAACTTTCCATATAAAACTATTATCCTACTAAAGTTGCCTTGATGTACCAGTAAAAAACCCAAAAGCTGTTACACAGCAGAAATGGCTGTGCATTTTTAACCAGATTGGATAATCAGCTGTCACTGCTGTCTGATCATATGGACTTCCGCATAGGAAAGCAGTTTTTCTTTGCCCAAATACATTAAGTTAAAATTTCAGACATAAAACCACAAATTGCACTGATGTGGTGTTTAGCAAGGGGGAGTTCTTTGTTAAGACCTTCTTTCCTGTTACTTACTAGGGAAGAAACAGATGGAATTCAAATTTTGCCCAACTGTTCAGAATGATGAATATATTTTCAGTCAATGCTGAAGGAGTACAAAGGTGTGACAAAACAGTCTGAAGACTGAAATATAAAATATAATCCAACATGCAGGATAAATACAACCTTCTCCTGGTTTTTTTTTATTTCCCTCATGACTTCCTCACACACAATAGGCCACCAACTTGCAAAAACCCCGTTTTAGACCTTTAATGCTATAGGAATTCTGGCATAATAATTTCTATCCAATTTAAAGCCTGAACTCAAAGCCACTGAAAACAATCAGCACATCTCTTTTGATTTAAAAGATTTTATTTGGCCCCAGAAATTTGATCTTCAGGTATTCTCCATTCTCATAGGTCATGGCCTTTGGTTTTAACCTCAGTTTTATACTTTATAAAACTTTATACTGTTTTGCCATAATGAGTTTTTCTTCCAAGCCTTTCTTCTAACTGAAGATACAAGCTTTCTTTTATACTTCTGATGGTTGAAGCTTGTTGCTCATTGTTATAATTTTTTTGGGGGGGTGGGGTGGTATTGTAAGTTCTGGTATTGTCAAAGTAGTTACAACACCACTGGATGCATTTCATATTACCAGTGAGAACTATTTGCATTAAATGTGACTTGTTTTTAGGCATTTAAAAGGGGAGGTGCAGAGAATAAGCTAAAAAATATGTTTATCTTCAGTGCTGAATCTTTCTCTGAAACTACCTGGAAGTTTGCCACTGATTTAAATAGGAGACTGATAGGGCTCTAAATTCCCTTTTCTGAGAATGTGCCCCCATTTTTTAAACAACTCTGAATATTTTCCAACGTTCTCTTCTTCCATTCTAGAATAGAACATAAATCAGAGAACTTTCTCTTTGTTGTTTGTCACATGTTTTCCTGGAAAATTCATAGTGGGGATTTAAAGGAAGATGATCAGCAATACATGCAAGATGTGTACACACATTTTTCTTTTGAACTCACATCTAAGGTGGTCTTCAGTGCTCTATGATTTTTCCTGTTGTATGCAGAGTGGCTCATTTTGACTTTGGCACCATTCAATATTTTCCTGCTGTTTGAAATGAAAAAGAAGTGAGTGTGAAGAGGCTGATGCAGACTGGCTCCATCTGCACTTCCTCACTGGCTCCCAGGCTGTCAAAGTCAAGGGCGGCTACGGTCCCCTCGTTCCAGCATCACTTACCCTTAACAAGGCATTGTTCCTAAACACTATTGTTGTTTCAGGTTGTCACTTAAAGGAGATGCTACATGTACAGTTACTTCAGAAATGATGGGTTGCTCTGCCCTCAAAAGCCATGTTTATAGCTTTACCCTTTGCAGAGGATGGCCAGCTGCCATAGCTGCTGGCTGCACTTGGAGGATAGCTGCAAAAAAGCTCTTCTCTGACCTAGTGGCTTTTAAAGTTTGTATTTCCCCCCTCGTGCTCCATGCTAAGCTGTGAAGTTTGCACAGCCATCTCCACCACTAAAAAGAGGAATGCTAAGCTCCTTTATAAATTAAAAGATATTTCATAGCTGAGGTTTAGAGGAGACAGGAGCGGAAATTTCTCTGAAGCTACAGAAAGGTTTCTGTCGGGAGTAGACAATGAGAGCAAAAAGGTTTTGTTAAAATGCTGTATAAATCATTAGTTAATTATAGGCCTTAATCATCTGCATATTGTAGAAAACAGCCGTGCTGCAAATCAGATCCACTCAGCCAGCTCACAGACTGGCACAGAACTGAGAACTAAATGTATGGGTAGTTCATAATCATAATAATCCCTTTAATCTGGTGGCACTGCTGCACATAATGATATTCTGAGAGAAAATCTGATGCAACTTTAATAATGCTAGGGAAAACAAAATACAGATGTTCCTAAAGTAAAGGAATTTATAAACAAATGTACAGAACATTAAAAAGTAAGATTAAAAAGAATTTACCATCTGCAATAAACTAAAGAATAATAAATCTGACAACCTGAGCCAAACATTTAGAATGCATTTGTATATTTTCAGAACTGCTGTGCTGTTACGAAAAAAAAAAAAAAAATGTCAAACTATCCTACATTCATCAACCTCTCTCATTATCCAAGGCTCTCACCACACTTGGCTCACAGGTGCCAGACCACAGCACAAGCCAGCAGTTGGAGTCCTTCACCCAAGGACTTTCAGCTGCTGTGGAGTACCCATTACTGCAAATTTAGTTTTCTGACACTTACATTCATCCTCAGCTTAAAAAGAAAATATGCAAATTCATATGACATAAAAGATAATTTTAAAAAATAATTAAATTCAATTCCTACTCTCAGAGATTCAAAGAATGCTCAAGGTACAACCTTATAAAGAAGTTTCATCTACAAAAGTCCTCATCCAGAATCTACTGGGAAGATTCTTCCACCCATCCTAGAGGATTTTTTTTTTTTTAATATGGACAGCCTTGTTCAGATTAAATCACTGCTGTGCAAATCTCATGCAGATCATTATGAACAGCCTTTTCATGATGCCATCTCTTTCCCTTTATTTTTGTTAAGCAAGTTATTTCTACTCAGGAGGGCTGCACAGCCTATTACACACTGGAGATATTAAACAGGGCTAAGAGCTGTTTGCTCCCTGCTACAGGGGTCTCTGTCAGCTACAAAAGGATAACAATAAATAAGCAGTATCTGTGCACAACAGTCAGCCAAAAAAATCCCAGTGAACATTCAACTCGAATTAACTCGTGTCCACAAGAAGTGGACAAGTAAAATGTGCAGCTGACCAACCCACTCAGGCAACTGAGCAGTGGAAAAATGTCAGTAAGACAAGAAAATAAGACTTCTTCCCTAAGTAACCACAAACAAGCTTCTGGAACTGTACCTGTGATAAAAAGGCATAAAAAGACACAAAAGCTGCCAGCACAGCCAGCTGCTGTGAACATCCATGTGACAGCAGGGCTGTCTTCATCATCACTGGGATGATTCCACTTGTCCTTGCAGAAGTGGCAGTGGGCCACTTGTTCTGCATTTCTGCAGCCACCCTGCAAAATACAGTGTGCTCCAGAGCTAAGGGGGAAAAAACGTGTGAACACATTCTCTATGGTGTTTTTGCTTGGACCAGGCTTCTCAAGCTCAAAAAGAGATGGATTTATGTTTCCTGAATTGTTAAGGTCCTCTCTGTTGAACTCAAAGCAAATAAACAGAGGAAAAAGTGTTGTATAATGTGAAGGAGATGGAATATTGGCTTTCCAGAAGTGGGTAGTATATTTTGTACTTTCCAGTGCCCTGGAGCAATTTCCAGGACCCTGTAGCACTGCAAACATAAAGGTACTATGCCCAAAAGCCCTCTGTTCTCAGTTGCACTTGTCAACCTGATCCAGGTGGTACTTTGGTTTATGCAGAAACTGCCAGCTTTCTTTACTGAACTACTTACTTCCATCTTTCCCCACTTCTACTGTGGCTCAGAAAGTTTCTTTGTGTTTCCTGACTGCCATATCTGCTCATTTTTCATCATCTATTTAGATGTTTAATGTTTTATGGTAGGAAGCATCTGTTTGCTGTGAAGAATAGCTAATGAAACAGGCATCCCATCACTAACAGACATTGGATTGTTACTCACTGTTAATTAGAAAGATGAAACTTTTTTTTTAAGGAAATGTCTTGCTGGGTTTTATTTTGGTTTGTGTTGCTTTTGTGTTTTATTTTAAAGGTCTCTAATGAGAAAAACAGCACAACTTTGCAGAATGGCAGTAGAAAAGTCTCTAGAAAAGAAGCTTCCTTACCTTCTTCAAAAGCACATCTAAATTCTTACACCACTGGATATTACATATACAATATTCAGCAGGTTACAGGAAACAAGATCAACACCAAAAACTGAACTACCTTATGAACCCTTCCTCTTGCCTAAATGTCTTTGCCTCATGTCTTAAAATCAAGAAGGCCTGATGAATAATTTACAATTATAAAGAGGCACTATATTCCTGAGGAAGTCAGGGCTTCTTTTCAAAGGAACTAGTAATGGGCAATAGGATGGAGATCTGAATAGAAAGTGACTAGAAGACTAGTAGAAAGAAGAAAAAAAAGAAAGCAAAATAGGAAATATGGGGCAGGGGGCTGGGGAGGAAATATGTATTCTGGTCCAAACAACATGTCCCTGCAAATTTACACAGTCTAGCTGATTCACTAGAATTAGATTAACACAACATTGCTCATTTCCAAGTGCAAAGTCTGCGTGCAGAAAATGCTTAATGACAATACTAAGAGGAAACTTGCTGAAGCAGTAAGACACAGATGGCCAGGATAAAGTACTGAAACACCACAGGAGTCAAGTTGTACTGGGGATGAGACGAGATTTCCCTGTGCACTGATCTGCTCTGTAGAGGACAAAAAGTAACCATGCCTACTCTGGAGAAAAAAGGAAACATTAGAACAGCTATGTGCAGCAGATTTAGGGATGGAGATGTGCCAGAATAAGTTTCAAAAATTGTTTCTCTTGCCAATAATGAGTAAGCAGATTGAACATTTTAACATACAGTTAGCATTCTGCATGTAGGTAAAAGAAGAATTAAAAAACCTCTTAATCCATGCATCAAAGACCCTGGGGACAAGGAACACATCAATATGCTATCAGGTATTGCAGGATTTATACTGTCAAACCTTTGGGCATTCTTTGCAAATTAATAGCTTTTCCCTGTCAAGATGCAAAGATTTCTTTTGTTCTCACTTGATATGAACAGGATTTAGGGATTGCTTTAAAATAATGAATATTGTGAAGGAAGGGTGGGGTTAAGCATTAGGGAACTCAAAATCATCTTCTTGGCTTTACTACAAGAAAATTTGGATTACATTGAGGGAAGTCATTCAGTTTCAGTAGATTGGTTCTTTACATACTTAATACTGAGATTAAAATAATACTACTTTCTCCCTTCTGTTTTTTTGTGACTTGTGTATTTCACTCCCTTGAAGACTGCATTTTCTCCTATACTGACTTCTAGAATAAAAGATCCTACATCTAAACTGAAGACTTTAGGAATCATAATTCTAACAGAAGGCATGTTTGTAAACCTATCATTTGCTAGTAGATTAGTTGTACAGCAAAAGAAAAATAGCTCAGAGTTGAGCACAATTACAACGCACAGGGACCTATATTTAAAATTTTTATATGAAATTTTTATATGAACACTGCTAATTCCATACAGAACTATCCGCAGTATCATTGGATAATTCCCTGGATATTGATGTTACATGTTTATCCTCACAGCAGGATGGAATGAGGCATTGTAGGTAACATAAAGCAAAAAATTTTTGGATTATAGAACTTCATACTAAAGACTTAAATAGTTCCCTGAAATCAAGATCAATTAGCAACTTTGCCCTGCCATAAATCTTGAATACAAGGTACAATTACTACCACTTCAAAGCAACAGGTATCACCCTTTAATGCCATTTTAGGACACTGGATACCGTTTTCCAACTATGGTCAGCAAAATAAGGTCTGAGGTAGGCAGAGAAGAAACAGCACATTTACTTCGAAATGGAGAGGTAGAGACAAGACAAAGTGTTTGAGCTGCACTTTCTAAATAGCAGACTGTTACCCTGCCATCAGCACATTTTCACAAGTGCTCCTGAGCAAGGGAAGACAGCACATTGTCCCAAATTCCTTACACACTTTATCTCAGAAGCACCTTAATTAAGCCATTTCTAAATGAGTGGCGGGTCAATGTTTAAACTTTATATTTACTAGAGATAGAGAGTGAAAACTACTTTGGTTCCATACATGTAGACATCAATATCCAAGTGACATTTTAGAAGTTTCAAATGAGACAAATTTTCTGAAGCTTTCTTGTCAGTTTTGTCAAGAAGTTATTCAGAAATACTTTATAGTGTTACTCAAAATCCCGTGAAAGACACTGCCCCACTACATTAAAAAGACTTTTCCTCCGAATACTAAATTAAAACTTATGTTCACACACCTATTCTGGGTGCTGCAGATTAATGATTTTTCATCACAGGAACTTTCATAAATTCTACAGACCTACAGATTTAAATCAGACACAGTTTAAATGAAACGTGAAATTAAACTCATAATCCATACTTGATTGGATTTTGCAGAATTTTGCAACTGTCATCATGAGCTTTCCAGTGCTAGACCACAGAATATGCTGGGGACAGTCAGCTTTGTAATCAAGCATCCAGACAATCCCAGACACTGACAATATGATCCATGCCTTTATGATCCATGATTTAGGCCTCAATCAAACCCCAGAAAAGTTCATAATCAGTCTCGTTAGTACTGGCATACACTCAGCTAGATGAAGTCTCCACCAGCATTAATGAGGTCAAGTTCTTAACAAATGTGACAGACAGAAAAGTAGCATTTGAGGAGATTTAAAGATGGATGTATCTATCTAAATTATAGACCTATGTAGTTCATCTTAAATTGGATAAAGATAAAAGATCTGAGAAATTAATAGAATAAGTAAACACCAAATAAGGTTTCCATTTTTGTAAAAATAATCATCTCTGTTAACAGGTTTGTCTTTTGAGATATTACTCTACTCCAGTGCCCACTTTCTCACAAAATCAGTGCTCTTCTTGGCTGCCAGCAGATCCTCCCATTCTCAGGGCTCGTCATCTTATTTGCAAATACAGCTTCAACAATCTTCATGTGGGCACTGCTTATGTCCTTTGCTTTTCATTGCTCTTTGGTTACATAAATACATGATCTCCCCATATGAAAACAGCCTATAAAATCTACGGCTAATATTAAGCATTTTAACAACAAAGAATTTATGTGGATGGGAATGTAAAAGTTAAGGACACAACAAGACAAAAGTATATGTAATTAAAATGTTTTAAAGGTGATGATAACTGGAGAATTTTGAGTTTCAATACCCAAGCCAAAAGGTACCAGTTTTTCAGATGTAGAGCAATGACTGGATAGTACCTATTATAATTAGATAAGTATATATAATCATTGATCCTGAACACATATTAATGAACAAGATATACACTTTTGTAATGATTACTACTGCAGTTTTCTTGCTCCTCAAGCTGGCTCAAGTCATTTTACTACACTGCAAGTTCTAAGACAGAAAAAATTAAATCATAATTAACACTAAATAATCTCTGCTGAAATGCTACTGAAAAGCCAAGGTTGCCAAAACTGCAACCTTCAAATTCTTGTTATGGAGTTTATGCACGAAGCTTTCAGTTGTGGTGGAGCTCAGCAGAACCTGCAGCTTACCACAGCTGCTGCAGCCACCAAGTCCCTCCCAGAGCTGCTAACAGAGCTAACAGGTATTCTGCATGACCTGCAAACCAAGAACAGCCAGACAAGAAAGCCCAGTGACCATCTCTCTGATAAAGAAGAGGGAGGCCAGGGCTGCTGATACCATCCCAGATAGCAGTGTTTGGCTGTGACAGCAACTGAGCTGCACAGGAAAGTTCTTCTCACGTATTTTCTGAAACAGGATTTATCAAGTAGGCCCAGCATCCACCGACTGCTCTGATGGAGTGCAAAGCCAGGTGCCAGAGACAAAAACTTATGTTGCCTGAAATAACTGTTAGAAAATTCAGCTGCATTGGTTCCTCTCAATGATTCCCTCAGTAATGGTGCTGGATTCTCTCTTGCATGCAAACATCCTGTATCTGACTTGGAACAAAAAGTTACTATGGCACAGGCTATTTTTATTGTAAGGCCCTTATTCTAAGTCCTATTAGGTACAGCCCATGAAAATAACTCTGGAAACTCTGCTTAGAATTAAAAATCCATTCAGTAAAAAATTCTTGTTTCCTATGTCCAAGAACTTCCCAAATATAATTATAAACAGTTCATAGTGCTGTGACTGTAGACAATTGAATTTTAGAAGTAAACTAATCCAAGACCTTTTCTCATGATGGATCACTGAATCCAGGATCATACAATCCAATAAAGAAAATGATATATAATGCTGAATGAGACTATACCACATAATAATAAAGACCACACCACTTTCTCCACTATTCATAAAGCCTTCCTTTAAGTAGCCCCATATCTCAAGATAACATCTAGCAACTTGTTTCATAACGTCTTAATCAAAACACTTTTTATTTCCTTTTTTTCTGTGATCCAGATTTTTATATAAAAAAAAAATTAGAGTGATAATTTAAGTAGAGATCAGGTTGGCATCTTTGGAACTTGTTTTTGAGATTTCCTCCCTTCTGCCTAATGTACACAGCTTATTTACAGACAGGTACTCTCAGACAGAGATCAGAAGCTAAAAATATCTTGAAGACATATTCACCAATATGTGGCAAATTGAACAGTGCTTAATACACTGTCTGAACAGACTGAGAGAACTGTGGTTTAAGCATGAAAACTGAAGTTATTCTCATACTGAAATGGCAGAATTCAAAATAGATGTCTTATAGTGAACCCCACCAATCCTGTTTAAATGTCTTTCAGTCAACTTTAAAGGACCATTTTTAGAGGAAAGAGAATTAACCAAATTTAAGGACACACAAATAGGCTAAACAGAAAAAAATCAGAGCATACGTCTGTCTGATGAGCTGTTCTTCCCTAAGGAGGGAAAAGTGACTACTGTCTCACATTCATCACTACTAGAATCATCTACACAGAATAACTGAGAGTTTTTCTAAATCATCACAGTCAACCAACAAATAACACACATTGTTCTGAGCCACAGTAATTCACAGGAGTTAACATCTGGACATTTATTTTGGGAGATGCAGAGGACAGAACAGGAATTCTTTAAAGCAGTTTTACCTTTGTTTATAGTTGCATTCAGCTGGTCAATAAGATAGAATAAGAATATTATTAATAAATCACTGCTTCCTGTTGGCTGGCTCCTGACAAGCTTGTATTGTTCAATGTTGCCGTTGTCCAAGTTCCCATATTTTCATTATTATTTTGCCCCTCTACAATTTTTTTTTATTTTTTTTTCTGGATACCCTGGGAAATGTCTGGATTCTGCATGATTAAAGTTAATGGGAGCTTTGCCATCAGCTTCACTAAATATGGGATAATACTCTGTGCCAAATTCCATAAACCTTCTAGTAAGCCACAACACCTGTTTTCCTTCTCCTCCCATGCCCCGTTTCTCTTCATTGCACATTTTTTCTCTGCTCTGACACTTATTAATCCATGCACTCTATCCAATCAATCACATTCATCTTTCTTCACCAGTTATGTTGTTGTAGCTCTGTGGCTGAAATTACTAGGGCAGTGTGAACTCACTTATAAAAGTGCTACTTTTCATATTGCCAAAATAATGTCAGTGTATCACAGAACACCAGTTTAAAATGGTATGCAATACCTTTTCATGCATCTTGATCTGATTTTAATTTAACTTTCAGTCCCACTTGGAAAATCACCACCCTATACATTTATTTCTAAAATGTTCTTATACCCAAGTGTTAAATCTTTGCAATTGTTCAGTGTGTGGAATTTCAGTCTCCCCTTCCTAGCAAATGTAACAAACATACTTCATTATTTCTGCCAAAATGTTTCAACATTTAAACTTAAGCAGTTCTTCATTCTTTATGTTAAAACCGTTCCTGGAATTTTTGGTTTAACTCCTCTTGAGCTTAATTAAACACATGTCTTCTAAAAACACCAATTGAGACAAGCAGAACAAGTGGACCTCTCTTAGGAAAGCACAGAGCCTCAGCTTTAGAATAATAGTGACTAAGCAGAATGGAAGCAAAGACGATCATTTGGGAATGATCACTCGGGTCAACAGTCTCAAATACAGATTAATCATGGGGGGAAGGGCCAAAAAAAAAAGAAAAGAGCACTTTGGGAACAGTTGGTTTCTTATTGAAGCAAGACCTACTTCCCTGTCTCTTTAGCATATTCGCTCATTTGTTAAGTCCTTTCATTAGCTATGTGAATGTAATCCACTACTTCATCCCCAAAATGTGCGACAGGCCAAGCAGCAGGTGAAGGACATCCTTTATTCAATTCTGTCTGACTTTGACTTTATTAGAGTGATACATCATTCAGGATTCAAATTAATGTCTATCCCAAGAGACGTATTGTATGGTTCGATGTTTACTCTAAGTGTTCTTTGAATTTGCTGTCTATAGAAACAAAGGGCAATGCCATTATCAGAAAATTTATTTTCTCCTACTGGAGACTGCTCTGTAAAAGCCAGGCTTCTACTCCTGGTAGCTTATAAGATGCAGGTTTTTTTGCCCTCACATATTTTTCTTGGGAAAAAATGAGCAGCTACAGTACTGAGAGCAAAATAGTGAATGTTCATTCAAAATCTAGCTAAACACACACGCAGTTCAGAGTGCAACTGCTAAATGCCTATAGCTCACTCCCCGCTTTCAGAAGTTAGAACACTGCCTAAGGGAGGCAATGACAGAGTATTTCATAATAGTACCTTTGGAGCTGATTTTTACATCTTTATCATTAATTCCCAAATACAGAGTCAATCAGCTTAATCCAATCCCACATCAGCACCAGGTTGCTGGGGTTTCTGGTAAAGTAACCTGAACCAATGTGCCAAAGAAATTGTACTTCAGCCTTTTGGGGCTTTCAGTGTACCATACTTAATTTTTAATCATTATTGCTCCTTTTTTTGAAGGTAAGACTCAAGAGTAAAAGAATCAAACTAGTTTAAAACATTTGAACCAGAGCCCAAGGTTTAAACAGCAGTATTCATACAAACAGAAAGCCAGGTAGGGAGATTCTTTTCAATTTCCAGGTAGATGTAAAAACAAAGTATGGTAGCACCTCCCTCAAATGTAGAAGGGAAAATTTTCTCCTGAGCAGCACAAGCACACCAGAGAAAGAAAAGTGAATTCTACTGCTTCCACAGCCATCCCCATCACTGGCTCCAGAGCTGCTGTTCATTCCCCAGCATCCAGACTGGGGCAAAATTCACTGCAGATGCCCTGATGTGACTGCATGTGTTATTCTGGGGGGTTTTGTTTATTTATTTATCTTAATTCTATCAGCAATTCTTCTTTTCAGTTCTCTCCTATGCCTTGATACTTTTCAGTAACCAATATGTTTAAAATTGAATAATAGTTTAGGCTCTTGGGAAATTTAGAAGTATGTTAGTAATATTCAAGTTCTTTTATGGGTACAGAGAGTAGGAGCCATGCTTTTACTGTATTGTCGCATCCAAATAACCCCTTTATAGAAAAATAATATATTTTTAGGTATTTTCCCCCTATTTAAAAGCTGGGGGGGGAAAGTCAGTACTCCAAATGTTAAACAACTTTCTTAGCTTCCCCCCACCTTTTTTTTTTTTTTTAACAATTAAAAAATATTCAGATTGAGATGTTTTTAAACCATGGAATGATCTGCTTCAGGGTAGGTTTTAATCTGGGTCACCATGCTGCAAAATAGGGCTTGGAATATTTCTCATCTAAGTTTCTTTCTATTTTGAAAGTTTACTCTGTACAGCAATCAACATCACTCTAATTGATATTCTGCCAACCCCTTAATCCACATTTGTGCGCACACACTATAAACCTGTGGGTTTATGGCACTGCAATTTACTTCAGTGTCAACTGAATTGTATAAAACCCACTTGCACATCAATGAGATCACCCATTGCGAACTGGTTTTGTGTAGACAGGGAGTAAATCACCTGATAATCTGATGAGGATGGACTGTGTAAATAGTCCCACAAAGAACAAATGTGCATAGATAGGGCAATAAATTGGAATGATCGATGGGACAAGCACCATGGTAAGATCAAAGACAGGAGGCTGCAGCAACCTTTTTAATCACCAGACCTTGCACTCCCATTAACCACTTCCTGCAAACGCTCTCTCAGCGCTCTGAATTGGAGATTTTCCACTTTTTTTTTGCCTTGCACCATTCAAGTTCAGTAGGATACAGCCTCGAGCAGCATCAGAAACCAGCTGAAGTGCAAACAAGGCCTGTCTGAAGATGTGTTTGCTTGAAGCTCTGCCCTTTGCCACCTGAGGGCTGTGCCACCCTGCCTTCCTCCTGAGTTTATCTGCTGCACACAGTCCTTCACAGAAGTTATTAGCTGAAACTGTGACTGCATTCTTTGGGGATCAGGGTACCAGGGGCTGACACTTCCCCATCCCCAAACCCTCGATGCTGTAACCATGCTTTGCTTCACAAACCAGCATGGCAGTTTATCAGCCAGAAGAGCTCAGCATGCAGAATGAGCACAGGCTGCCCCTTCCTCCCCTCACCATTTTGTCAGAGCTGTGCTTACACTGCTGTCACCAATCTTGAATTTGTTGTTGGTCCAAGTTTCCAAGTACTTTCTCTGCCTTGAAAAGCTGCTCTACATTTTCCCTCCTCAGCTAGTACCTCCTCCACCCCTAAACTCATTACCTCTGCTGTTCCCTTCTCAAATATCTCCTAACCTTTATCCACGTCATATAATAATCCATTGCCAATTTAAACTCCTTTAGTTTGCAATACCATTGCCTCATCACCCACCAGAAACTTCTTCCTAAGCGTGACCCCCTTCCCAGGTACCCTCCATTATTTCATCTGACCCAGATTTTTGTTTCATTTCTCAACAGTGGTTGGCTGCAATAGCAACTGCTTTTTCATCTAATTATCGCAGTGAATCTGTGCAAGATACCAGAAGACAGTTCTGAAATGCAATGAGAAATGTTTGAGTACTCACTACTCTTTCTTCACCAGATTGAAAGTAGTTTAATTACCTACAGCTTTACAAATACTCAAATTATCAAATTAGTTCTTCTTCTCAAATTTTTCATAATCCTACAGATGTTTTAGCTACCATCAGACACAAAATGTAGCTTCTTAAAGAGAAAAGATGCAAGCAAGAAAAAAATTGCTATTTTCACCTAGCTCATCCATATTGCATCACAACTTGAGCAATATTTAATATGTTATTGTTAATTTTTACCATCTCTAATCCTTTTTCTTTGCATTTTGATTTCCTTCCACTGACAGATTTTGCAAGAATGCTGACTGTGCCTCTTCAGAACAAGGCCAGTTTAGCTTTCTGTGCAGCATAAACACAACCATTGCTTAGGATGAGTGAGAGGGAATTCAGCATGCAATATAAGCATGATGTACTTTCAATTACCTTTTGTTTCTATATATCAGTGTAGCACATATTCAAAAACATTAAAGAATTTTTATACTTTAGAAAACAGCTATATATTTATATACTGAAGAAAAATAAACTTATTTTCTCTGTGTTGTTGGGCAGGAAGGTTTGTTTTGTTTGTTTGTTTTGTTTCATCCTTTTCTCTCCAGCGTTTAAGGCATAAAGATGAAAGATTGCCAATGAGATTTTTAAGATAATCCTGAATGACTCTTTCATTTTGAGAGCATAACCATGACCACCAACAGCTCATCAAGGTGGGTTTTTTAAAGAATTGTTTTGAAAAAAGCTTCAAAAACTTCCACACTTCTTCACAACCCAAGTGGCAGCCTCAGGCACATTTAATGGAAGGCTGGCTTCCAGATACCATAGCTTTTGATGAGCTCATTCACAAAGCAGGCTCCCTGGATAAGCCAAGACGTCAAGGCAAACGCAAATGCTTAATGAAACAATTACTCAACAAAGGGTTGCAAGATTTTTCCCAAAACACACAGGTCAAATAATTGGAAATGTGAACATGAAAAATTATTACAGCTCAGATTTTTTTTGGATATGTCTTGCTTTCGAGATAATAGTCATACAGTTTTTCTCTCCAGGAATTTCAGTCAGCTGCTGCTTTATCCACTTAGCTTAAGAGCTCCACAGACCACCATAAATACTGTGGGCATTTCTTGCTAAAATGATCAAGACAAATTTTTTACCTTACTCCACAGTTAATGCATTTTAATCTAAAAACAGGAAGTCAGATGGGAAAGCTGTCCAATCTGAACATTGTAACTCGACAAAAGATGCAGAAGATTTGCAGTGGGAACTATCCCTACAGTTATTTTAATTTTAGGAAACAGAACCTCATAATTACATAAAAACCTTTATTGGGAAGGCTTTGAACTTAAAGGAAGGAAAATACATCAGCAATCAACCCTAACATTTGGTGGGCCAGTGTAAATCCAACCTAAACAGAAAACAAATACATGCTACTGCAATCATCACCACAGTCTGACTATCTAACAATAAAGAGAGAGACAAGTCACATCAGGTTTGTTATGTTTCACATAAAGAACTCTAAATAGCAACAAAATGAAAACGAAATTTCAGCTGGAAATTCTAAAGCACTAAATGGGCTGAGATTCTGTAAGTGCCACAGAGACGGGCTGACATTCCACAGCAAAACACTTATTTTAGCATTTCATTCATCCATGACTTATTAGATGCTTCTTACTTTTGATTTATCTTGGGAATTTTTGATCAAAGAGGGACACATAAAAGTTTTCATTTTTATCTCAATAAGTCAGTAATTCTGGAATCAAATCAGTTTACCAGTGAAGCAATTTTTTCCCCCTCTTCCTTAGGAAAACCACTTTGCAGAATTTGCTAGTAAGTACTGTGAAAATTAGTTATATATAAGACTTATATCTGGAGGCTAAACCAATTACACTGACCTTTCCCTCCTTACCTAATACACATTCTTTATATGTTAAAATATAATAACATATGGAATAGTTTCTGCTCTTTTCCAACACCTGGAACCATGCAGTAGCTTATAAAGCAAGGAAATTTATCTGATTTAGAATATTGTGATGACTTAAGATTTTAGCTCCAAAATTATAGTGAAACAATCACTTTGCATAGGTTGCCTTGCTTTTCTACACTCAAGAAAAGACTGCTGTTCAGTTGTGTGAAAAACTTAATTGTGTAAAATTAATCCTTTTACTATAGTAATCTTCTGCTCTATATGCAGGTATGAAGACACTTTTACCCAAGGCTGTTAACGTTATATCCTGAAGGAATCTCTCACTCAGAAACCAAAAGAACAAACAACTTTGTGCCAAAGAGTCAAATCAAAACATAAATAACAGATGCTAAAATACATTATTTAACCAGCTGTGGTCAAAGCAGAGATTTTTTTAATACTTACATAATAGGCTTCAAAAATGTACTCTTAATTTGCTGACAATATGACAGTAATAAAATGTCTCCAATGAAAGATTTCCAATGGTATGCACAGCATTAGGAAGGGAGGAATTTATTCTGTGGTCCCTTCAGCAATCAAAAACACCAAAAGGATTTCACGGAGCATTTTCGACCAGCTTTTATCTAAGGCCATACTACCAAGCTAGGGAAGGCATTTTCCACAAATTAATGAATTAATTCAGTTTTCACTTTCACTTTCTGTTTCACCTTAAAAGAAAGCCCTGGGGCAAGAAATACTGCACCACAACACAAACTCATGCTGGTTTGTAGTGGAGGTCCCTGTTCAAGGCTTGGTCCACTGTCAACCTCGACCTCAAGAGCAGGTCCTTGCTGGAAAAGCAGCTAAGGAAGCAGGCATAGCACAGGAGCTTTCATTGCATTAAGTGACAAAAAGGAAGATGCCCCACCCCTGGAAGCGTGCAAGGCCACTGGATGTGGCTCTGAGCAACCTGGTCTAGGGAAAGGTGTCCCTGACCACAGGGTTGGAGTTTGATGATCTTTAAGGCCCTTTCCAACCCAAGCCATTGTATGATGGTATGACAGGTACAGTCAGGATAAATACGAGACAATGATTAGTCACGCATGAAATGCAGCATTGTACATTTCTGTATTTTAATGTGTATGCTTAGTTCATCAGCCCTGTTGAGAAAACTATCAATTGAATGTGTGACAGGGTCAAAGCACAGGTAAAAAAATAGTAATACCATACTATACCATACCATAGTAAAAACATAGCCATCACAGGATTAATAAAAAAAATCTAAATATTTCTGTTAATTCCCTTTAAGCTGATAAATTCATGTTCTCTGTATGTTCTATACAGCAAGACAGGAGGAAGGAAAAGGTAACTAAAAAAAGTAGATGGGTGGATAGAACAGAAATAATAAGCAGAGAGAGAGAGGGACTGTTCTTGGGGGGGAATACTAGAAGACTTAATTGGGGAGACAGAACATGAAAACTTGAAAAACAAAGTTGAACAGCTATTTGAAATCTAGATTGATATCTGACGTGGGTCATGTGGGATTACTTATGGTTGCCTTCTGTTACTGCAGCTCTTCATGCCCAGACACCACAAATACTGAAGAAAACCACCTGGAGTGTCCCACTAAGCTTGCATTGGCTGAAAGCAACATCAAGAATTTCCCTAAGAAGCATTTAATTATGATTGCACAACAAAGTTAGGATGCAAAGGGGATGAATTTAATCTAAATTTAGATGAAAAGGTGAACATGTAAAAATTGCAATATTAACTTTTTCTGTTATCATTCAAAAGCTGCAACACAATTTCCCTGTTTGATTCTTAATGACAGCAGTGCTAAAGAAGAATCAGTTAGAATCAGTAGAGCAGATCTCCCTCAAATTTTATTTAAATAGTATATGAAACAAATAAATAGTAAAAAAAATTTTAAACCCCAAAAAAAAAAACCCAAAGCCCACCAAACAAACAAAAAACTCCACCAAACAGTTGAGAAAAAGCTTCTCACTATAGTACAAAGCCTTACTGAATATTCAGCACTGGTTCTAAATGAATGAGGCAATCACCTAAATATATGAAAAGCTAGAGTACAGTACAGTATATGTTAAATCAAATACTATCACAGGTTTATCCACACCTGGGCTAAATCCAGAAAGGCACAGCAAAGTCTGAGAAAGAGATGAACCTGAGATATACATGCAACAGAGCTTCCTTATGTGGCAGAAACATTATCAAGCTATTACACAGGCTTTTGCTCATCGGACAAAATAAGAGGAAATGAAAAGGGAACATCTGCAATGTCTAAAGTATTCTAAAGGGAATATACGGGAAGGATGTTTCAAAGCTATTTGAGCTAGGGTCAAACCGGGATAAGAGATGCACAACCTAACAAAGGTCAAACTACATACTAACACAGTTTACATTCTAAAATAATTATGCTCTGTGACAAATAAATACACTTTTCCAAAAATTATTAAACAAATGAGAACAAGCAAGTGGTTCTTTACTGATCTAAACTGGTCCTGTGTTTTGCCCCTTGTTAGAACATTTGCTCACTGTAAAAGAGTTCAGGTAAAGCTATTACTTTGAAAGAGCTCGTAATACCTACCTGAAAGCACTTTCTATTGAATTTGGGGGTAACTTCTTTATGCAGGTATTACATTGCCATCTAGTGTATACAGTATATATTGTAAATCTGTTTCCCGGGGTTTACATCACCGAAAGAGCCTGAATTTTCCCCTTTGTTTGCTTTCCTCGATGCATTTTATCTTGAAGCAGAGCAGTTTTCTTCCAGGCTACTCAATCCTAAGAAACCTGTGGTTGGTGTTAATGAGAGATTCAGTACCATTTAAAAAAACACTATTCCAGAAGCAGCCACCAGCTGAATCTCAGTGTCTTTGGCAGATACACCCACTGAAAGTTCTAGGAATTTCAACTGCTCTCATGCAGCAAGAGGTGATTTGGATTCAATGGTCCTCCCCAGGAGGTGATGCGGACTCATCCCTGACAGCTCTGGAGCACTACTGGGTGGGGGAGTGGGTAACTCTTTCTGATGCCACTTTCAGTAAGTAATTACACCGTAATCAAGACAAGGGCAGTGGCTACACTGCGCTGACAAGTCCAGGGATGGCAGCGGGGCAGAGTCCACTTTGTGCAGGCAAAGGACTGCTCCACACCATAGCTGCAGGGTGTTCCTACCATGCACCCCAAGCCACCACTGCTCCAGGCACTGTCCCAGTCCTGTTCTAAGAGCGCAAGTTCGGGAGGCTGGTGTTTCCCACAGCTCACCACTCTGTGAGCTTTTAGCAGCTACATATCCCACCTTTGAGCACCATCCTTCCCTGCATTACTTGGGAATGGTCGCTGAATTCCCCTGCTGTGAGCACTGGTGGAGGCACATTTTGTGTTGCGTGGAGAAAACACCATGTTGTGTAGAAGCTGCATCACTAAATAATCCAGCTTTTTGGGCACTGGAAAAGAATACCACCTATTTTTTTGCCTGCAAAGAGATAAGCTATCAAAGTATACTACAGAATTTTATTAAGAGCTGCGGAGATCAGGCTTCCAAATTCTAAAACACAGGAAAATATCAGATTTAAATGCTATGGATTTTTCCATATCTTCTTGACTAATAATTTCAACCAGTTTCTTGTATGTACATAGCAAATGTGTTAAGACAATTTTTAGACAATTCAAGAAAACCAGTTTAAAAAATTGATTTATGGTTATCAAGTTCCACTTAAGGCCAAATGAGTGAGCCATTCTGTTTATGATATAGGAGAGGTTAAGAACAGGAGATGTTTAGGTGCTCGTAAAAGTGGACCTTGGCTATCTTGAAGTCTTGCAACAACGGAGTGCTGAGCAATGCCCCACCACTTTTAACACTCCAGTTTAAGCATCTGAGCTTTTATACCCAGTCCTAGACCTCTGAAACACATTTCCCCAGTATGTTCAGTAAGATTTATCATTTCTGGAAGAGTTCTTTCAAGACATAGACTGACCAGGTCCAGAATGCAAAGGTTAAATAAGACAGAGAAAGCTACAAAGGAACACATTGCTCTGGCACAGTACATGAGAGGCCTTGGCCACCAGGTTCTCCAGGAGGCCACTCTGTCACTGGGCACTCTCTTCTTCCACCCATTCCTTCCTTGGCCACCGTGTGCTGCAGTGAATGCTGAGTGCAAAAGAAGAAATGGTTTCACACTCACCCCATCTGCCACTGCACCTGAGAGAGAAACAGGCTCTTCACTGGAAAGAAAGAACAGGAAAAAATCCTTACTATTACCAGAAAAGGAAGTGGCCTCTGCTTTCAAAATCCAGCTTCCACATTATGGAACTGAGGAAGCTCCTTTAAGCCCCAATACCAGTTACAAATACCAAGTTATACAAGAACTGGCTACAGCTTGGTTTTTTTCAGTGTCTTGCCATTTTAACAATATAGCAATGGCCTAATTTTAGGAAGATATTTTAATGCATAAATAAACCAGATTTTACCTTCTTTTTTGCTAGCTGTTGGGGCTTAAATTACTGGTTCCCCTTGTTAACACGTTTGCTCACTTTACTGGTCTAATCGTGATACTTTGCACTAGGTGTAATCACAAAAAATGCATTTAATACACTGCAGCTTTTTTTTTTTTTTTGGCCACTGTGTTGCCCATTTATATTTGTTGTTACTATAATTAATATTCAAAACATATCCTTTAGAAAATTCAGTTTTTGTTTGTTATTGACCCACATATATTACTTACTCCGTGCTTCAGGATGTGAACACACATGGAGCCCATAAGCAGCTGGCCTAAGGGGTGGAGGTTGGGGAGCACCCTAATTAATTTCAGTCTAAAAGAGTCAAGTTAGCAAAACCCCACTGTCTAAGCTAACCAATGCCCTTTAAAATGTAGCACTACAAGGGCTCTGTCAGCAGGTTGGTCCCTTCCAGCAGGGAGGGAGGTGAAGGACAATTAAGGCTGATAGTGTCTCTTGTTAGTGCAGCTGTTGGGCATTAGGCCATGAGGAAAGGTAGCAAGTGCAAACAGACTTCCAGGATGATAATAATTTATTTTTTTTCCTAAATATGTTGACCACTAATTCAGCAAGATACTGATACTGTACAATCACCAACAGTGTAAATATTTCTATTCTCTTCAGTAGGGCAGCAACTCAGCTAAGTCTTTCATATTAAAGTCTGTAATAATCTATAGATACAGAAGCAGTGAAAGATTTTAGTACACCTCTTCCATCCCCTCCTGTGGGCTGTTTTCCTCATTCCATTGCTATCCTTAAACTTATTTCATCCCTAAATTCACAACTTGTCAAAAGGCAGGCACAGCACCATCCAAGTTAGTTCAGACATATCCTTAGCCTTTTGGCTTGTAGTTAGTAAAAGCTGCCATTGCTGTAACTGGATTTTAGTTCTTCATCCATTTACCAGAAATAAAAGCACTCACAAATTATTACTTGATCACCAGCTTACTACATAATGAGTTAATAAAATAAGCAGTGATTTTTCTTGAGAGAGAAAGATGTAAAAAGGTTATTCTTTTTTATAACAAGTTGTAGTAGCTGCCTTTTTTTTTTCAAAAAGAGAAGTAAATTTTTGTTAACTGAAGAAAAAATAGTATTATAAACAGAAGAGATTATATATAAGTGGATGCTTGATCATTTTCTAATAACTTTTAATGAGTTGGTTGGGGTTTTTTATCTGATGTGGAAATAGAGTGATGTTTAAAATTCAGAGGAGAAAGAACTCCTCTTGATAGAAGCCAAATAACACAGAGAATTCAATAGCATACAATTTACAAGCCTCAATTTTTTTGCTAGCTCTAGCAAAGCTACTTAGCATTTAAGTTAGCAGACAGCCTCTCATTTACACTCTGCTGGCATGGGAAAAATGTTATTTTAAGCAAGTAAGGAGAGTCAAGACACTCCTAAATACACTGTTCTACTAATTCCTAAGAAGAGAGGATGAAGCTTGTACTAAGAGCCTTTCTGTGTGCCAGTTTGATATCAAACATCAGTAGGCTGAAGTCAGACAGGTTTCTCAAGCTGTTCACACTAAAACTTTGCAAGAAAGTGTTTGCTAATCATATGGCCACACACAAATTTTCACAGAAAAACATTATTTCTATCCATCTACAGATCTGTTTCCCAAAGGCCATAACCTGTCACTGTGCATTCACCACAGTGGATGGCAAACTCTGCCACTGAATTTAGCTCTGGGGGATGTATGTTCCCACCTGGAAGAGGATTTTATGTCCTTGTTCTAAAAAGAACATTTTTCATTTAAGCTTCTGCAGTGTTTTTCATAGTTTCTATAAAATTTATTTATTAATAAATGAAGCAGTAAAATACTGGAGGCAAAATTTTAACATAGAGGGGAAAAATGTAATGGAATTTCCTATGGCAGTTGTGAGGATTTTATTCACAGAAGGGGCAGCCATCTAGAATCTAATAACCAGATGTGTCCAGAACTCAGTGTTTCCAAATGTTTCAGGTATGTGAGGTTTCAGAACATGACACATTGTTCCAAAAATGCACAAAGGAGAGGAAATGGGTAATTGGGAGGGAAATGTGCAGTAGTAGCACGTGCCAATCTGTCCTTGCTCAACATGGGAAAGCGGGAAAGAGGATTTTTGTGGTGGAAAGAAAAGGGGCACAAGGTCATTTTCTACTCCCAAAGATGACTTTTATAATCCAGAGTGATTCTACTGAATTCAATGGTTTTAATACCAGAGTGGAAAATGGACTCTGGCAGTTATCTCTTTTTAATCACATTGGGAGGTACACAGTCAGTTCAGCACATATTTAGTCTCTCATCCTCTCTAGGGAGACCCAGGATAAGAGCCAAACAGGTGCTTAAATACCTGGATTTGATGACTTGCAAAACATTAGATTAGGGTGATATGGAGGATAATCATCTCATCCAGTTGTATTTGTCCCATCTCTCTAGCACAGGTTGCTGCCCAGCAGGAAGAATGGTTTGAGACACAACATATTTCTCCCTTCACAGAATTTCAAGATGGTATCATAATAGCATAGATATTCAGATTCTCTTTTAGTTTTGGTCATCAAGTAATAATTAAGAGGTATTTACACTGTTCTTAATTTTATGATTAGATATTCTAGATACTCATAATCCAGGTTCCAAGGGGTTTTGTAGTTTTTCTTTGTTTTTTAGTTTTTCAAAGCAAGGTTTTCAAATATTAAAGACTTTGGGAGAAAAAAGAAGCTGTAACAGGAAATGTTTGCACAGCTTGATTTTTATCTTTTGGTTAGTTTGATCAGCAACTTTCTAAAGGGAAAACATTCTTTGGAAAAGTATGATATGAAAATAATTGAGGTACATTCCTTGAACTTGAACACAGATGAGAGCTGAAAGATTGTATGGGTAAGGCCTGTAATCTCCATACAGCTATTTCCCTTTGTGTCTCTTCGTGTTGCCTCTTCGTAACCTCATTGTAAACAAATCATTATGGGCATATACATTACACAGAGGTAGAAATGATGCTGTTGGTATAAGCAAAATTAATGTGAACTGTTGCTTCAAGATATTCCAGCAAGTTCCTGCTTGGCTGCATAGAACACAGATTTACAGCTGGTACATATTGGAACATCTCTGCTAGCATCCCCACAGCAGGGCCACTGGTGGCCATTGTGGACCTTCAGCCTAATCCCAAACTTTCAAAGCATAATCAAGTTTCAAGGTTACAACATCATTTCTAGATGAAATATCTGGAAAACATCAAATGAAAATATATGCTTGAGATTGGCATAACCTAAGTAACAAAATTGTGACTCTGGTATTAGAGGAAATATTGCTAAGGAGTTTTAGTTACTTAGTTGATGACAAGGAAGTGTAAAGAGTAAATCAAACAGAATCCCCTTTTAAGGTTCTCTTCCTCCCCACCAATTATCTAGTCAGGTGTGGAAAGCCACATTACAATTGTGCCCAGAGAAGGGACAAAAAATTATGTGGCTTAATATATGAAGTGTGGTGTGACTTTGTTATTTTCCCTCACTGTACATTGAGTGTATCCAAAAACACAAAGCCATCCACTTCTCAGCTCCAGCTGCAGGCAAGAAAGAGTTTCACTGGACATGCTCCTGGATGTTTGTGTTCTTAGCTGCTTGCCTACAGTTAATGAAGCTTATCCTGATATTTCCTCTCATTACCAAGCATGGTTTTGATTCTAAAATTAAGACTATCCAGGTCGTAATCCAAGACTATAAAACAATAAAGCAGCAGTCCCAACTATTTGGAAGAGTAATTTTATTAAGTATTGAAATTGTTGTGGTGGGGATTAGGGAGGTCAAGCAAAGCCATTCCATGGGTCATCTTCTCTTAGAGGAAAAATATGCCTTGCAAGGCAAAATGAGAAATTGAATAAAACCATGAGAATCAACTACAATTGACTGTAATATGCCAAGAAAAGAGCTGGGCCTTGCACCCCTTGAAAAGTCTTTGTTTCCCTTTTGTGAGTGCTTTTTCATGGTTTGCACAATATCCACCTAAGCAGCCATTTGTCTGAAAGAAATTGTAAGTTCTCATGGAATAGTTTGCTCTAGAATAAGAGACTTAACAATCAACAAGAATACATTCTATAATCACACCTTTCTAGCCCCATCTTCAAGAAGAATAATTCCTGAGTGAAAATCATCTGTGGATGCTCTGTGACTCTATGGCTTTCTGTTACCAGCAGCAGCTTAGCTTCACCTTTTAGGTAATAGGTTCTGTCATATCGTAACCTCTTTCACATTTACTGGCTTGGAAACCAGCACCTTTTGCAGTGCACAGGTCTTATCAGTATTTTTGCATCCATCTCGGGGAGAGTCTTAGAGTGAAAAAATGAGAGTATGGAGAAAGAAGAATTATAAACTACTGAAGTGAGGAAGAAAAAATATATGGCTTTGACATCTCATCCCTCCACATGGAAGTAGATGCATTTCTGAGGAACGTAGACTTGCAATACAAAATATTTCCTTGGATACTCTGGGATATTATGGATATATGGGAAGCTGCTAACATTAAAAACATAATTCAAGGAAGCCAGTCTTTAATTAGTAAATTCTAGGAATAGTGCAATTCCAAGAAAACCGAGAAACATGTAAGACTGAAGGAGGAGAGAAAGCCCTTTAGAGCATTTTGATTGATCTGAAAATCAAACACATTTCTGTAACACTTCAGCAGGTTCTGTTGTGTTTGAAAATTCAGTTCAGAATCAAAGCTAAAAAAATCTCATTCAGCTTCATTCAGATCACAGATAGTAAGGGAAGGAACTCAAAAGCAAGCACGGAAAATCAACACCCAGATATTTTTAACACCATACAGATACTGCCCACGGAATCCAAGCCTGAATTTTCAGAACCTGTAATTAGTGAATCCAAAAATGCTCTTAGATTAATGAAGCAGAAGCTCAAAGGGATGTGTGATTACCTAAAGTCTCAGGAAATAATTAAACCAGGTGGGACAATCAACTGAAAGGGCGTACCACATGAAGAATAAAGTAGCTCAGCCAAGGAACACAAAAACATTTAAACAGTGTTTGAAAAGGACAACAGCCTCACTTCAAAAAAAATCATTGTGATGAAAAATCTACTGCACAGCTACATGAACTATCTCAAAGGTAAATTAGCCTCACTGAGAAAATACTGAACATTAGTTCTGCTTCTAAGTTTGCCTAGTTTCAGCTGCCAACTATTTGATCTTGTTCAGTCTTTCTTTGCTAGGCTATGGTTTCAATTATGTGGCTACATTAATAAAAACTATTAAACTAGTAAAAATGCTTTTAAGTGTAAACATTATACTATAAAATATCAAAAATCTGAATTTTCATTTTTATAAATGAAAGAATCAAGTTGAAGCAAAATGTATGTTTTTCAAAATTTTACTCTTTACCTCTCAATAGCCTTTTTTAAAAATTATTTTTCAACCCACAGTTTCCAAAGGCACCTAAGGCATCTAGGAAGCTTTATCATAAATGAATTATTTTGGTACAGAAATATTCATTGCAATATTTTTCTATTTAAAAAAAAAAATTGTATTCACTGTATTTTTATTTTGAAATTCATAGTGTTTTCTATTTTTATCTTGGCTCCAATTTTCTTAAATTTTAAATAAGGGGTTTGAGATAAGTTACTCTAGAAACATTGTGTGAATACATCTCCATATTTAAGTGCTTTCTTGAAGAAAAATTTTACTGAATAAAAATTTAATTCTTCTGTGCCAATCGTTCAAGTGTATTATATATAATTATTATTTTTTCGTTTGAACTTTGTTTTCCTGGCAACTATTTATCTGAGAATTCTTAACATAATGTGCCAGCAACCATTATGTAAACCCGCAACCAATATGACTGCATATTTTTCATGTTAATTTGAATTTATCTTGGCATCTTATAATACCATCCAATGCATTGGCAAACAAATCTTGAATGACTTAACTTGGGATGTCCTCCAAATTTTGTTTCTTTTCAGTGGAAATTCCCTGCAAGCTATGTCTAACTTTTCAGACATTACAAAAATGATCAGAAGATTTTGCAGATGTTTAACATCTTGCATGTTACCACATACATTAACAAGCATCTGATGTGAGTCCTGTCAGACATACGTGGAAATAGAAAGATGAAGACAGAATCTGTATTTATTTGGAAGGGCATTTATCATGTCCTGATATAACAAGAAGCGTCTTTGCATTTAGTCTCTCAGTTTCCAGAAGAAGGCATAAGAAAACAGTCCTTTTAGAAGTTTCTTTTGCAAAAGCCCTGCTGAAACAGCTGGTAGGGTTTTTAGGTCAAAATGCAGTAATAGATTCAGCTCTACAGGCTTCAGCACAGTGCCTGGCAGGCACCTGGTGCCTCAGAGGCAAGGCAGGGCAGCCACACAGTTTGACACGGCCATAGCTACAGCAGAGCTGTATGATACGTATTTTAAAACATTCCTGTAAGCACCAGCTGGATCCCAGGCTTCCACAGCCCCTTTCTGAGGTGGCTGCCTGGCTGTCCCCAGTCAGGGGCACCCCCTTTGCCCTCTGGGGGCACCCGGCCCCTAACACAAGGGGCAGCCTGGGGTTCCCTTTCCTGCCACAGGAGTCTAATTTAGACATGATTCATAAAGCAAGGAGCCTGCATGTCCTTTATGGCAAACAGAGTAGGTGCCTTTAAGGATTTCTGGGCATTTAAGTGACTAAAATAGCCCAGGGAAAATGACGTACATTCTTGCCCTACTCCCTTGCTCCCACACACACTTATGTATGTATGCACAGCGAATCCAAAAGATAAACTTTGCAGTCCTGCTTTTCTTTGCAGTAAGACCTTTCTGGGCCCTAAGTTTTCATGCATTAAGTGTGTGCAGAAACAGACCTCCAAAACTTTTATTTATGTCTATTGAAACCTAGTAGCACTGGGACTGAATGCGCTCCTTTCCCACACATTAATAATGAATGCTGTGCAGCACAAGCCAGCCAGTTGTCTTTCAGTGTACTCCTGCTCCCAAAGCTGCTTCTGTATTTTTATCCAAAAAAATAATAGTTCCGTTTAAACTTCTTTAAACTGAAAAGCATTCCCTCCCCCACAGGAAACAAAGCAGATATGCTGATATATGCATACGGATAAATACGAGTAACATGATAAACCTTCAAATATATTACCTGAAACTGATGGGGAAAGTAGGTGGTATGACATTTGCTGATACTCCTTTTCAGATTTGAGTTTCTTCAGTCACTTCTCAGAAGCCATGTCTCAATGTCTAACCTATGGAATCCAGGAACAATTCCCAGCTTCCAAGTCTTAATGTGTGCCTCCAGTGTGGAGTCAGGCACAGGCCAGCTCATCCCTTCTACACCACCAGGAAAGTGCAGCAGCTGTGTTCTGCTGAGAGAAACCCAAGCACACAGGCCAAAAGCAAGTTCCTGGTGGGGTCCCTGTTCTGAGGACCTGAAGATTCACGATGCCAGGGAACCTGACTGAACAGGAAGCTGCAGCACCCCAATAAATTGACACTTGTGCCAATTATGGTGTGGACAGCAGACAGGAAGTTCTGAATGCCCCACCCCTGGAAGTGTTCAAAGCCAGGCTGGATGTGGTTTAGAGCAACCTGGTCTAGTGGAAGGTTCTCTGCCCATTGCAGAGGGATTGGAATTACACACTCTTTGAGGTCCTTCCAATACAAACCATTCTGTGATTTTGTAATTCTAAGTGCAAACTTGGGATCTTTGTAGACACCAGAAAGCCCTGTAATCCACTCCTGATGGGTCTTGGCACAAGTGATACTTGAGCTTCTCAGGCTGGACTAGTTTTTGGGTTTTTGACACACCCTGTGAGAGAACTGGAAGCAGCCAAGAAAAGCCACATGAGTGGATATTTAGTGAGCTGAAGGGAGGGAAGTCAGACTGTAATTTTGTACTGTTCTTGGCAGCCAAGTCCTCTCTTGAGTGTTGTCCATCGTTTCTGAAATGTGTTTAATTTACCTTTTGTGCAAGGGGTTCTGGAATACAGGGGAAGGATGCTGGTTCTACACCCTTGGATACCAGCACGTGCACCACAGCACACTTCAGAGCTGATGTTCTGCTAAGCTCATGAGCTGGGATCTCCCATTGCAGCGTGGTCTTGCAACACTGTGGACCCCTCTATTGCTGCCATGCTACTGGCAGGTGAGGTGTTCATCTAGCTCTGTATTTTGTCTCTAAATTAGGGCTCTGATCACATTCTCAGTGGGTGAATGTAACAAAAATGGCACCCAGATTTACCTTCCTATCTTTCACTGAGCAGCAGTTCAAAGGCTTAAGTGAGCTGTAGGTTGCAGCTGACCTCCCTGATTTTTACTTTGTGTCTTGCAATGAATCTTGAGTTCCATAACCAATTCTGCACATTGTGAAAGTAGACTTCATTTCTTGTTTATTACTTTGCATCTTTCTCCTAGAAAAGATGAAAACAACTACTTCTGATGCAGAATGAGCAGCCCTGACTGCAGATAGTTCTGACTACTCAGATTCTAGATTTAAAGGGCTGGTAATAATAGGAACCTTTCCAGGGTAACTTTACCTTAACACTAAATGCATGGACATACTGCACTCCTAGGATCCCACAGCCACATAACCCTTATTCAGTCTTTACTAAAGAATAATTAGAAAAAAGCTCTGTAGAATCCACTTATTTCAAAACACCAGACTGCTTCCAGTGCATTTCCAGATGTCGAATTCCCCCCGTATTCCCAATGCAGGAGCCAAATTCTTCAGTTTCTCTCTTTGAAAATTACCACTGTGCACAGGGATGTGTGATTACAAAAATCTGCAGCAGCTTTACTGAATATGAAAGGAGAACCAAAATAAAATAACATGGATTATTAACCATTAATTCAGGGAAAACATAGCACTGTGATCAATGATGCCAAATCGTAGATGTGTTTAAGCCATTGCTGAAACAGAGTGCCTGGGGCAGAGAGGTAAAATTAGGAGGGATGAAGAAAGACCAACATTGTGAGGCCCAATTAATATACTCCCATTATCACAGTTAATAAAAGCAAACAGCAGTTGTTTCTAAGTGTCTCATTTTTATACTGCTGATTCCAGTACTTGTTATACTGCTGGAAGCCTTGGTCTCTGGATGCCTAAGGCTTACATCAACTTCTCAGTTGTCATCCACTTCTCTCCCTAAAGCAGGCTTGAAAAACAAAAACTTGAAGCAAGCTCATTTGAAACCCTCCAAGCCAGGAGGCAAACAAACCCACTGTTTTGGGGGTTTTTAAATGCCATGAGTTTCAGAAAATCTCCCGAGTGATTTTGTTTTCTGGGTTTAATTATCTAAGTCAGAAATAATGAAAGAGAGGCTGTGTCAATGACCAAACCTATGAGCCAGTTTAACAAGCAGTAAATTGTTCATAACAGACATAGCTCTACACAAACAGAAACACACACAGGGAATAAAATACCTGCAAGGAGATGACTGGAACAAGTATTTTGCAAGATTCAGGAAGGGAGAAAGCAAGCACTGCAGCGGCATTTCTCAGTCCTGCATTTCCAGAGCTAACTACAAGCAGGAAACAAGGCGCTCCACAAGTGGAGCAGGTTTACTGAGAAGCTCTAGAGGGCTGCTCTCACTCAGAGAGGCCATCATTAAACTGCTGCTATTCTACAGCCTCCGCAGAAACGAGTCTAACTAAACGTAGATAGGGGAGAAAATCAGTTCTTTGGAACTGCACCTTTTAACTTTAAAATCAAACTCCTCTAAACCTATCTTCTCTGAAACCTCTTCCTTTCATGGCCTAGTTACTAAGTGTTCCTAAAACACCTGGCGTAGCTTTTAAAAAAAACAACTTGGAGAAACTTGGTAGCAATTCTTTCTAGCCTACCACCTCAGTTTTAATTCACATTTTAATTATGTTATTAGCAGCTCAGGACTAGCCAAGGCTATATGTGAATTCACATATATGGGTGTGAACACCACAACCTACCTGGGAAACACAATTCAGGCACAGTGATTTTATCCGACTTTCATCTTTCTGTAATCCTGGCCCCTGCAGTTATAAGGAATGTGTAGTACCAGAGATTTGCAAACACACTGCGCACTGTGCTTTCTAATCCTACAGATCAATATGGAAAAAGATTTGTAAATACTATAAGAGAGACACACAAAAGTGTCCTGTCCCTGCTGACCCTGCACGGAGGCAGAGCATCTCAATACTATCCCTTACTTGAAAGCCTCCATGGGAGAAGTGCTCAGAAAGACATGTACTCCAAAAGGAGGATGTTCTGACACAAAATTAATGGGCTGTGGATGGCTCTCAATGGGATATCAGCACTAATCTTGGTCTCCTTTCTCTGTTCAAACAGCAAATTAATTGGCATACGCACCCACTGAGGATATTTATGGCGTATTTTGCAGACATGCACAGCCAAAGGGGTCACCTTTTGAACCTGCAAATTACTCACACATTTTACATTTTAAATAAAACTGTAGATTTATTGTACAATAGTACAGCATGTGCCTTTTTAACCAAAGCTCAGCATCACATAACACTTTATTCTTCCATTAAACATACACAGTCCTACAACACAGCTCAGCTCAGCTAGGAAAGCTACATAATGAATTAATTTATTGAGAGTCCTGGCTACGCTGTTCTTAAGGATGTTTGCCTAGAGCAGAACAGTGGCAGTGGTTCTGGTGCTGCAACATTTAATCACTTTAACCTCTTCTCAACACAGTAATAGCAAGCAGTCATCTAGAGCACAACAAACAGATCACTTAAGGGACACCACATCTAATTGCAAATGTATGAAACAGTAGACCAGAGGATCTCACACACATCACACAGGCATGGATTATAAACCTGTTATGAGATCACTTTGATGTAATGTCTGCACTGAGAGTGCCACAGGAAGACTGGATGCGTGACAGGCATCGTACCATGAAGAAGTGTCATTTGGATTGAAACTCTTAGGCTTGGAAGAGGCAGACCAGGGTGTTCTGTACAAATATACACTTGCCTTATTACATTAGTTTACACTCCTGTAGCCATTTGCCCACATGACAGCAACATCTTGCTATAACTCATTTTTATACCATTTGCTTCAACTTTACCTGCTTGTTAAAAGCAAGGCCATTACTTACATCCACAGAATGTGTTCCATGCTACATCTTGGCCTTTCAAATTGTCCTGGACACCCAAGCTGGTGTAAACAGGCATCTTTTATGCCCACTCTTGTTCACAGCTAGCCACAAGGTGTTATTAAGACACATTCAGATAAGATTCTTTATTTGCCACTGGGGTTTTTCATTGCAATGGAGATTCAAAGCTCATCACTATATAATGACTTACAGTAAGTAAATTTCCTCTGAAATTTGGAGTTAAACATCTACAACCCAAATGAGCTGCAAGTTACATCACAAACTCTTGATCAGAGAGCGAAAGCTTATGCTTTTTTATTGCTGTTCAGTTTACCATTGTGTATCAAAGCTTAAGCCTATTCCTTAGAAGGATCAAGTGCTATTTTTAATAAAGAATTTAAAATTCTCAGAAAACAGTATTTGCAGTAAATTTTAAATACCCAAGGGAGATAAATTTGGATCCTACACCTGAATATGTGATTTTTTTTTTTTACTTGGAGCAGGAGTGTCATAGTGCACTCTTGATCGGTTCCAAACAAGCATCAGCTGAAGTAATATGCTAATCAAAACACAGAGTGTGCTGTTAAAGAAACAGAGGAAGGAAATCTATATCAAATATCTGATCTTGAATTAAAATAGACTAGCAATATATGTAAGCTTTCAAACAGATGAGATGCTTAGCTTATCTCAAATAGCATACCAGGAGTCATTTCTGAAGAATTATACCAAACTTGCACCCACTGTGGTCTATGTGTATTCTCTGGCTCTGCAAATTTCACTCAACCAAAATACTACAGCATGTTAATTAAAGTATAAAAAAACAAAAATAATTGCTTCAAATCAAAGTTGCTTTTGCATCCTCGTCAACAATTTTTTGAAAATTTTACCACACTGAAAAAAATTTCACTTATCTGTCTTGTTTCTAGTTTTAGATAAGATGAGCCAGCAGAAGAAACAGAGCTTGAAACAAATCCACTCTTGACTTGCAACACTAAAAGTACAATCTCAGTAGATTTCCAGTTCATTGTCTAAACTGTAATATTTTGATAGCCTTCCGTGAAAAGATGAAACTTTAGCTGGTTATCTAGACCACACTAATACAAGTAAAGATTGTTGAAAAGGTAATTATTTAATTAAAACAGATATCACCTGAATTTTTCTTTTTGCTGTAAAAAAAACACAATAAATGAGATGCACTAGCTCATCTTCCACTCAGAATTTCTAATTTGCTTAACAAGTAATAAGAAATAATTAAAACCTGTTCTTCAAACATTATCAACTGTTTAAGGAATAAAGCTCTGTTTTTTTCCTGAATTCATTCTATGCCATCTTTAATAAAAGAGTTGAAGCAGATTCTTTCTGCTTCCTAAAATGAAGTCAGCTTATGTTTCTTACATATTTAAATACCTCCAACACCAGAGACATACAAAGTGTTATACTGAATTTTAATCCTTGTAAAACATTATTACACCACACACTGTTATTATAAATCTTTTCAATAATATCCATTATAGAACTCAGTAAAGAGCACTGTCTACTACTATGCACTGTCGAATATTTCTGGCAGTATCGGTAATTGACTACAGCATATTTCGTTTTTAAAATCAAGTGTTAACCTACATATTCTGAACTTGCAAATAATACACAACAGATTTTACTGTCATATAGGCTGCATATTCATTCATTTTTTCTGATTTTTATAGAAGAGTAAACTTTCTATAACAATATGAAAGAAAATTAATAACTTATTTATCTACCTAGGAGGCTAGTAGTTACTTGTAATCATATTAATCAAAAGATGACTGAAAAATTCAAAGTTAATTATTGTGAAGTGCACAAAATCTAGAATATAGGGAGTTTCCACAGTACATTATACTAAGTCAACATAGATAGAATAGATTAAAAGCTGTAAAGCCAAATTCCTCATTTAAAAATTTAGTGTTTCTGACATCATCTTCCACCATTCCATCAACTCTTCTTTTTCCTCTTCTTTTCTTTCAGACAATGACTCCAGTTCAAAATCAACCTGACAAAGAGAAACAATGAAAAACATCACTAAGACTTACAGATATAGTTAGGCTTTTAAGAGTCATTTATTGAAAGAAGATGCTTAACACAAACATAGGGCTTAAACCTCCTGGTTTAGGCTGGGTTTATTCCAAAGTGTCAACAAGCTGATTTAAATACGTGCAATACTAGTATATCAGTACAATAACTTATCTAAGAATACACACGGGTGAGTAAAACTTTCTAAAGAACCAGACATCTGTGTCTGACTTGACTTAAAATTTCAAAAGGTGTGGGCCAATGAAATTAAAATTGAATAATAGCCAGTCACATAAATCATATATCATGTTATAAAAAGTATCATCAGCATATTGCCAGCACAGGTCACAGAGTATTCTGAGTCGGAAGGGACCCACAAGGGTCATCAAGTCCAACTTGTATGGGCTCCATTCTCGAACCAGCTGAGCTAATCTCAGCTAACACCAGCTAGCACAGCAGACAGCCAGCATATCAAAACATGTGCTCAATTTTATGCCATCATAAAGATCCAGGGAGCTTTTCCTAACACATGGCTCACTAATGTAGATACAATGTGCTAATTTAGTATATATTAACGTGTGATTCATTTTAAATACCTCCACATCTGTACAGAGAGTGAATTAAACATGCTTCTGAAACCTTAAACACAGTCTAGTTCTTACTAACCTCACATACCAGATATCTATGCAATGCAGTGGCCTATTGCTACCTTTCTGCATGGAGCTGACCACTGATTTTAACCTAAGCAGGTACTCATTTCACAAATTAAATTTAAAATATGTCTCAACCAAAACCTCAACATCTCTTGCTTTTTATGTCGGGCTATTAAAAGATACCCCATAATCTTCTGATTGGCTATTCAGACATGTACCAATAACCTGCTGAAGTATCTCAATATTACCCTTCTCTGTGTATTTTTATTATAAATAACACCAAGAGATTAAATGAGTTTACAGTGAGATTACTGTCAGTGGCTGGTGCATCAAGTGCAAGAAGAGTAATTTCTAAATTAGCAGGTTCTGGAATATTCTGAAAAAATCACTTCCTGCTTACATGTATACCACGAGGGGAAAAAGGACCTTTTAAATGTATAATAGATGATAAACCTACACACGTGAGCACTTACCACAATGGCAGGGCTGAAGGGCACAGCCACTTTTTTAGTTATTGCTAGATAGCCTGGTGCTGAGGCCGTAACTTTGTAATTTCCAGGTACAAGCAATCTCCAGTAATCACCATCCTTGGCTGTAAAGAGGAAGAAAAGAATCCAAATAAATATGTATGAGACTAATTACGCAGCTAAAAAGAAAGGCTCATATGTCAGTCTTCTACATTCGTGCCAGTGCTTTCTTTTTGACTGTCTGAAAGGACTTTTTTTTCCTTCAGTAAAAGCTGTACATATATATCATATTTGCTTCCTTCCAGGCAATCAAAAAAAAAAAAAAAACCAATTTTAATTTTGAAGTTGTACTGGAGCCCCCATGAAAGATTTTGCCTGCTGAGGTTGAAGGCTCTCCATTACACTGAAGAAAAGTACAATAAGGGACATTATTCCACTTTAGAAGCACCCCCCAGCCAATATAAAGTCCCTATTGAGTGTCTGAGATTCTGTTTGTAATGTGATACGGATTTTAAGATATTACAAAAATATCTTTTTGTAAAAGCTATGGAGATAAGTAATAGTAGTTTAAAAGACTCCTTTAATTCATGACTAGAGTATGGGAGGAATAGAGTATTCAAAGTGTGGACTTTTTAAAAAAAAGAGAGAGTAATTGTGATACTGTGAGTTGCTGGAGATGGGTAGAGTGAAGATTTTTGAAGCCTTGAAGAGCAAAGCAAAAGCTGTTTTCCAGGAAGGCTCACAGAGACAGATGAAGAAGACTTCTGCCTTTGAATAACTCATCCTTAAACTAGTATCCCTAGACTCATTTGACCCATGCACACCTCGGAGTGATGTGGAATGGGAGGAGTGAACTCTAAAAACTCCATAGATCGGCAAAAAGAGACTTCTGCTTCTCTACAAAGAATGAAAGACTCTAGCAAAAATTGAGACTGTTTTTGACCACCAAAGTTCTAAAGTTTTTTTTGTCTCTATGTTATCATGTGTACAAAAGAATAGTTAAGTGGTGAGAGATAAAAGAGTTTTCTGGAAGTTTATTCTAGTGTTCTTATTCTTGTAGTTTGTTAATAAACTGTTTCTATTCCTTTTAAGTTTTGGACCTGTTTTGCTCTTGTTCAAATCCATATCTCACAGAAAAAAATAGTAATTTTTTTAGTTACTGGTTTTAAACCACAACATTCAGTATTCTGATAATCCAAGTGCAAATAAATTTTATTCTCACCAAATTTAAATAAGTGGGACTACCTTTCTCATCTTTCAGAAAAAGCTATAAATTATAATTTCCTAGAATATTGCATGTGTATCACCCCTGAAACATCATTATCTACATGTTTTAGTATCCAGGCATTGTCAAGGGTTTTTTTCCTTTGGTTCAGAGAAACAAAGAAATGGAAGCTTGGTCCACTCAGGTCAAAGAAAGGCTTCTACTCCACTGTTACTACAGATTATCTTTTCCAGTCAAAGAATCAAAATTCTTTGTTATCTTCTCTAGAAATGACGCAATTACATTTTCACAAAGACTCAGATCTTCCCTGCACCAGCAGTAGGCAATTATCTAATTTGTCACAGACTAATAATTTGAATTTCTCTACCTCCAGAAAACATTGCAGAGCAATTCTTAAATTCAGCTAGCAGTGCCATTTAGAAGACCTGGCCATGCACTTTATACTAGCCCCTTAAATGCTTTTTTACCACATCTGCAGCTACACAATGTACAAAGAGAAATATTACATAAATCTCTGGTATCTGCATGGTCAAAAAACTGTCAGTAGTCAGTCCAGTTGTTCCCAGATTTTTCTCTTCATAAAACAGAATACGAAAAAATTGCTGAAGAACTACAGCAATGATCTATTCTAATTCCTGTCACTGGAACAAAGCAGAATTTCAACTTACGAATAAAGAAGCAAGAGAAAAGCCAAAGAATATTTCTACTTCATTTTGACTGTGCTAATATTCAAGTACATGTTTTTGTCCCTGTTTTGACAAGACTTTCAGTCTTATACACACACAATGGTGTGAAAATATTTATGATTAGATGCAATTTTTGTATCATAGAAGCATGAGCTCCTCTCTCACATACCCCACTCTCTTGTATGTCAAAATACCTCTTTGCACAGTTTATTCGCCTTTTATTATGCCTGAAAATTTATTTCCAATCTCTATACATTTTGCCTTCTTGTTTACAGTGACAGAAGGTAACCAATGTTTTCACAGACTGTTCTCATGCTTGGCAGAAGTGCTGCTGGTCTCTTTGCAGGCAATGTGCAAACACAAATCAGAGGTGACTGAATATTCTATCAGTCCTGTTCCATAGTATTCTGCATTTCTGTGACAGTATAGTGAGACATATCATTGAGAAAATAACCATAAAACAAGCTCATGTATAAAGCAATGACATTTACTTATTGTTTTTCTCATCAGTATCTTTTGCAAACTAAAAAAAATGTCATTCAGGATAGGAGAGCATAGTTGTACAGGGAAGGCTGAAAGCTGGCACACTGCACAAGCCACCTCCTGAACTCATTCCTAGAACAAAGCACAACATCACTGAAGAGGTGACACGTCATTTTCTGCCAACACCAACCAACACAATTCTTTCATCTTTTAGAATCACCCTCCTGAAATAAACGTCACGTAATTGTAAACAGCAGAGAGAATTTATCTTTGGTGAAGGAAGTTATGTAAATTGGAAAACTGTCAAGAATTTACATACCAAAAGGTATGACTACATTGTGAAAAATATAACATGTTTGGACTAAAATTTAGCCTTCAAACTAAAAATAGCACTGTTGACAGGGCTTTAAATCCTGTCAGAGCTCTGAAACACTATTTGCTTCACAAAGCAGAAGACAAAGCAGAGCATTAATAACCAAGAGGCACCCAAACCAATTTACACCAGAGCCCCATGAAGCCAAAAAAACCAGTCTCAGCTAATCTGAGAGAAAAATACAAGTGAAAGATTCATGAAATCCTGTGGGCAACAAGCTTCTTAAGGCACAGCATACCGTCCTAGCTTCAAACTTTTGCTCCCTGAAAGCTGCAGTTAAAAAGATGTGAAATGGCTCCAGGCCGCTAAGCCAAGGAGAAGCACTGCTGAAGTACCACACTCACCTGATGTAACATCATGGCTTATCCCCTCCACAGAAATTGTAGCATTTGCTATTGGGTTGCCCTGAAGATCTTTAACAAACCCCTTCACTCCTCGATGAATCTAAAATAAACAAGGTCATCAACAAATGGTAAATAAAAAATTCTTAAGACAGCATTTTTTGGCAATGGAATATCTACTGATATATCCAACAAAGCATGCTATGAAGCCCACAGTCTACAGGCTGACCACTATCAATGATAAATACTAAATATTATAATGGAACAGAGAGTGAAGAGGAAAGATAATTCAGCAGGTAATTATAATAATTATCTGTTCAGTGCAAGTAATTCTCATAAATACACAGGAAATCATAATACATGTAAATGTTGACTTGCAAATCTTTGTCATATTGGGGATTAATGAATGCATGGAAAAGCTTTGAAAGAATAGCCTAGAGAAACCTTTTTTTCAAAGTCTCATCAACTGTAAGAATGTAGAGCTAATGACATAATTTCTTAAAGGTGAAGCATTAGCAAAGTAAATGCAGCCACTTGGACTTCAGAGGGCAGTCCCTCTGTGAGATGCTTGAGCTTTCTACTGCGCACCCAAAACATCCAGTTCTGTGAGCTGGGACCACAGACAGCCACAACACTCCCCACCTCTGGACTGTGGGAGAGGAGCAGTGGTGTGTCATGTCCTTGTTCTTCATGCTCCAGGTAACAGCCCCAGCAGTATCTAGTCTGTCTGTTCCCACTGTGTATGAAATAAAAGCACTGCTACGATCTCAGTGTGTGGAGAGACCAGTCCTGCCAGTGTATTCTTGAGCAGTCTGAAAGCAAACTCCTCAGAAGCAAGAGACTGAGGATCAACTGCCTTTTCATGTCCAGAAATAGGGAACTCTAGCTGCTGGGGACAAGGGGATGTTGGGAACCCCAGTGAAGATGCACCTCATTGGGAGCCTGGAAACAAAGCAGCAAAGTACTGTGAAGTTCAGGCTTCTCTCAGATTCCATGTCCTTTGAAAAACTTGTGGAGCCCAAGTTTTATTTTGAGATAATGATGTTCCTGTTTAGGAACCTATATGGTGCATTCAGCTGCTATAGTTTAGCTCAGATTCCTCCAATCTACACTGTGGGAGAAGCCTTAGAAAAGCAGAAATTATGTATTTGCACTGTCCTCAGCACTCCCAGGGGAGCTGGAGCATAGACCTGGCCATCTTATCCTGCAAAAAGATAAAAACCAATGCCAAACAGACCATCTGAACTTCAAGGATAAAGCCAGAAGCCCTGCAGGAGCAAAGGAAGTTGGCAAAATGAGCAGTTTTGAAAATGCAGTGACAACATAGTTTTCCATGAGTCAGAGAAAATTAACCCCTATGCAGAGGAGCTGAATAATTTGAGATGCATTCCATAAAGAATGGGTAAAAACCTGCAGGACAAGTACAGCTTTTTCCTAAGCCTACAGATAATGTTTTAACAGAACAGCATAACACTTCAAATATTCAAATATTTCAGATTTCAGGCTAACAAGCATTTCTGCATAATTAAGTCCTTAAAGAAATGAATGTATTAATTGATCGGCTCCACTAACAAAGTATGTTTCTCACTTCACAATCTCAGGTGTGCAACTAATGATATCAGATATATTTGCAATTTTTAAATAAATATTCAGGTTTCAGAAATTCAACATGGTCTAATCCATATTGGTTCCTGTACATCCACAGAATGACCCATCCCATGTCTGCAGACACACTGGAATATCTGCAGAGGGCAATCCATCTCTCTGAGCACACACACCAGTACTGGAAGAGTCAATCATAGACTATGGAGATTTGTATTTTTTTTCATTGAGGAACCCAACATAAATAATTTAAATTAAATGTCTGCAACAGCTTAAGTAGGGTGAGAAGGACTCTGTACTGTAAATGTGTCCTTCTTTTCCACTCTTCTTCCACTTATTTAGAAATATCACACAGGATTTACCACCACAGAGACAAATAAGAATTAAAGCAACATCTGAATTAATATGATAATTTGAATTAGATGTTCACAAAGCACAAAGTTTAGAAGCTCTATGCACAATAACTAGTTTTGCCATCCTCTTCTGTGTTACCTGCTCAATGTAATTTATAAGAGAGTTCTTGTTGTCCTCCCAGTAGCCCTTCAGAGTTTCTTCAGGTGGGAATTTTTCACAGCTAAGCTCCACTGTGATTTCGAAGCAGTTGCTGCTGAGGTAATTGAAATCCTGCATTCCTGCAATGCCAGAAAAGAGAGGTAGTGATGTATTTTGCACTAGTCTGAAGTAAAAAATGGGGGACACATGAAATTTTGGGACTATGAAAAAAAGAACAGCTATAAATACAATTGATGCATCTCCATTCCATCTGCTTAATTTTGAATTCAGAAGCTTTAAAACAGAGAAACCAATAGGACAAATAATTCCTAAATACATTTTCCTCCCAGGGGAACTTTAGAAAAGCCTCAATAAATAGGCTGTATATTTCTACTTGATGCTGTACTTGTGACCTGTATACTTTCAGGTCACACATTTTTGGAAAGCCAACACATAAATTACATTTTTTCTCTTTGGGAAAGAAAATAATTTCAGATTATGGCTAAAATATTTCAAAATGAAGAAAATAACCAAAAAAAGATGCTCACCTTGTAAGCCAAGAAGAATGACAATTAATTATAAAGCAAATTAAACATAATAAAGTGACATTGAAAAAGAGATTTATAAAAATGGTAAAAAATGGGTTGGGTTTTTTTTCTGAAAATATAACATTTCACGTTAGTAACATTTTATATGGAAAACATTTCCTTGTCAAAATTTTCTGCATAGATTTCAAATATTCTCCACCAAAAATAACACAAAATAAAACTTCCTGTAAAATTTATCTACATGGAAATTTTTCTAGGTATAGGGTTTCTCCAACTCAATGCCTCTGCACTGAAAGAGAGAAAAAACATCATTATAAATGCAACTTTAATAACTGAAATTTTAAAACATAAGTAGCATTGTGGCATCATCACTAGGAATAAAACTTGATGGACAATATGCATTCTTTTACCTTTCTGAGCTCCTCTTTTTACTACATGGGTATATTGGCTATTTGCTTAAATTGGTCAACCACAGTGCAAGGAGGTTTCCAGTTTTGTAATTGGATCAATCAACTGGAGAGGGACAGTGCCTCTCCAGGAGGGTTATAAATTTGTGCTTTGCAGAAGCTGATGTAGGACTATCCCACAACTTCCCAGCCTGTTTAGCTAGCAGAGTCAGTGGATTCTCAAATGGAGGCCTGAAAAGAAAGCAGCTATCAAGCCCTTTGAACCCCTCCATGGAGGTCACTAAGGGATTTAGAAATGTTTCTAATACAGCAGATTCATTCAGCCCTGTGTTCCCCTATGCAAGCTACATATGGGACCTGAGGCAGTCTCTTTACTAAGCATCAGTGCTGCTCACAGTGCCCAGAGAGCTGATGTCACATCCCAGAGAGCCCCCAGGACAGCAAACAGACTGGGTCAGGTGGGATTTTGCCAACACACTAGGGTCAAGAGGCTGTTTTCTGCCACCCAGGCAACAAGACTTCCATCTACTGACAGGCACAAGGATTTTTCTGATTGCTAAAAGAACCTTTTTATTTCTAAACTTTTCTCTTTTTTTTTCTTTTTTTTTTTTCTGTTTTTTAGAAAAATGAGAGCACAGAAGGCAAAGGCTCCTGGGAGGGATGACTCTGATGTTGCAGCAGGCAGAGCTCTTAGATGGACCATTCAGCAACACACAGCAAGACAGTAGTGGAGTCATGAGTAAAATACTGACATCAGCACTGACTATCATGCTTCTGTTCTCGACACTAGATAATTCTGCTTTTGTTGATTTTTGCCCTTCTTCTAAAAGAAAGAAAGAATGCTTGAGGAGGAGAACAGGGAACTGAAGGGCACGATGTAATTTTACTGTGGTGACAGTAATTCTTGACCATAACTGTTTTAGTTCTCAGAAAATTTATCTTTCCTCCTATAGTGTTTCCTGGGGCCCAGCCTTGTCCAAGGTTTATGTGTTGCTCCTGAAAAGAATCATCTTTTGTATCATTAAACTGCAGGAGATGATCTGAAACTCTGGGACAGAGAATGGGGTGCAGCTGGCCAAGATCTAAGCTATGGCCTACCAGATATATAATCTGGAGTGCATTGGGCTGTGCACTCTTTACCTCCCTGTTCACTTCGGTGATTAGGTGCAGTATGCAAGAAACCGAAACATTTCTAAAGATTTATTCAATATTGCAGCAACTTCCCTGCCACTGGTCAAGTTCTCAAAATGTCCTATCTGCAGCATGTATCACATGTGTGCATATCACCACGCTCCCAAAGCCTTTCCCTGTGACAAAGTGTAGCACTAACTTTCTCACACTTTAACAGGAACTGCTCTCTGAAGATCAGAAAGGCTTAGATACCTCAGATATAACTGAGATTCAGCAATGAATGCCCTTTATTGCTGACCATGGGTAGTAGCACTTTGAAACTGAGAACACAAAAACTTCTCTGTTACACTACTCCAGTGACTGAGGGACTATAGTGTCTTTATGTTAGTGCTTACAAAAGTAAGCTTAAAATATGGGGAAAAAATTAATTTCTTCAGGTTTTAATGAAGGAACACCAAGTTTCATAAATAAAGGAGAATGCAGGGTATGCCCCTGGCATCCAGGCATCAAAATTGCTTAAGACTTTAAACTACAAGCTACAGCACTAAGTTAGTTCAGCTTCTACACATAGAAAAGGCAGTAACCTTTAGCAGGACAGGATGTACTTGGCTGGGGGGGAACATTAATGCCTCCTACATTAGCGTTTAGTGAAATCCTAAAAAAAACCTAACGCTGCTTCCAAAACTGGTAATCCAAGTTGGGAATTAGTTGAGTGCCAAGGGTGATTTGAGAGTATATGAAAATTTTAAAAAGACACTTAAACAATAGCCTAATAGTACAGCAATGTAAGCCTCTTCGAAAAGCTATTTTCATAATGGCGTGAATCTGATTAGACTCAGGTGACTCTGTAGTGACAGAAAAAGCAGGACAGGCATGTGGCTAGGTAGTAATTGATAATTATCTGTTCTTCTCATTTATGGATCCAGTTAGGTACTCCACACAAAAGGTACATTATAAAGTCGTTAAGGATGTTGAAAAGTTATACAGCTAAGGAAATGCCAAAATCAAAGCTGTTTGTGCAAATTTGGTTTGGCTTTCTTGTGCACGAGTGAAATCATTAATTACATGCTGATAGAGAGAAGGCCTCCATTAAAAACAACATGGTTTTTATGTACAAACTTGTTCCTCCCCAGAGTTTGATGGCTAAAAGAGCCATTCCTGAACACAGAAGGATGACCTCTCTGCCTTTGCTTGCTGTCTCTGAAAAACCTACACGGATCAACTAATTACAGATGTAATTACAAGTGTAACAGCATCATGGCCTCAGACTTAGCACAAAAGTGCTTTTGGGGGAAACTTTCTCTGTACCCCTGCTCGACAGAAGGAAGTAACTACCAAACAGTAATGTTGAGAAAAACCTCACAGAAAGTGTAATTAAGAGAGAGAAGCATCATATATTCCTCTACACCATCCACTCTCTCCACCCAAAAAGCCAGAAAGGGGAATTGCCACCTTGCATGAGGTTGGTGAGGAAATCCTGAGTTCAGACAACAGGGAAGGACAGAACATGAATGCAATGGAGGGTTTCTCTTTACTTCCAGTTAGAGCCCAGGACTGTTACCAGATGTCTCTGCCACAGATATTCAGCCTTCCTACTGAAAGAATCCAGGTATTCAGAAAGACATGAAAAGCAGCCCACAGCCACACGAGAGCCATCCACATACCACCCCTGCAGACCAAAGAACCAGTGAAGATGGCTGCTGGCCCACCTGTCTTTACAGAAGGTACAAATCCCTGAGGATCAATTATATGGGCAAAGAATTGATGTTGCACAACTAGGGGCACTACACTAAGTTCTGTAGGGCAACAGCAGCTGTAGTAACTCATTAGAATGAAAAATCATCCTCACCTAGGTCAGTGATCTTGGTCAGATAAGGTACTATCAATGGCAGAACCTAGGAGATGGGCAGGAATAGAGACAGAAAACGGGCAGGAGTGGATACTGGAGCTGTGTTTGGTGCAGAAAGGAATCTTTAGTAGATGAGTGAGAAAGGAAGGGAGAAGGGGAAATTGGGGGGACAGAAGCCCAAAGGAACCCAAGGATGCAAAAGTAGGTAAGTACCACCTCAGCTCTAACAGGAGCAGATACAATGGAGACAAGGCCTTCAGAGTTTCTTTTGATATATTCCTCACTCTGGTAAGGATGTACAGTGGATTACTTTTCCTAAAGCAACATAATTGTTGCAGCTTATGCTGCTCCTGACTTTGAGTTCATTACCATATGGACAGCAAAAGATCACTGATATCATCAATAGCTTAATTGCCACATTTTGGTTTTCAGATGGAGCTTTTCAGATTAAAACTTCCGAGAAAATTTTCACTTGAACTGAGAAGTGTTTAGTTATTTTCCTTAGCACTAGACATAGAAAGAGCAGAACTGTTTTCACTGAATTGTATTTGTTTAAATCAGCAAACATTACCATGGAGGTTTTGTTCAAATCACAGCTTGCCAGCTAATTTCTACTCTTGGAAAAAAAAACCCAAAACAATAACAGATTCAATCTGTATGGTCCAAAGTATATTGTTTTCTATTTTTTATTAGCTGCACCATATTAGGACGATAGATCCTGCTTAGCACTAGGATTCTTGCCTATTAATGTCTGTACAAATATGAGAAAAAGAAAGGCCTCACTTGGGAAATTAACTGTCTAACTTAAAATAAGATCCAAAAAGAGGAAATCAAACTTTCCAAAAACTTTTTCCAATGGAAAAATGTCTTTGCCATATGCTGTTTAATCAGAATCAAAGCTTTTCATCAAAACAGTGGAAAAACTGCTTTTCATAGCATTTTCTTAAGGAAAAATAAGCTGAAGTTAAATATATCCATGTTTTTATGGCATATAATTAATATTTCATTAAAATAAATTTTAACTAAATTTAAACACATTTTAGCTATTAAAGTTCTCAATATATTGTTTATATTAACATTTTTTCAGCTTTTGCAAACTTCAGTTTTCAAGGGTGTTTTAATGGTTCCATTTCAAAGTCTGAAAAGCCCCACAGAAAGATATTTTGGAGTTTTAGTTACATTCAGAAATTTCAATATTTTACTCCACACTCAGCCACTGGTGATCATCAGCTGTGTGAGCACTACTAGTCATTGTTCTGCTTCTAATTTCTTCACAGGAACTTAAATATTTTCTTCTTTTAGTACCACCTTTACTGTAAGAGAAGCAGAGTTAGGCTACCACTTAGGCTGTCTAATGCTTTGAGAGATTCCTACTTACTTCAGGTAAAAATTTAAAATTCATTCAGAGTCTGAAATTGAATATCAAGAGAAAAGCAAAGAACAAAACAGTTATGTGTGTTCAAAGTTATCCAGCATAGATCAACAACACCAAAGCACAGGGAAATCACTCCAACACAAGCTGGCTCAGAAGTCTTCAGCTCAGTTTTCATTCCAAGTTTAGCAGAGGCAGAACACTCTTAAGATTTAGATATCCCAAGACCTGTTTAGTTCAGTTTACAAAGACATCAAAATTCTTAAAAGAAAGGAATTAAATGTCTCATTTGAAGTAAATGTCTCTTTTCAGGATACTCTCCTGGACTTCTGGAAAATTAACCTGGACATGCCCATAGTAGCTCTGCTTCTCCTCTTAGCACAGAGGGCTCTACCAAAGTCTAGGGAAACAGCACCTGGGCAGGAATCAGGCACTAACCAAGCCACAAAGCATGGAGATGCAAATGGAAGTATCTTCACGGCTGGTTTTGCTCCCATTAAAATCCAAGGCCAAACTCCCATTTTCAATAACACTTCAAAATCAAACAACCAGGCTTCCCTGCTTCCTTCATCTTGGATGCCTTCTTTATTGAGGTTCAAAGGAACCATCACCAGCCTGCTCTAATGAGGTCTTGTCAGGGATTTCTCACTCTTTTCTTAACCCCTCCCCACCAAAAAGAAACTCCCATAATATTTCATGATAGCAGAGCTATCATTTGCCCATTGAAGAACTATTAAATTTGCATTGACCTGGAGCCTGAACACTGTACAAAAAGCAATAAAAAGGAGAATTTTAATGGTTATCACAGTGAGCTTTATCAGATTTTACAGATGTACTGTGGTGAGTGATCAGTCTTTGATTTAGCCTTAAAAAGGCTAAAAACCCAAAAAGGCTAAAACCAAAAGTTGTGGGTAACACAACTCAAGCTCAGAATAGCCAGTGACACGGACTCCCGTGGGGTGGGCTCACCTCCTGGGACACTGTACCACGCGCCACCATTAGTTGTTCCATCCACAAAGCTGCTGTCATCATCATTTTTACGACACGGTGGTCTGTTTGGATCAGACATAGCAGGGTTAAAAGAAGAGTAACTGCGAGCCAGGCTTTGAAAAATAGCATCATCGGGGCAGGAGCTGTACTCATGAGCACTGCCTAGGGAGGAAAAAAATTCCAGGAACAAAGATTATTAAAAGGGCAGTCATAGTGACTAGACTCACATCTTAGGTCACCAGCACCACACAACAGAACTGTGCCTAAAAATACTGTGTGCACAGGTAAGTGTCCTACAGCACCACAAGTTAATATAGCATTATCTTTTTAATGTTAACTTTTCCCCATGACTTCATCAATTGTTGCCCTGTCATTAAAGTGGCTAATCACAACAGTCTCAATATTTTTGAAAATACGACTTTAAAAGTGCAAAACCTAAGCTACTTTAGGCTTTAGATATGTTTTTAGACAAACACACAGTTTAAAAACACAGATGTCTCCCTAAAGAGTTTTATAGTCAGATATTAGAAGGATTTGCAATTAAGCCGTGATAAAGTCAAATGAAAGAAGAGAGTCACAAACAATATAATTTCATGAAACTTCAGTCATGTGTTCATCCCATTGTAGCAGAAAAAAACCAAACTAATATTTCTGTATACTTTATGATAATGTGATCCTTTTTACTCTCTTTAATGTGATCCTTTTTATGAAGGACCAATACTGATAATGGCAACAGTGGTAGCTGTTTCTGGTAGCACACACTGCTTTCAGAAATTCATTTTTTACAGGTGCAAGAAAGCTTAACCCAGACACATCTTTCTCACTTAATTTAACAGGGTACAAACAGCCCCAGCTAATTTAAGAGCTAAGTTGCCTTGGTTAATATATCTGAGGGACTATGATTCCCTCAGGTATGACATCATTTTTGTCACGTAAACCTACTGAAACAAACAATCATCTTCAAAACTAGAAAATATGGCCATACAGTGACAAACTTGAAACATGGGGTTAGCATGATGAAATAAATCATTACAATGCAATGACTATAAATAACGTTTATAATATTTTTTTCAATTTTTATATGGTTTTGCAGTGTTTTATGATTTTGTCTGCAAGGATTATAAAATGGATCTTAGCTAACAGTGAAATAAATATAGAATGAAATTTCTGTCTCCTACTGTTTCATGTTAACTTCTATTTACATACCACTCCGAGTCTCATCATAAGGATAATTTGCAACGAGGTCTCCTCCATGAAGATTGGCAGAGAGCACAAAAGGAATATCCATAATCCAGTGAATGACACCTTTAGTTTCAGGAGCAAGCTACAACAAAAGAGCATTGCCAGCAGTTACAAATCAAAAATCCAGTGTAGAAACATTCAATGAAATACAGTGAGCCTAATTATTGACACATACACTGCACAAGACAGCAATTTTATTCTGGCTCCGGAGAATATTAAATCAGTCCTTAAATTAGATTTATAATTATATTAAGTGGATTAGTATAAGTCCAAGACTGGTGTCAGCTATCTCAGAATAAGACTACAAAAAAAGCAATCTTTTATTTCTTCCTATTATGGATAAAAAGCCTACCGATTTTAAAAAAATTGGAAAAATATAATAATTAAAAATAAATGTTGGTGCAGTCTTTTCTCTGCATGGAAAGTAAAATTACTTTATTAATATTTTGAATTTGAAGCTAGAACACAGCTATTAAGGCCACAGTCCTATGGGACTGCAGTCACAACACTTGATTTTCTAGAACTTCCTTTGGTGATAAACACAAGAAGATAAAAATCCCTCCAGATATACAGCTGCATATTAAAGGCTTAAACTTAACAAAAATGCATGTGTTGTACGTGACAATAGCTTTCTAGCTAGCAATATAATTAAACACAATACACAAGTGAATTTCTGGCAATGGTAAAAATGCAGAATATTTGGAAAACCAGCTTAAAATCAAGAAAGACAGCTATACAAAAAATAATATAAAATATCTTTTGACTGAGAAATTGTGTAAGGATTAAGATGGATCAAAAGAGTTTGCTACAGCAATCCATTCTGAGGAAAAATTCAAGAAGCATCAGAAGGATAAATTTACTAAAATGTACAAAATATTCAGAACAACGTGAACAATAAAGACCATGCACACAGCTCTTAGGGGTCACTACTGTTTGCTTACATAAAAGAGAAGAAATGGCTATGTCAGTGACCCAACATTCAGCCTCTACTCACCTTGGGATTCTGGTCCACAGCTTTTTTCATGTTCTTCAGAAGATGGTTGTTTGGGCCACCTTCTTTCTCATTAACGTAAACTATTCTATCGAGATCGGGAAAATTTCGGTTTAGATCTATCCCTTGGGCATTGCTTCGACCAACAAACCAGTCTTTAAGTTCACCAGGCTAAATGAGGAAAGGGAATACAAAGAGAAGGGAGATGAGTAGATTCAGGAGATTACATATCAAGCTTTATATGGGTATGGTTACTTCTCATGTGCTTGAGAATAAGAAGGGGTGATGTGGGAGAAAAAACTCCTGAGGCACCAAGAGCTGAATCCATCGCCCCTATTCCTTCCCAGAGCTCGGTGGGGACAAAACCAACCTCTGTTTCACAGAGCATCTCGCTGGTGAGGCTTATTCTCTTACTCTTGATGCTCATTCTCAAATGGCACACTTGGACTAAGGATGACTAAAATTACTGGCATTATCAGATTTTTCAATGCCAGTGGTGTCTTCCCCCCAGACCTGGCTTTTCCCCATTGCTTCATGCCCTGACTGTGAATTACAGATCTCACTGTAGCAAGAGTTACAGCACCTGTAGATTTATCTGGAAGCCACAAGGAATGTTTGCACTTGTTTCAAGTTCTTCTAAATAACTTCAGGGTAAAGAAGGACCTTAAATCCTTACTTGAATCTTTTATTATGTCTGTCAGTGTTGTTCACTGAAATGGTAGCAGTGAAAATTTTTGCAAATTTATTTCTTTAAACTGATTTTCTAAAATAAGTTTAGGTTTTCATTAAGGAAATGCCTTCAGAATGCATAGTTTTCCCTAGCTTCTCTCTGCAAGTTTTCAGTGCTCTTTAATGTAGTTTAAGTTTGGTTACTGGTTTTAATATTGGGGTATACTGAATCTACACACTCTGTGTACAGGATCAAGGTATTCTAAATGAAAACAAGAGTACTAAATCTGATCTTACTATAAGTCATATGTAAAGGCAACCATATAAAAACAGGTGTACTTTGGCTAAGGAGCAAAAGTTTAAAATATTACAGAACCTCTACAGAGAGAGATTTCAAAGTAGCAGAATGCCCAAGCTAAGGACAGCTTCTGCTTCACTGCCACGAGAGGGAGATATATGACCAAATATAAGGAGTGTGCATATTTTTAAAGACTTCATGAAAATCAGTTTAATAAGGACCTTAATAAAGTTTTACTTATTTAATCAAAAATAGCCACATGACAACTTTCAACATTTCAATATTAATTCTAAAAATAAATAAACCTTGTAAGCAAGGAAATTCTTATTTTCGTTTATAACAAAATACCAGAATCTGTGTAACAGGGTTACTATTTGACTTCCATTTGCTAATTATGCATTAATGCATTATATGTTTCTTGACTGAGTCATCACCCTAAAATGCATACTAAATTTTCTTGACTAATACCTTAATTAAAGTACCTCACACATGAAATTAAGAATCGAAGTTATTCATATTAAAAAGATGGCTCATAATGTTTGTTGTTTCAGGACCAAGCTCTGGTGAATGTGAATAATTTTTTTAACTGTATTTGCATGGGAATATCCTTAAAAAAACCCAAAATTTCCCTTTTCTAGCACTTTTGAAACATCATTTATTACTAGTTTAGGAAGTTACGTGTTTAAGAAGCGGTTCAGTCAGTGAACTTAGATGAAAGTATATTTATGAAACATAAACATAATTATATTTTAAAATCACAGGAAAGAAGGCTACTTGTTGAAAAGTCAAGCATAAAATCCTCCTTGTTAAACATAACAAGCCTACTGTACTATTAGCAAATACTTTGGTTTTGCTGTTCCATTCAACAGTTGCCACCAGGAGTCCATGTGTCTGTAAAACTGTTAGTCCATTATGGCAAAGCTGACAGACATTGCTTGCACACAGAGCCTTACAAACCTGGGATGCTGCCTTCTCAAATCCATCTGGGTTCAAAGACGGCATGATATGGATACGTGTGCTATGGATCAGGTTGATAATAGTATCATTTCCTTTCTGGTATTCATTACACAGGTACTGCGCCAAGAAGATGAGTAACTCCCTTCCAACAGCTTCATTCCCATGCATATTCCCAACATATTTAAATTCTGGCTCTCCTGCAAGAAAAAGGAAGAACATGTCTTACAACAACATAAAAACATCACCCGTGGACTGGATCGCACAGCACACCTGAGATGCGGGTATGACTGTTACTACAGCTGGGCATGGTATTCCCAAGGATCTCCAAACCTCCCTTAAAAAAAAGGGATTTAGGGCTTTTTCTAAACTCTGGCTTAAAAAATGCTAATTGATATTCAGCTGTTTGCCAAAGGCAGAGTGAGAAGAACAGAAGACAACAGTGTGCCAAAATAAATGCTAAGCACCGACATTAACATTACTGCTGTTCAGATCTAATGCAGTTGATGAATCAATACTACAGAAGTGTGTCTTGATTACATAGTTTTAAAATATATAAACTGACATTAACAGAGCTTCTTATCTTAGCTGTTCTCTCCAAGATTGGGCTAAGCTTATTCTACTACACATGCATTAAACTGCAATTCTTTCATAAAAGCAATGTCAGTGAACAGCTGTTGATCACAGTGATCTGAAAAATCTTACTCAGCACGTGCTTTGGATATTCAGTGCAGACTTTATGAACCAAGTGCAGCAACCTAACTCATAAAATCAATAATTTCCATTTAACATTCTAATAAACAGAATTAAATGTATGCTTAAATATTCCATATATATAATCTATATTGAATGTTTGTGTGTATATTTAATGTAAATTTTATACATATTAAAAAGCCATACAATACACATATATTCAATATATATTCTCTGTATGAAAAAGCCATTCAGTTTTCCCAGCTGCTAAATAGTCTCATTCTCATGACCATAGACGTTAAATAGACCACATAACATATGTCTTATGGAGCAGTGAAGGATTTACCTTTTAAAAGACTACATTTTGGGCCCTCATTCCAGAGAGGTTTTAGTGTACATGTAAATAACTGAACGAGATCAAGAGGGATGTCCTGGAACTAAAATGAGGAATATGCTATTTTCTAGGCTGAAGCTCCTTTTCACTTATATTTTTCCTTTTAAAATGCAGTTCTGTTGTAACTGCTTTAATCAAACATTCAGTTAATTATAGGCTCTGGATAGTCTTCAGCCACACTTTGTGATAGCCTTTAACACTATTAAAGGGGCAAATTCAAGCCAGGAAAAATGTTACACAAACAAGACCTAAGTAATTGCTAATCAAGCATGCAGCCATATCTACTTACGACCCTTCAGTCTGTGCCTGTTAACCTTAATCCAGTGATAAGATGCTAGCACACACAGTGCTAATAATATCATGTCTTCCTCTCCTTCCAGCTAAGTTGGTTTTATAAATATGGATTCATCCCTGAAATGTTTTGCTAGACAGGTTTAAGTTTCCTAATTTGAGTGAAACAGTTTCATTTTATCTGACCAAGAGAATGCCATTACTGTGACTGAACCCCTCCATTTCCTCTTTTGGCATTGAGATCCTATTTATTGTTTCTCTCTTTCTGCTAATACCAGGGAATGCAAGAGGTTTAATCATCAAGAATAATCAGATCACACAATCAACCTGATCCCATGAAAACAGATGGATGGTATATAATGAAATATGCAGCACTGCACATCCCATGTACTCAGAATACTCACGCACACGTACATTGGCATGTTACTTACAGGGAAAATGCTTCACAAGCTAACAGGAAAAATTGTTACTCCTGTAAATATGAGCACAGCTGCATTTTGCACCTGTGCTTTTCCCCAGGACATACCTAAGGAAGCCTGAAGGAGAAACATTTTCTTCTGATACCCAGACCTGTGCATTAATCCCCCACCTTTCCGACCCACTTGAATTTTACAGGCCTGGTTCAAATGAGTAAAGAGAAACATATGTTTCCCACAGGGTATTACTTGGCCTTCCCCTCAAACAATCATTAACAGTGTTTAGAAGGGTTCATGGAAACAGTCACACAGGGTCCACAGTGAGCCAAGAGTACACCTTTGTACCTTCAGTAGCAATGACCTACCCCAAATAAGCCAGGAAGAGGTAACGAGTCGCTGGAAATACAGAAAGTGTTCCCTATGAAAAGTGATTGAAGAGGTCAGCCCCATTTTCCTTAGGTCAAATATACCAATCATCGTGTCCTGGAGGGCTTGGTCAGGACAGCAGTACTTCCCAACACCACAAACAAGGCAGTGATTTTCAGTGAAAGGGAACAACGACAGTTTCTGGAGTGATAAAGAAAAATTTCGCAACTCCTAACACAAAATGTGAAACCAGTATTCAAAGAATCCTCTTAGCACTGAGGTGTCAGCACAACTCCTAAGTTTTGCTAGCAGATCAAGAGTTAAAGATTAGTTGAAGTATCTAAAAGCAAATTTAAAAAGTATGAGAAGGAAAATATAACAGCTGAATAACAGCCCTGCTTCAAAATGTAAATTCTGTATTTATATTTTATCTCCCTTGGGCATTTATTTATCCCAGTCTCTGAAGTAAATAAACCCATTTCCTATCCATCCTATGGCTGAAGAGAACCAGGATACCTGGTCCACACGTGTCCATACCTCTGACAGCTCCCAGCCCTATCACTTCCTTAATTCTAGGCACAGCAACCAAAGAAGTACTGGGTTTCTGCTCAATATAAGTACTGAATTTCATACTGCATATAAAAATCTTAGGAAAACTCATTCATTTCATCAGTGCAATGCAGCCAGCATTCCACGCCCACTACTGCACCAGAAAGAACCAGCTGCTGCTGCTGCTGCTCCTCCACTGCACAGGCTAACAAATACCTCAAAAGCCGAGGCTGCCAGAAATCAGGTCATTCAACCTTAGCACTTTATGGTTTCCCTGGTCTAGTCATAGAATATGTCCTGCTACACCATTTCTATAAGTTTCAGCCTTCTCTATAAAACATTCCAGCCCTTGAAGAAAACAGTCTCTGGGTCACCTGCTCCCAGCATGATACTTAGCTGGAGTAGGAGCTCCTCTTCCCATTAATCCTTCATGAACCATTTAATGCAGACCTTAATCACCCTTCTTAAGGTTCCATAACTGCAATTGCCTCATAGATTTTTTTTATTTTTATTTTTTTTATTTAAAAGACTCTGTAAATGTCAGTTTGATGAAGAACTTTTAAACAGTGTCTTCAAACCAGTAGAAAAACTTCTCTTCCACTGCAGAACTGGAATTGGCTTTAAAGAAGAAGAAGCTTGAAGAAATAATAACTGCCTTTTCTCAATAATTTGATCCTCACAGAAAAAAGTAAGATTGTTTTCATGGATTCCCAGGGTCTAAGATGAAATAAACACTAAGGAACATTTACATTGTCTGAATATTTAAAATTCTTCTTTAATGAATTCCATTAATTTTTTGATGATAAATCTTGACAAACAATAGCCTGTCATTCACAGTAGCAAAAGTATGACAAAAAATGTATGGCATTTATAAATTCTCACACCTAATTCAGCTCAGATACAGAGGTTTCTGATAAGGAATGAATGAGTGAATTCTAACATAAGGAATGAAATGCAGCAATCAAGTTTACAAATATCAGTAATTCCGGTGAAACCTAAGCCATCACATCATGATGGCTTTTAGAAAGCTTTTGCATCCCTTTGGATAGACTACGTGTGGTACATTCATTACAACCTGATAAACGATTGAGGAAAGAAGTATTTTAAAACACTGTGCTTTTCTGGTGCCTGGCAAACATTGTGAATGTCACCATTCGCTTCTGCAGTTACTGTCAGCAAAGGTCATCCTAGGAACAGCTTGTACATCATTAATGCTAGACAGGTCATCCAATTAACAGTGACAAACCACTGCCATTTTCAGGTCAGGCTATATTTGTGCAATAAAGACAGCAATTTTCTAAAACGTAGGAACAAGAAATTTACCACCTGCTAATTACATATCCTACTAGTCAAGGCAATGTCATGCCACTAGCCATGGTCTAATGTCAAGTAATTAGCCTTGAAATGTACAGTATTTCACTCGTGGGACTGAAAGCCATGTGGGAGAAAAACAATTGAGTCCCAGGAAGTTTACGTGCATAAGGAACTCATTTGCAAACCAGCCTCAAATATCCTTAAAAACTGGGTCCTTCTGCTTTCCTGTATTTCTAATGGAAAAGCCAACAACATTCCTGAAATAACAGATTTAGTGTTTCTGATTACTTACAGTTGTTTGCCACTTTTAATATGGTAACCAGCGAACTTCTCATGTAGATAAATGGCAGAAAAAAATCTCAGAACCTTGCTGGCAAGAAATTCATTCATTGAATGTTATTGGAGACTCTTTCACATTTCAAATTTATTTTATTATCTGGAGACCAGCTACATGGAAAACCAAAGACTGTAAAATGGGTTTCTCCTTCAAATATGAAAAAAAGAGAGTAAAAGAATAAATGAAGATGCCAAATAGAAAAGTGAACAAATTAGAAAATTTAGATTTCTCATACCATGTAAACTAAACATCTTAAACCTGCCTCGTAACAGAATTTCAATGGAAATGTTGATCTCCACAATTTGTGGACAAAATGGCATTGGAAGACAGTCACAATGCAGTATTAGTTTCTAAATCACTGTATAGGCTTTATGGAAATTTAGGACAACATTTACTAAGATGGTAGCATCAGTCTAACCTTGCTGAACAAGAAACTACTGGAAGTTTCACTGGTGGCTTACATCAAAGAAGAAACAGGTCAACAGTCAACACCAAAGATTTTTGAAAAAACTAGTATTTCCCTTTCTTGCCATTAACTGCTGGAAAATACACTAGAAGAAAACAAGATGAAAAGAAAATCAAAGATCTTTTGGCAACCTCTTTCTTTAAAAATCCATATGTACTTTTAACAGATATGATTTAAAATCAGTTTCAAGCTCTTTCTGGAAATTTTCATAATTACTTGAACACTACTGCTTAAAATCTAAGTTAATAATAAATCCTGTACACATTATACACATTAAATTTGGAGTACAAGCTCACAAGTAGCAGCTGTTTCTGCTGGCCTTGACATGTACAAATTAAGATGTGATCCCCATTCTACTGAGTACAAAGCCTATGAGCTGGGCTTCAAACTAGGATCTTACGTGTCCTTGCATTGGAAATTAAATTCTCCAGACAGATTACCTCATGCCCAAGACAGCTATTTCCACCACAAAAGTTCTGGATGACTCAGTGCTTTCTCCAGGTTCCCAACAGCCCACTCTCACCCCAGCAGCTACAGGACTTGGCACAGTCTCCCACAAAAAGTGGGCAAAGCATCTGCTCAGTTCCACCTACAGCTCTTTGCTGGCACATCCCTGTGATCTTTCCACACAATATGCTGCACTCACACTGAAGTGTTGCACAATGTAGCACTGCATCCAGCATTTTGGGAAGTAAGCCCACCTGCTTTACCACAGTATACAACAACTTTTGCCCACTAGATTGGTGTTACTGTGCACAAATTGATGGTTCCATCCAATACAGGTGGTGATGATTCTTTAAATCATAACAAATCACTTGTAAAGCAAAACAAGTTTGTTTATTTAATCAAACCCTTTTAGCTGAATAAGAAACACTGAAATGTGATATGCACAAACTTCTCATTTTGTGTAAATGTGTTAAAAACGCCTCTCAAGTTCAAAGCATATTTTAAAAATCATCAGAGTTTTAGAAGCAACAAATAACCTTCTATATATACATCTCGATTAACCAAATTAGTTTTATAACAGATTGCATTTCTCCTGCCCTAAGAAAACTAAATAGGACTTTGCATTTACAGAACCCCTTAGTGTTACAGCAGCAAGTATCATTAGCTCGGCACTGAAGATGAGGTTCCTAAAAAACCAAACACAAAATTGTTTTTCACCCTTACCAATCTGTGAACCAGACTTGCATTGGAAATTGGGTGTGGAATAAGGGTGGTCTGCCACCCTTAGCAGTCTGTGGCAGACCACAAAGCAGGTTTTTTTTGCCTAACAGTTTCTGCCCTCACTGCTAGTAAAAAACACAGACCAAAACATACCCTGGCATTCTTTATAAATGACACTGGCACTACAAAGATGTCATGAATAACTTTCTGTCCACTGTGATGCTGGCTCTGGGATGTAATAGATTCATCTCTTCCACTGTGCTCTGTAGGAGAGGATGATTTTCCAATTATAACAAGTGAATTTTCATTTCAAAAGCACTCACTGTATCCCTCAAGTTTTGGTTGGCAGATAGAGCGAAGATGTTTTTTTATTTTCAATCTATCAATTTATCATCAAAATAAACTCAGCTATGAGAAAGCTAATACATAATTTAGACAGGTATTCATGGTGTTCCTCATCAAGTTCACTTTAACAAGCTTTCTCTCTTCAGCAAACTCTAGAATCAGCTTTTTCACTTCAGCTACGAAGCTGCCAGTTATCAGAGCACTTCAAAAGGACTGAGCTCAACTATTTCATTCCTTTTACTTGTAATAAATACATGGGGAATTTCAAAGCTAAACTAGTTCAAATGCCGGCTGCCAGCAGGAGACACATTTGGGCTCTGCTTTTTCTTATCCTCATTTCATGAAGAGAAGAAATAAAAAACAGAAAAAAACCCCACAACATTTATATCTCGATTCCAGGCTCTAAAGTCAAAGAACTAGGCAGGAATGCTGGACAAATAATTTAAAAAATGAAAGTAAAGTCTCCCTTATTGCTGGAAACAAATAAGGAAAAAATCAGTGAAAACACATAAATAATTATTTTTCAGTAAATTCTACAGGCCAAATTAAACATTGCTATGTAGGTTTAGATTAGAAGAAATTCTTTACTGTGAGGGTGGTGAGGCACTGGAACAGGGTGCCCAGAGAAGCTGTGGATGCCCAATCCCTGGATGTGTTCAAGGCCAGGTTGGGTGGGATCCATAAAGCCCTGTGCCCACATCATGGGAGCTATATAGAACTAGATGATTTTTAAGGCTCCTTCAAGCCCAAACCATCCTGTGATTCCCCCTGCCATGCAGGTGGCCAGAAGCACAGAAGTGCAGACATGAGCTTGTGCGGCAGCAACTTCTGAGCTGGAAATGATGGACACTGTGATTTTCCCAGCAGTGCCCAGAGCATAAAGCAATTCTGAAAAGAGCTGAGGGAGTAAAGTCAGGCCAGGGCTCCTCCTCTGTAGCATCATTCCCCAGAACTCACTGCAAGGCCATTTTCCAGGAGGAATGCAAGCTTGGGCAGCATTCAGGGCTGCACTGCCTTGGGCCCTGGGCTTCACCAGCACATGCAAGGGAAACACAGAGTTCATCTTCACCCAGCAAAACTCCATGCATTGCTCTCTCCATGGAGGAGAGCTAATTCTGACTAGAAAAGTACAACAATTTCTGTCACAAGGACATTTTGGGTCCTTGGGAAATATATTTTCTCTGTTTAAGAGAAATAAGAAATAACTAGTGATAAGCCTCCAGATTTGCTTCCTGGATTTCCAGGACTCTTTCTAAGGCATCACAGTGGCACTTGTTATTCCACCAAGGCTCCTGGTACTGGATGTTCCTTCTTGATTGATAACTGGAACATTCTTTTATTTCCCTGCTATTTTGTCACAATCTGACACTGTGTGAAAAAAACCTGTGGGCTGCAGATCTGTGATTCAGACAGATGATGCTGAAGTGCATTGGTCATTGCTAACACAGGGAAAATGATAAAATTTTCTCAAAAATGTACCCTTGCAACAAGTCCCTTATGTAGACAGCATATTACAGAATAAGAGTTCCTTTTGTACTGGCATATTAATTCAGCTTCCCTTGCTTAGATGAGCCTGGATATTTACTGATCTTACCTTCTTTGATTATTGGCCATGGAGGTTACAGAAAGTGTTGCAAAGTGACCTTTTATAAAAATGAGAGGACAAAGTGCAAAAGTTAATTATGCTGTTAATTTGTTCCTATGTGGAAAATAATATGAAAATTTGACTTGTGATGACTAACAGGGACCCCATTTGCACCAGAACACAACCAACCTGATTTATGTCAATACTCTCAGAAACTAAGGGGGGTGGTCCAGAAAAAGTACATCTGCATTGTAGCCTTAAAAATCTGGCAAACTTTGTGAAACCTGCCTGATTTTGTGAGCTAATGCTCTCTCAAGTTTCTGCATTTAAGGTATGAAGCCTATGCAATAACCAGCAGTAAATCTCAACTGTACTTGTGCTTCAGACAGCAGTGGTTAGATCATGTCAGTATAAAGCAGAAGAAAATAAAGGCTAAATGGGTAGAGAGCAGTAGAGCAACACTACATATCCAAACACTGCAATATTGGCTCCAGAAATTTTCAGTGTTATGTAAAAATTTTAAATAAAAACTGGTATTGTACCTTAATTTATTTACAGTCACCCAGATAGAAATTCAGGCCTGTATTCTTGGAGAAGGTCTGTCTGTTCACACTCATGTATGTTTGAAATATAGACACCCTTTAAAAAATGCCCCTTATATCATCTTACACATTAAAAAGAAAAGAAGTGATTATTACTCCTAGCAAGATAGTATAATAGTTTAAGGAGAGGAAGCTAAACTGGTGCAGAGGCTAATAAAATCAAACTTCATGCGTAAGAGGAAGAAGTGAATCACACAACAGCTTTATGACTCAATAGTAATGATGGAGATAACTGAACCAGACAAATCTTTTGTCTCCACAGCAGATGTGAGTGGATCCAGAAGGCTTTCAGGAGATGTTTTGCCTTTAAATAAGGCAGCTTCAGACAAAAAAATCCCATATGGACATTGACCCTGACCGCAAAGCACAGTACAGCTGTATAGCTGAGACACAGAACAGTCTTCATAAGATAGAAATGGTTAACAAAAAAATCTGTAATGACTTCTAGGTCTGCTCAAAGCACACACTGCAGTGTCCTAAAACCAGGTATTTTTCCTCATATAGGGAACAAATGTAATGCTTAATATTTTCTCAGTTTTTGTCAGAGCTTCCACTGGGCTTTCCCCCTGTCAGGAAAATTAATTCACAAACGCTAGAAGTTTATGCCCAAAAAGGAGACAGAGGAGTCTTTTTACTTTATTTGAATAAAGGGAGAGGCCATGGGGCATTCCCCTGGGGTCTCTCAAATTTTTGGAGGGTGCAGCCTCCTTTTTATCCTAATTCCCGGCCACATGTCCCTTCTCCCTTTCCCTACAGGCTGAGGTACTTGAGAGGTACAGGCTTCCCGGAATGCCTGATACCTGCCATACCTTCCCCCCGACAATGCATAATCCCTTCTTAATTCTTAGCTCTTGTGGAATTCATGGTGCTTCCTCAGTGCCTCTTTCATCCTTCAATGGAATCCATCCCATTGTTTCTGTTATCTCTCAGTGATAGTCTCATCTTATCAGCAGACCCACAGCTTGTTTGTAAAGACAAACCCCTCATCCCTCTCACCCCCAAAAAGTAGTAAGACATTCCTGCATTTACAGAAAGGACTTGTGCACATGGTCTCAGTCAAGAACAACAGAAATTGCAATCCTGACATTGAACAGCACTCTCTAAGTGCAGAAAGTCAACCAGCTGCTGAGCAGCCACCTATTTTATAATGGACCCTATGTATGGCAATAGGGCTCTGTGAAATTTGATAAAAAATGAACCTACCTAGGGTTTATTCTAAGTGCACACAGAAAGGCTACTTCAAAGTAACAAGGCACATTCCTCACAAAAGGGCAAATAATAGCCATGTTCTACCATTATACCCACTATGCCCCCAATATGCCAAGGACATTAAAGGACAATGACCAGCAGGGTCAGTAGCCAAGGAGTAATTCCTAGCCCTGTCTAATTACTGTTTCCCCTGAGCAATACAAAGCAGCTACAGAAAATCCATCTTTTGTGGTCCCTTTCATCTCATTTGAAACTTCCTTTCTCTTTTATGTTACTAGCAGTACACCAGACAAGCTCTTCTTTGACAATGCAGAGGAAACATCATGTTAGTGAAAAGGTACGTCTTATCCAAGGACAATTTTGTTCACTAATAAAAGTCCAAGGGCTTTTGTTACTTCTGTTAGTGGTATCTGACATCAGTCTGGGCATTTTCACCACAATTCCTGTGTAGTCACTTATATTTTTTTAGTAAGTGTAATAAAATACTGGGAGCTGAGATTTTGCTGGGCTTCTGAAATTCAGACCAATATTAAAGCACTGAAACCAGGAGGAAAACAAAGCCCTACCTTCCAGATTTAATGCATTTTATTTCAATTTTATGCAGGTGTAGAAGTCTGGCAGGGTGTAAGGAAGAGGTACTATAAAATCTGGCATGTTTTAAAAGATGGATTCATAGATTTTGTACCTTTATATTCTGAGATTTGTGAAATTTATTTTCTCATACATACTGCCATTATTCATGTCTTGAGAGCCCATGAAGTAGCTAACTAGCCAGCCCACAGAAGAGAGCATAATACAGCCGAAAGGCATCTCCTGAGAAGCCCTACAGCAATATTGTCACTTGAGGCATTTGGGACACTTTGAGAAGGAAGACCCCTCTAAATGAAGAAAAAAGGGAACCTAGGAAATAATAATGCAAATCAAATAGGAAGATGGTGTGGTGACTGATCCAAAACACATCAATCAGGCTCTTAATTCTAGAACAATAATACGACAAACAGAGGAACAATACTGAGTAGTATGGCTGCAAAACTTTTTTCTAACTGTATACAAGCACTTTTCTACCTTTGTGATTGTATGTGGATACATACATCTCATAAAAGGGCAGGAACATCCCTCACTGAGAGACTCAAGCAACAAGGAGGTCATCCCCAGGTCATGAAAATTATTTTCGTGTTTCTTTTCCCTAACATCATCTTTGATCTAAAGCACACTTCTAATTTTAACCAAAGAAATTGCATTTGCAGATACTCAAAATCATATGAAAAGACAGATTTGGCACAGTTCACAAACAAAATCAAAACCACATGATTACAAGACAGAGAAAAAACCTTCTGGGAAGTGACCCAGTATTCCCTGTTTTTATTAACCCTGTTACACCTTATGATTCAGTAGTTCATTCTTATTTAATTAAACAATCTGAAAGAAAATCCTTTCAATGAAATTATTATATTTTTGTGTTAAAAGACAAAGTTGTTTGGATTGTTTCATAAAATACTAGCTTTCCAGTATTTGACACATTTTCTACTTCTTTTTTATACATATAAGTCACTTTTTCTTTCAACCTGGTCTTAACTTTCACGATCACAGTGTGATGACTGCCAAAAGCATGCTTCAGGATATTTTTTCCAGCAGTCTGCTAAAACATAAAGAAAAAAAAAAATAGTCACAAAATGTAACTAATCCAAAAAATGTGTTCAGATTTTAGGAACACAGAAAAGGGAAGGCAAAGAGTCTGAAAGTTCCCACATTGACCACTAAAAACTGCACCTAATAAAAGGCAACAAATTTGGCAGAGAGCAGCCAACACGTAAAACTCACCAAGACACAGTACTAACCCTACACAAAAGAACTATACTTTTCTCCCCAAACAACCCAGTGATATGTGACCTGATTCTGACCACAGAAACATTCTTCTGTATGCTCTACAACAAGGACATTTTCCCTTTTAGCTGTACCAAAAACCACCATTGAATTTGCCCTGAGAGCTCAGTTTTATCTAGTTTTCCTTTATGTAGGACTTGAACCATTAAACATACACATACCTTCAGCATATCAGCACTGAAGGAGTTTGTCTGGAATGTCAAGTCAAGCATTTACTGTGGAGTTTGACAGGACAAGGCATTACAGACTCAAGCAAAAGCAACTTTGGGAAAAGATTTTCCACTGACTCCTATAAATTCTCAATCAAGTTTTTATTTCTGAAAAGTTCCTTTCTGGATGAAATTTTTCTATCCACATTTGGTTTCTAGCCACATTTTTTGTCCTTGGATAAGATGTACCTAACAAACTTTTTGTTAAGCAAAAGATTTTCACCTATTTTTGAGTTGTCTTAGGGTAAAAAAACATAGGCCCTATTCAACAGCTCTTTTATTTTCAAAGATGTTTTCTTTGCAGTTGTGAACCTAGAAAAATTATTTTTTCATGCTAGAATTCTCCAGGTGGTTTGTTTTCACTGAAACCTTCTCCTCAAAAAGGTATGAACCAAAAGATTTTACAAAGCTTGACAGCACCATCTTGCAGTATGAGATTTAGAATCCTGACATTATTTGAAAAGCTTCTAGAAAAAGTGTGCAGAAGGGCACACGGGTGTAGTGGAGTGCAATGACTAACAGCCTGATTTTGCTTAAAAAGGAAGACAGAGGTAAAATCACATCTGTATCACACTATTGCTATGCAAATTTCAAACTCTTCCCTGTTAGATAATTACCCTTTTCTTACAGAGGGAAACCAAAGCAGCACTTAGCACTAAGGCTATGCTGGGGCCACATACATTCCAGGATCCCAGGGCAAGCTTTTTGCCCCCCACTGGACCTGGCAGTCTAGCAGTGCAACCCCATGAAAGTGGCAAATTCAAAACCAAGGTCTGCTCCTAAAAGATTTCACACTGGGAACAATGCTGTTATCACATCTTACACTCTTCAGAAGGTCCCCTTAGATCTAAATAATCAACATGTCAAAGGAAGCAGGATATGAGGGCAAACCTAAGTAAATGAAAGAAAACCTAAGTAAAAAAATCCAAGATATCATTTCAGGAACTGTTAGTTTCCTGACTAGGAACAGCTTCCATCAAATTGTTGTTCTTTCATGGCTGCATATCTTACAAACAACCAAGCTAAAATATAACACAGTAATGTAGGAAGCCAGACTTCATCAGGCATTCTGACCTGGGCATTATACACACCTGCTGTGAGCATCTCATCCTTTGCTTTGCCCTACACCTTTTTCAAATAGGCAGAAATAGTCCAACCATGATGGCTTTCCCCTGAAAAAGAAAGGTTCCTATTTTAAGACTGCTTGTTAATGGAAAATGGCTTGAGTCTGATAAAGAAATACAAAAAAAATCACTTTACTATACTGATCATCAAGCAATGGATATTAAAATAAACAAAAAAAGAAGCTCCCCAAAAACCCACAGCAAAAAAACCAACACATCCTTGAGAGCTCCTCCTTACCAACATGCACAGAAGCATGATACAGGGATAGTCACGGTGCAGAAAGCCATTCTAGGATTTTAACCATGGTTTACTCGACGCTGCCACTCCAGCAGTGCAAGACTTCCCAAACAAGCACTAATACCATTGCCACAAAGGCTGCAGCAGCCTCCGGGGAAGGACAGACACCACTGTGCCATCACTGAACAAAGACTGGACCTGCTCTCAAAGCGTCTGCTATGTAAGCAAAAAAAAAGAAAAAAAAGAGGAAATTGAACCATATGGCAAGGACAGGGCAGGCCATGATCTTACCACAGACCCCATTAACCCCTTTTCCTCCCTTACCTTTAAGAACTGCTGGGAGAAAAGCAAGTATTAACGAGAGGGCTGAGGAAGGATATCAAGCATGGCCTCTGACACTGCTGTGGGGAATTTGTTTGCTACCTAAGATGTCACAAGAGTGAGTGCAAGAAAGGTGGTTTGAAAATTTGCTCAGTGGACAGCAGAAGGGATCATTAATAGATCAGAACTACAAATTAATATTTTAACTAACCTTATACTGAGGTTTTAACATCTACTAATACTTTGTTAATGTTTCAACAGCAACAAAATCCAACTACCAATCCTAAATTATACTCCAAGCCTTTGGACTCAAAGAAACCCCCAAAACAGGCAGAATAAGCAAAATTCAGCTCAAATAGAAAACTGAATATGAGTGCATTTTTTTTTTTTATGGAAAAGTTCAAAATGAAGAAACAGACAGGATGGTGTAAGAAAAGCAAGACTGAGCAAAATGAAATCACTTCACTGGACAGTTAGTATAAAAGCAAGTGAATAATGGCAGAGAAAAAAATACAGAGCATTCACTTCTCATTACACTGAAATTTTTCTTGAGTATATTCTAATATGGTTCCACTAAAAAAAAAAATAAAATTAAGGGCCTTATGATATTTTTGAAAGTCTGGGCAGCTGTACTACAGAGCTTTTTCTTCATGGATTTTCATTACAGAAATATCCTAACAGATGTAATTTTGGTATCACATCGATGCACATGAGGGAAAGCAGGATGACGCGTGATGTTCAGCTGCCATTTGCTTACCATTTGGCTTTATAGCTACACGTTTCTATTTACATGAAGGAAGGAAATGTCCTATCTTATGGTTTTATTTTAGGTTTGGTGAATTGGGATTACAGACACACAAATACAACTACAAAGGAAAATACAAGTTTTGTGAAAACGATGTCACAATTAGTGAATATATTATTTTTTAGGTAAATTACAAAAAACTAGAGAATCCCTTTTTTGCCCTTCCTGTGTAGGCTCATTTAAATCCCATGAATGTTCTAAATCGACATACAAGAGTGAAAGACAGCTATCTTTTAACCAGTTGAGTGAGGAAGACAGAGAAGCTGACAACATCTGCATGGAAATTTTGTCTTCTTCTTCTGCCAGAAGATTTTGCTCTAAAGTAGAACTAAACAAAGCTATTTGTGGGTGTTTTTTTGTGGGTGAATGATGTAAAAAACTGGAAGCATCCTGGAGAGCCAGCATCCAAGTACCTGTCAAAGGCAATGGTCCATGACACAATACTTTTATTTTTGAAGTGAATCTGGCTTTTAAATTCATAAGAGAGTAAATGCTGATATTCAAATGTATTGTGATAGTTCAGATTCACACCTTTGTTTTTCCTTTATGATATAGGATTAGAGTGCTATGGTTCCTCTTTGAGAGTGCAAACTCAAAACACACTCCTGCCTTTTGTGAAGGGCTGGAAACATTAATTCATAAAGAAACCCCAAATTTCTACAGAATACAGAAATATTTCAGCACTTTTGAGGTTTGACAAAACAGTGTCAGACCACATTACTCCAAATCCTGTGCCAAATTGCCTACCAGTTGAAGAAGGATTATTGTCTGAAGTGATCAGACAACAGTACAATACTGCATTTAAACATATTACAGGTAGTGAGCAGAAAAGTAGCCTGAAGTAAGTTTGAAGAGCTGGCATAAAGATCACCACATCAATTCATAATATCATTTATTTATTTGTCTACTTATTCTAACTTCAGTACCCACATTTTAATCAAAGGTTAAAACACAGATGTTTCAAAGTGCAAAACCTCACACTTCAAATGGGTAAGGACATATGAAAGAAACAAGTGTTAAGATCTGGATAAGGAACATTTTCTGGTTTTCACTGTTTCTGTTTTTTTTCCATTACATGTGGTCCTAGCTATATTATTTCATACAGAAAGGGAGTTTTGGTCTTTATTCTGTGCTGGACTTTTTGTTATTGTTTGGTTTGGTGGGTTTAACTGTTCAGTTCTGTGTTATGGGATTGCTTTATCACCCCTAGATTTGATTGTGATTAGTTATAAAGGAATAACAGATGTAAACAGATGGGAACAGCCAAGTATGGGTGGCAGCAAACCACTAAAGCAGCCCTCTAACTGTTCTAATGAGCACCACCTAAAACACATGTGCATTCCATGAAGATACACTGCTTTAAGTGACACTGTGCATTTCAGAGGTCTAAAGAGACATGGCAGATCCCCCTCAGAGCACATTTTCTGTTAGATGTATTTTTTCTGTCAAATATAGGAAATTTAAATTTTACTTTGGCATCAATATTCTCTGCCTGGAGATAATGGGCACTGAACCTGACACATTTTGCTGGTACAAATTCATAGTGCTACTTTTTTCTTACAGAAAATTTGATGTAGGTAATTTCAAAGAACTATTCTGGAAGCAGAATCCTGGGTAGCAAACCAAGTTAAACTCCACTTCTTTTTAAGTTCAAGTCTCTCCACTGGATCTGTACATTGCAAAAATTATCCAAAAAGCAATGAAGCAAGCCAAAAGCATCCAATCAGTGTTTACATAGCAGAGCTATAAATCCTACTTTACATCCCAGTGTACAAAAACTTAATTTCTCATCATACAGGCTTGAAGAGGGGATAGAAAAGCACACTTTTTCTCCTTTAATTTTTTTAAGGCTATGTCATTGTAACTATTTTCATAAACCTATACTCTATACATAAGATATAACATTAAGACAAAGTGACTTTTTCCCAAGGACTTCCAAGCACTTATCTTCATTCAGAAACACTTGTGCATTTTTAATTTATCTTTCCATTTACAGAATGTTAGAAATGGAAGACAGAGAGGCTTATTAAAACTACTTACTTAGAAGACAAGTTCATTGAAAAAAAATGAAGAAAATACTTAGTACATGCTAAGATTTCCTCTGGAAATCACTGTGGAAATAACAAATGATGCTATGCTCCTGCAGCACTTACATGTCCTTCATTCTGAGGAACAGGAGGCCAGGATTTCCTGAGGTTAAAATACAATACAGAAGATAATCACTCTTGAGTTTTTCCACCAAATCAAAATATTTCAAAAGTTATTGTGGATTTTAGGGCGAGCTAAGAGCTAAGCTGCTGTAAGAGGTCAAACAATAAAGGCAATTATAGAGAAGAATAGAAGACCAATGTAAGCTACTCTAAGCAGACAATAAGATGAAATATGAAATAATATACCATGTCAGCCTCTGAAAAGAACAAGTTCAGTTCTGCTGCAAGGCTTGTAAGTGAACAAAGGCAGCAGTCTCACAGCATTGCAGTGACTGGAAAGCAGCACTTTGAAATTCAGTCACTTGCCCAGAAGGCTATTCCATGATTCAAGGTAATGTTTTTGAGAACAGCAGAGAAATACCTTGAAGAAATTGGAGGTCCTCTAAAGTAAAAGGTGAAGGAGAAGAAATTTTCATTACAAGGGACCCAGAAAGACAGAGGACAACAGACAAAAGGTGTAAACCTGGAAGCCTGAGCTCAAACAGTGCTCTTTCCAGAAGCCTGGGAAACAGAGGTGCCAGATGTGGAGCCACCCAGACCACAGCCCTCAGACAAGCAGTGCCTCAGTGCTGCATGGTTCTGGAGATTAATGTCCACCAAGTTAATGTCTCCATGGCCTTGCTATATGGTAACAACCAGCTTTTCATCATCATTCATCCTGTGAGACCAAGAGCCCAGACCAATCACCCATAGCATCCTGCTGCTTTCACATCATCTAAAATTGCAAAGAGTTACCATGCTGGCAATAAGAAGGACAAAAGGGAGGGAAGGGGGACATCTTTGTTGATTTCTCGTGACACAGACAGCATCACCTAGCACATGACTATGAACAAGCAGAGAATGAACACTGTGGGGATTTGTTAATTTTTTTCTTAATTTAACTTTCTAGCTTCAATTCTACTAGATTTTGTTTGTTTGTTTGTTAAAGTTTTTTATGACTGTTTTCTTACTTCATGTCTTCACCTTTTTCTTGTAAACCATCTCCTCACTACTAAGTTTAAACAGTTAATTACTTTCTCTCTGATGTATTCCACACTGAATAGTGGTTTCCATATGTGACCTCACCACTGCTTAATCCTTACCCTTTGCTTTCTGCCCATCTATCCTGAAAAATATTCAATTTGGCACAGTAATAGCACCAATTCACTGGATACCTTTGGACACCCAAGGCAGCAGCAGCAGCTGTGTGCCCTGGGTTACTGCCAAATTAATGTATTTGCATTTATATTCTTTATGGCCTTGACAAGCCCTAAAGTAAAACCGGTGCTTGGCCTCCTAGAGGACCATAACAGTGGGGTTGTTTATTCAAGCATTTGGAACTGATGGAATCTCACAAGCATTGGAACAGTGCTGGGACATGCATTGTCCCCGTTTATGTGTCAAAAGGTGTCATTATTTAGCTGCTGCCTCTACAGTCTCAGTGCTTCAAGACTTAGTGCTTCCTCTGAGCCATTAACCTTCCTCTCTTACATTTTTCCCTTATATCCATCATCACAGTATTCCTACCTCTGGAAAACATCTCCTAACCAATTTCTACGTTTGCTTAGATTAGTGAAAAGCAGTGCACTACATAACTGTTCATAGAAAAGCCAGCTCATTTCTTCCTCTGCTGCACTGACTTTACTATCCAGGAACAAAGCATTCATCTTTCTTGTATGCGAAATAAATTTGAATTAAGTAAAAAGTATCCTTAACAGTGATGTTTTGGTGCATGACATGGACCAAAATTACATTTTAACTACAGATTATTCTCAAAAGTCAAATAAATACAAAAATTGCATATACTGTGATTCTACTTTTACTAGAATTATGAAGAGTTTTCCCCAGTTCTTTCTCTTCTGACAATTCTAAAAATGGTAACACTTGATAATTAACTAAGAACACTTCTTAATTCATTGTTTGCACTTTACTTATCAGTTCAATGTAATTCCAGAGTCTGTCTACAATCATTGCTTATGATTCATGGTTCCTGAGGAAATTTCACAGAGACACAGGTCTGAAACCATAATAGCGACATTATGACAACTTTATGAGTTGACATGTCAAACAGTTCAGCATTTCCATGGGAAAAATGAAAAGATCAGGAATTTCCCTCAAAAGTTGTGATTAAAAAAAATAAATAAGAAACAAAAAAAACATAAAAACTATGTAAAGTAGTAAAGAACAGAGAAAGAACTTTAAAAATTATAATTTAGTTTTACAATAATTACTGAAGTGTTCCATGAAGAAAGAAAATAGGGGTTTTTTTAAGAAATCATAATAGTTATATTCAATTTGACTACTTCAAAATTTATTTTGTTAGGGAAATGTGAAAAAATACCCATTTTAACAAGTTTATTAACCCATTGGTATCAAAAAGAATGAGAACAATCAACTTCATCTTTGTGATATCAGCTAGAGACACTAATTCACACAAAAGTATCAAGGAAAACCTAATTACAATAATGTCATCATCATTTCAACAAAGTATATTTCTTTCATTGCCTCTTTTCACAGAAAACCTGATATTACCATACCTCCAATCCCATTGGGAAAAAATGTTTCACACTGTTGAAGATCATTTCCCTCTGAGGGTGCCAACCTCCAGATTATTAGGAAATATAATAAATTCATTTCTGTCCCCATTAAAAATTCTGTGATGTTTCCTTTAGTGAGTGGGTTGTTTATCCCATTCTTTTCTTTAGCTTTCCATTTGAACAGCCCCACTGCACCAGAAAATCTTGTCAGCAGAGGTGTGAAAGCAGCTTGGACAAGTTTAACCTACTTAAGTGGGTGACAACAGTGATGAAGATACAGGTTTAAGCACAGGATAGCACTACAAATAAGCACCAAAAAATTCCAGTTACAACACCCTCAGGCTCTTTTAGCAGAGAGGACAACCTCTGGTAACACATTTTCCTCTCTACCACTGGATTCAGCCACTCGACTAAACGAAGTATACTTTCTGGTACAACTGCAGTTTTAGTTATTTACTGGATACTCTATGAAGGGATGGGTTTGTGCCTCTATCTTCTGAATAAATTTGTCCTCCACACGTATAATCACCCATATATAAATAATTTAAAAGTAAAAAAACTTTCCTTGAACGTCTTCTTAACTCCTGCGTGATTTCAGAGTCTATTTGAGTCTTGGCAAATAGGCTTGCCACGATTCTTCAGGGTAAATACAATTGGAAAGATCTCAAAACAGACAGATCTTTTTAACTGGCATCAAAACACTTCTTTCTCTTTTGATATAGCCTACAGAAAATCCTTCCTAGAATAGTGGGCACTCAGTAAACATTTTCTGCTACCACACTATAATTGTTCACATAGCAACACATCAGCACTCTTGGGAGAATTCTGTTTCTTTTTATCTAAAGAACTTTCACAGACTTTAACATTAGCTAGATTCTTTCATGTCTTTTCTCTATTTGCAGAGAACTAAATGAAACAGTTATTCAAGATGCACCATATCCCTCTAACCTATCTGCTCTTACCCCTTCAATACATGAGAAAGTTTTAGAAAGTTATCTTTGGTATTTTTGTTCCCATTCTCTAAGACTACTTCCTTTTCAAAGTTATTTATGTTTTTCCCCTTTGAAATTACTGAATTGCAGACAAAGCAAGCTCTTGACTTGAACGTAGTTTAAGTGTAGCAGATCTTTGAAGCTTTTGAGGCTAATGTGAACATTTGAAACACTGTTTTCTGGGGTATCTTTCATTTGGCCACCTACCAATGGTATTCTGGTTTGCCTTGATCCTCTGGTGAGACAGGATCACTGTGTCCACAGTGTTACAGATACTGACCTCACTCTTGCAATTCAAGCAAACAGGCTGGCCTGAGAAACCTTCCCTGAGTTCATGATAACTTTTTTACAGAGTTGATAAAAAGTTCAAAAGATCTTTTTCTATAACAAGTAATAATGCTTCAAGTTTTGAAAAATGTGTCAATTTATGCCAGGAAATCACCTGAAAAAAGACTTGGTAAACAATTGGTGAATTTCAATGCACGAAGAATGGCAAACTGAGACATGAATTTTAACTATATCTTCATGTTTCAAATTGATTCATAACTGGGTAATTTTATGAGCTTATTTATTTTTATTAAAACCTATTCAATCAAATTATGTCAGGGGATATAAAAAAATCTTTGTCCAAGTGAAACATTGCCACTGAAGAATTATGACCATTGCAGGAAAGACCACTCCACAGCATCAACCGAACCAGGAAATCAAGGAATACAAACACAAGGTAGCAGACTTTCGGGTTTTGACAATTCATAAGTCCAAAGAAAATTTTTTTAAAAAATCACCAAGACTGTCATGTTTTTTAGATGGATATTTTCCCTCTTTTCTGTTTTGGTAATTTTTCACAGAACAATATCCAAATATATTTTCGCTTTTCAAAGGTGTAAAAATCAAAAGCCATTTGGAAAGAGTTTCTCATTTGATTTTGGTGTTTGGTTTTCAGTTGTTGGGGGGTTTTTGATCTCCCCAAGAGCTTAGCAAAAAGACTTGTCTTTGAAGTAGTCTGAAATTTTAATTGCTACCAGGGATAGCCAAGCAAACAGGAAAGAAAATCAGAGTATCAATCTTACACATGCTGAAGATCATTAAAGCTCTGCTAATAACATCAGTAAAAAGCAAAATGTCCCAGTTTATTGTGTATGTCACTGTTCACAATTGTCTGTGTATGACTAGAAATGGGAAAAGCATGGGCTTCACTGTATCCACTATTCAACCTTTTACTGTGTACACTTAACAATACAAAACAACTTCCAACACGAGATCAGGTATAATGGTGTGCTAATTTGTATTTGCATATTGTATTCAGATGATCTGGGATTTATTCATTTATCAGACAGAAGAATTCTCAAAAATCTCACAGACATTGGTGCTGTGTTTCTTTTCAGACTGTCATACCACTGCTTGATGAAAAGGTAATTGCAGCATGAATATGAAGGGCTGGAAAGTTTACCAGTTTTAATGCAGAGTCCTATCTAAGATAAGGAACAGAGTTAAGTCTTTCTGGTCTTTTAATTTTACTTTTTCTTACTGAATATTGCAGAAGCTTTAAGGATCAGCTCAGCAATTACCCCACAGGTGGGTGCACCTCCACGTCCACAATGATAAGCTTCTGATACAGAGTTCAAGAAACAGATTCTCTACAGCCAATAGTTGAGAGATTGGATTTTCCCCTTCTATGAGGGCCTTTGGAAGATTTCTGATACAAAATGTTCACAGACACATGACTATGTACACACAATCACATTATTTTAATTTACAGTAAGTTATATTATTATTAATGGTTTATGAAGTCACATATAGCCCACCCTTGAGTCCTGCTTTCATAATACTTAATAGTTTAAGTAATATATCAATCTCTGTATCCCTTGATCTCACTGGCAAAGCTTCAATTGACTTCACTGCATGCAGAACTGAATCCCATATAGATTTTCATGCTATTTAATTTTGACTGATTTCCTGGAAGATGTGCATTCATCATTGCAAACCAGTTAATGGGAAAGCTGGAAGAAGCAACTCTTGACACATTTTTCTTGAAATGTACTTATGCATGTCTGATAAACTGCTTCAAAAATTAAACAAGGGCTACCCAATTTGCCAAGTAAACACAAAGAGAAATTATTCTGCATTAATGTCAATGTATTTTTAAACAACAAAGAGTAACAAGGGTAACCAAAGAGAAAGTAACAGAAAAGCAGGATGTCTGAACTGAATTGGACCTAGGTCTAACCTAAAGCAATTGCAGGGAAGACTTTGATCCACAGTCCTGCTTTTTGTAAAAGCATTAATGATGAAATTATCACAATATTTTTTTTGCTTGTTTCCATTCTTAGACACTAGGTTGGACCCTGTACACTTTACTATCTCTTGTAATCCCATGCTCTTTTGCTCAGAGGTTTCCATTTGGACAATAACTGCAGTGACGATCCCAGTTCATAAGGGACTGCAGCAATCATCTCGCCATCTGCTGAACCACTGATGTCATCATTTGAGTATTCCTTTTATGTATCTAAACGTGAATGTGATTTCCATCTCTGTTCAAAGCTTTGAAAGGGACATTTAATGATGGACCTATAAATAACAGAGAAGGATCTCTATCTGTGGTTTCTCCCTGGCCTTTTTAATGTACAGACACAGCTGCTTCAATTTTCCAGAGATTCTGCTGGAGAATCTCCTACAGAAAGGGTTTCTGCTCTAAACCACAATGTTATAAACAGATTGCTGACTAATGTGCCATGTTCTTGCTGTACATTACAATTACAGCTTCCTTCTAGACAGTACAATCTTGATACACCCTATAATGAAGCCTTTAAGACAGGAGAAAACAGGAAGTCTACAGAATCTGATTTCCTGGAAGAAAAAGCCATGTAGCAAAGCCATGCTTTTTTAGTCTTTTCTGCTTCCTCTCCTCTATTTCACCCTTGCTGTATTTTGAGAGACTGCTTTTAAAGGACAATTGCAATGACTAAAAAAATAAAAGGGTAAATAACAGCAAAAAGAAAGGAAGAAAAAAAAGATGCAGTGGTACTTTAAGAACAATGTGTCATTAGCTACTTATGGCTGGTCATTTCTAAAGCACATTTCCATATCATTAGTTTTCAGGGTTACTGGTAAAATATATCACAAAACTTACAATACATTCATCTGCGTTCATTCCATTTCACATTAATAGTAAATTTAAAGAATTGTGTTGGGACACTCCAGACAAGAAAACCTTGTTGCAACTATATCAATTTCAGTCAAGTCACCAGACTTTGCAACTCAGCAGAATGTTATGTAGCACAACTGTAGCACAACCGGTGCTATTTCAGATGCTGCTATTTCTCTAGTCTATCATCTTTTCTCATACTACAAAATATGAAATAACCAGTAAATAGCTTCATCAGCTGCAGGCAGCTCATTCAAATGCTATGGAAATGCAGCAAGAATGGAAGCAGCATTCTGTCCCTGGAAATTAATGGAATGGAGAAAAACAAAAGTTCATTCCTAGACTATAAATACTGCTATGTCAAATGTCAGTATCTGGGGAACTGAAACAAATGAAATAATGTGAAGGAATTAAGTAGCATCTGGCCAACATCAGAAATGAAGATTTTAAGCACAAATAATAAAACTGAAAAGTGACAAGCATGCAGAAGGCTCCACCACCAAGCAGTGTAGGTGGTTTACAACCCAGCTCCTCAGGGCCAGTCCCTCATGATCCTCCCCCATGTTTGGAGAAGGTCCTCCTGGCCCCACAGGGTCTTTAAGAAGTACTAACTTGTGGGTTTATCTAGGCCAAAGGGCCCACAATCATGCAGGGGTAGCATCACACCTCTCAGGCTGATTTTAATACTTCTGCACACTGCGTGCCATACCCTAGATGTGTTGTGAGAGTAGGAAGATGCATGGGAGGCTACAAGAGATGACAAGGTAATGCTGGAAGACTGCTCAGGGATAACAGCAGTGAACAGCTCTGTGGCAGCAACATCTGCATCACTATGAGGGGGCTCTTGAGGTGAACTGACACCCAAAACTGCACCCAAGCTTTGTTTCAGAAAGAACTGAATGACAGCCTTAAAAACAAGCAAACAAAACAGGGAGAAAACTGACTTACAAACTAGGAATTGGGGTTCGGAGCAGGCTGGGAATACGATTCTTTGGCTTTCTTCCTGTGCCTTATATTCATTTTGTTAAAACAGAACTAAGCTGTAAAAACATTAAGCATCAAACATAATCATGCTAAAGCTATTTGAAGGAGTGAGGACATCCACAGCTATGTATTTCTTGGGTCCTGCACTTGAAGCAAAATTTTATGAAGAATTTGTTTTGGCACCAAAGTCAGAGCTCCAGAGTAAAGGCTTAAAATCTAAAGATTTGTGGAACAGATCCCATGCCCTTGCATCATTTTATTACTGTAGTCTACACTTCGCACCAATATCCAAGAAATATCAATCACATCAATACCTGAGGACAAGTGTTGCACTGCTGCAGAGCACTCAGAAATGCTTTCCATCAGTAGTTTCACAACATCGGTAAGCTGAGAATGTAAAAATGCCTATCAAGCTTATGGATAATTATCAAGAGTCAACTTCAAATTCCATCCAGTTTTAAGTCCATACAGGAGAACGAAGCCTCCAGATAGTTTTCCTTCTAGCCACTTTCCTCACCATGCCCAGCTTACAAAAAACCTCCACACTGGAACTCAAACTCAGACATTTTCTGGTTCTTATTTTTCTGGCTCTTATTCTGGTCACTCTTTAACCATTCATCTCTGGCTGGGGAAAAAGTCCTGAGAATAATTAAGTATCATGGTAATAATTACCAAATAACAAAATAGTGAAAATTCATAAGCATCTGAGGCATGTCAGCACTTACATATAAGCTCCTTTGGAAGATAACTCCCACTCCAGAGTGGTATTAAGGAAAGCAGATGAAGACTCACTGATATAAATAGATCAAAGATAAGGTTTATCTTAGTCTCTCTTTCTTATCAAATCCTTTCCTTAAAAAAATACATTTTCGAAGGTATACAGTCAAACTAAAAGAAAATGTTTTTTTCCTCAAATCATGGACTCTGAAGTAAGAAGTCCCCTAAAGGGACTCTGTTTGGTTAGACCTTAATTTCTTCATTTAACACTGCAATGTTATAACATACTTTTCCTTAATATACAATATGAGCTTGTGTTGGTTCAAGCTGGTGGAGCTGTAGTTCCCAAGCAGCTTTGCAATGAAAAGGCTTATTTTTGAAAAAATGTGGCTGCCTTCACATTCACACCTGAAGAAACATGCAAAAGAGTGTTTTTGTGCAGAGAATATTTCAAATATGCGCTGACTGAGTATAAAGGAAACTTCTGAAATTCCTCATGCTGGCCCCCAAAGCCCCACTTCATCTCTGTACGAGCTGTGATTTTTCAGAATATTTTTATGCACAAGACAGCTTTTCAAAGACCCCGTAACTCTTGTAGCTTGTCTTACTAACATAAATCAAACCATGTTGGCCAACTCCTTCCATAACAGAACTGCACCTTTAAATACCACTAATGCCAGATGGTCTCAGCATATAAAGCAGCGTGAGACAACATATTAATGCTACTCAAACAAGAAACTTGTGCTAGCAGCAGACCAATGAAATCAGTCTCAGGCTGCTAATCCTATCTGTCTCCATGGCAACATCTATTTCAGACAATTCTTCAATTTTCAAGTCAGATGAGCTCCTTGGCTCCTAAACTTCTCTATTCAGGAGGTGTTCCATTATCAGGTACTTTTTCATCCTGTATTGGCTACTGTTATCACACAGATTTTATTTTTATCAGCTGCTTCATGGAGTATCAAGGAACAGATGCTCCTCTGTTTCTGTTTATTTATAGGCTTTTCCACTAAAGATTTTCACTGAAGGTTAGCAATATTTATTTTGACTATGGATTTATTCCCTTAACTGCAACACGTGGAAACCTCACAAATATTGATGCCTCTGTTGTGACTCTCCTTAACAGCACTGGAAGAAAAGGAATTGGTTCCTTCTTTATATTTATCTGCTGTGAAGGCAGATTTTTAAACAAAACAAAAAACTGTGTATCTGCTGCAGGCAAATAGGGAGAGAAACTCTTGACAGCCCCTCATCTTATGTCCATTAGCATAGCTAAGTCAACAAAAATACTGGGGCTACTGTAACTAGGAAAAATCTAACAGGAAGCAGGTAGGAACTGCTGCTTAAAGGCAGATCAAATGCTGAACCTCATGCTATCTCTCAAGAACCTGTACAGAAGGTACCTGGCACAGCCACACCTAAACCTAGCATAGAAGCTGAGAACATGGGCATGGAGAGGAGAACCTGAGTCACAGGAAGAGGGTGTTCTCACCCAAAACCAAAAAATTCCCAGCAGAGCCAGGAAAGCAGCCATCCATCCTTTACCACAAAACAGCTTTTCCTCTCTATGAAACAACTTCTCATTTATTTAAATATTAAGCATGTGTGTGCTTAATGTTTAAAATTTAAGCATGTGAAAACCCAGATCCCAACCCCACAGCTTTCTTTCCTCTCCACCCCTCTATGTACTGATGTAACCAAAGAGATGGAAGACATTTCATCCAGAACAGCATAAACGTGGACCAATCATTCATCAAGTGCAGGCTATTACAAAATCAGAGTCACATTTGGCTTTTTTTTTTTAGGGTACACATGCAAGTTGGCTTAAAAATTTAGCATTCATTATTATCAGGATTTATAAGCCTCCTGCTGAAATTCAGATGAATAGCTCCCACTGACTTCAATTTGATTTGTGTACACTCAGCAGCTGGGTGGGAGGAAAAATTTAAGCATGGGGTAGTCTTACCAGGTGAAGCTCTGACTTCAGAGTCATGAACTCTCTGACATGGAGAGTCAGCTTACCATAGTCACAAGGCTTCCTTTGAACTACCATTTTTCAGGAGTGTAAAAGTGTCTATTTATGTCTTAGACTCACCCCAATTTTGCTCATAGTTCTAGAACTGTGTTTTTATGCAATAAGCCAAAATGCTGCCAAAACCACAAAATACTCGGTTTAGCACAGGAAAAAAAGGTTCATTTTGAATGATCATTGTGCAAGGAATGCACCACTCACAACACTGAAGGACAACAATGTGTAACTGAAGGACACTGATGCTGAATTTGAGGGACCCAAAAATAAAATTCAAATGAGTATTTTGCAGCCAGAAATGTCAGGAGACAAGCATGTGGTAATTCACATACATATTATCCAGATATTTCTAATGTGGTGGTATGGGAACCACAACTATGCAGAAAGTTTTAACCTTTGAAACGTGCAAAGTACTGTATGATTTCTCTTTTGTTTGGAGAACTAATATGACAAATGTCTGGGCCATCCTTTCTAGACACCTACCAGATCATTAGACTAGCAAGGGTGTCTTTGCCAAGTGAAGAGTTCAATAAACATTGGCCAGTCGGATGTATCCCCTGACCAAAGAACTTTTCGTTTGGCTTTAAGGCATATCCATACCTAAGCAAAAGTACTCAAAATGACATTCAGGTTGTTCTTGCTTTGGGCAGGCTCTGCAGTCAGAACAGTATCTTTGATCATAAATCAGGCAGCTCACACTCCACGGCCATGTGCAGCTCTATGCAAATAGCTGTCTCCATGGGGCTTGATTTGCAAGCAAACAAGGATGTGAGGTTTTGCTCATAATTCAATGTGAACAACTACCAGGAAGCAGCTACTAGCTTATGCAGTTATAAATGTCTCGCTTTGGAAATTAATTAAAAACAAATGTTTACTGCCTTTGAACTGCCAGCCACAGGTTTATGATTCAAGATTCTCTCTCACCTGGCCATTGTAGGTACACAGACACATCTCTAACATATGGCTTCATATTGGCCCAAACCTCACAGCCCTTTGACAAGTACCTGTTGCTGTGACAGGAAGATGTGACCAATGCCAATTCAGTTTGCAGAGCACTGGCACTCTGCAGGAAACCTCTGTTTCATAGGGGAGGGCACCATGGACCAAAACCTCAGTTTTAGTCCAGTGCCTTTTTCCCCAGCAGTGCCCCTGAAAGCAGCAAGAGGCAACACCTTCATTGCCAGGGCCAGCTATTGCCCCTCTACACATACAGTTGTTTCTCCACAGTATGGCAGAACTTTTGTTCCAAAATCCAAAACCCCAGCATGTGAAGCTGGGACTAGCTCAGTTTCAGCTCTGTTGTTCTGCAGAGCTCCTAGCCCTCTGCCAGCACACCACCAGCTTTCACCCTTATCCTGAGATGATACAGCCTGATGTATGGCAAAAAAAAGAGCTCCATTTCCTGCCCCACAGCAGATCAAACCTGCCTGTCAGTTTTACTGTTAAGAAATTTTTTTTCCAGTCTTTTTACTACATAGACCCTTGATATCTTCTTTGTTTAGCCCCAGCATACTAGAAAATAACCTTCATATGTAACATCCCATCCCCACTGAATTCATTGAATGCTGGCTTTTGATGCGCACCTTACTCCAAAATGAAGTTTACACCCTTTACTCTGCTCCTTGTAACCATAGCAATCATTTCAATTACCTTATCCAGAAGCTTTAAAGCACATACAGTAGGTTTCACTTTTTTTTGATTCCACAAAATTTTGACAGAATTGAGTTACTAGTCTTCTTTGAAGTTTAATTCCCAATTCAACTGGAGGGAAAAAAAAAAACAACCCAGGAAAACAAAACAGCAAGGCTCTATGGTAATACATGCATGAGACTTTTGTTTAAAAAGAAAATGTAGACCAAAAAAAGATGTGACACAATGTTTTGGTTTTGGGTTTTTTTTTTCCCTTAGGAGGAACATGAATTAAAATAGGTATGAGGACTTAACAAAATAAATTAATCTGCTGAAAATAGCTCAGACAGGGTTCATAAACTGTACGTTTTGCAAAGACAACATATAAAGCACAACGAGGTACATTAGATGATGATACATGAAGGCTGGGATTCACCAGATCATAATCATAAGCTCTTGCACACTTTCCTAAGTCAGAAGCCTACCCAATGTTAGTTCCTCTTGCAGTCCGTGGAGAAAACAGGCACTTTCAGAGGGCACTGCAGCCTAGCCAAGAGGTGTTCCTGCTGACCAGGAAAAGGGAGATTACAGCATGAATATGCATGCCCAGTATGTAGGCTTCTAAATCACAACCCATCTTCGAAAAGAGAAATTAGATGTAATGAACACAGAACTAACTCCAAACATGTTTTAATACTAAATTATCAGCTGAGTCTAGCAGCAACTCCACTGGTACAACCAAAAAATTGTGTTTATTCTGAAATCAGAAGACTTCTCTTGTGCTTTTCACCCTCCATGTAATTTAAAGGCTTGAGATATTGATTACTAAATTACAGAGTAATAAAGCTTCTCCTGAAAAAAAAAAATAAAACATTTTAATAATGAGGTCACTTTTGGTAAATCACACAACTACAACTTACTGTCTTCAACAATACATGCCACAAAATCTTCGGAAACACCTATGCTTTATAGACTTCCCACAAAATCTCTGGAGTTTGAATTATTGTGACCCTAATAAAATATCAATTTAAGCCAAGACAACAACAAAACAGGCCCCCCTTCCGTTTTCTTTGGGAACTCTTAAGGCATTCCGAAGGTGTGGGAGGTGATGACAACTCTTCTCTTTGAAGGAAATTAAAGTAATCAACTCTTTCAAAAGGAGTGGGATTGTCAAAAGCGGTCAGGGTCAGATCAACAAACCCTGAATATTCTGCATACTCAGACTCATTTTAAGCCTGAAAAGCAAAACAACTGCCTTCCGTAGAGTCATGTTTATTCTTAATGATTACAGACCACCTTTTTACCCCAGGTTGTTTACCATTTCTGTTATCCCAGTAAATAAAAGATAAACTGCTGAGATGCAGTAGCTGGGAGGCAGTGTGTTTCTGCAGGTAGCACACAGCCTCTACTAACCCTTCTTTAAATGTTCTAACAAAAAGGGAAGTCTTTAAACACGTCAGTCAGTGAAGCGATTTGGAGTGAGAGCATCGTGTCTGGCGAGGGCACTGCAGACTGCCTAGCACAGCTGCCAAGCCACACTCACTGGGAATTTCCATTGACTTCAATGGCAACGTGAATGGCATTAACAACCAGCTGCGAATGTGATCTGTAAACGGGTCTGCCTCTCCTTGATTTGCACCCGCTCTGTGAGACGGTTTTCACTTCGTATTCTACACCTCTATTTTTAGCTGAGCGTGAGAACTGAGATAGGATGAAATCAGAGCTATTAAGAAAATATTATCTAAGAAAGATAAAATTAAGGAAGAAAAATCTAAAAGTCTGAAAAATTCACGCAGCACATACATGCAGCCAGCTTCATGCTGCTCTACAGCCCTTCCGAGACCTGCACAACCTACACAGTCTGTGAAGCACACTGAACATCCCGCTCTGAATGCAGGCAGCATTAAAACAGTCCTGCCAGAAACTACCCCAGGCCAAATCCTGGCTGGGTGACTTCAGGGGGATACCCTAACCAGCACAAAATCCCATAAGGGATTTTGCTGGGAAGGTAATTACAGCTTCTCGGCCTTCTGTAGAATGCAGGAGGTACAGCCCGCCCCAGATCTGCACTCCCAGCAGGCGAGTCAGTAGCGTATCCCTGACAGTGTTTGATGAGAAAGCCAGAACATCCTCACAAGCTCTGAAAGAAAATCTGTTCCCTGAGGCACAAAGGAAAGAAAAATTCCAAATGCAGAAGGCTAAATGAGGAGTAAGTTCAACCATGTTTTACTCTGCATTTTCTATCCATGCCTACAGAGACACCAGCAGCTGCCCTCTTCCCTCTCCTCTAGTGCTGCAGGTGCTCAGACAGCGGCTCAGCTGTAAAGAGGATTGCAAACCTAAGCCAGGAAAGCAGCTAAACCACAGCTGACAGAAAGGGTGAAAGCACACCACGGTCAGCACAGCATCTCCTGTATTCCTGATACAAAGTCTTGTGCTGACACCGACCTATTTATGGTCCCTACCTTTATGTGGTGCACCCGGATGAGGATGAACAAAGTGCACACACATTTACCAGCAACCAGCCCCCTACCCTTCAACATCTCCCCTCAAAAAGGGAACACTGCATAAGTGGCCCTTGATAAAAAACAGGGTTTGCTTAAACCTTGAGCACACGAATTAGGCTTGCTCTCTAATATCTAGATTTAATTAAAACAAGCTCTTGCTGTATGCAATTTTTATTAATGATTTGCAAATATGGGAAAGATCAACAGGTCCAATCAAAGAGCTCGTAAGATTTTTATGTGCAGATTTGAAGCGCAAGGAAAAAAATTTGAAAATCAAGTGTAATTCACTGTAGATAAAGAGGTTAGAACAGCTGTATCTGATGACATCACCATAACCAAGAGACGAGCTGTGTGCTTTCTGGCATCACCAGTGATACAACACCCTGCCACCAACCCCAGCACTGCACCCACTCACCTGGAGCAGGGCAGCCCATAAGACCCACAGGTGACACCCAGTGGTCTCCCCACTCAGGCTGCCACCTACAGCAGCACAGCTGTTTCCTGCCCATGCTGGGCTGGCACTGCAGCAGCCTCCTACACGTTTGCTTGTTCTTCTTCTTTTGCAAAAGAGCAGCACTTGCTCATGGTTCTCTTAAATGGCTGTGGAGTCATTTAGACTACAATAAATCAAGAGATATTTTTTAATGGGTTTTGTGCAACAGTGACAATATTATGAGAAACAATTTTTCTCCCTATAAATTCATCAGCTTTACTTATTGCAACTTCTTACCACTGAAAGTACCAGCTCGCATGGCTGCTGCCACAGCTGAATACAGGAGCACTTCACTGACAACATAAAAACCTGTTTGTATTAGCAGAGAGTTCTTGGGTTTCTCCATTCATCAATACAGAGCTGTGATTTTCACTTCTCTCTTAGTCACCCTCTATTTTTTTGCAGGAAATGGTTCTAGCACTGCATGACTGGGGTGCGAGAAACTGAGAGCCTCACATCTGGGGGCTTTGGAGGGTTAGTACAGGAGCTGCAATTTGGGAAGCCAAGAAGCTTATTTAGGCTCTGTGCCAGCAGTGACCTACCCAACTCATTTCCTCACCCTGCCAAGTGGAGCTTTTGATAAAGTGATGGGTCCAAGGATTATTGTAGCTGAGCTGCAGCTCATAAAATTGACTGAAGTCACACCCACAGGGCCCTGCAAATGTGACAGCTGCACTGCTCAATTCACAAAGAGTGTGCTCCTGCCTTACCATTTCATGTCACTTTGTTGTTTGAAACTGCAAACTATGTAATTTTCTAGAGAATCAGTTGTCTCCCTCAACTACAAATTAACCATTTCCTTCTATTTGAAATATTTTTAAAGATGTTTGTGGGGAAAAGGATGAACAATAAAATCATTAACATTCTGTTCAACAGAACATCAAACATCCACAGCAAGAGCCTATTTCCTCTCTCAGGAGTAGTCAGTTTCTCCTGCACGTGAACTAAGGCGAAGTATTGCTTAGTTCGTCCCAGAAAAAAAAAGAATAAATCAGTGCTTTACCATCAAATGCCCTGTTTTCCCCTGGTAGACCATCAACTTCCCACTACTTCTTTCTCCTTATTTTACCTGACCTTGCTGTCCACCATCTTCTGTCAACTTTGCCAAGTTTTGGTGAGCACAGGGACAAAACTGTTTATTTTCTCATGTAATCAAAGCTACTCCAAAACATTTTGATTGCTTCCAGTCTATATGCGTGCAACACCTTCTACACGTAACCACTGACACAGTCTCATTCCAGGCTTCCTCCGCCTTCACTGCCTTGTCCTCAGTGATTCAAAGTGATGTTTTCTGCCTTGGTATAAAACTTGATAAAGTTCAAATGCCTTCATCTCCAGGTTCTACTTTTCCTTATTCAAGGGCTTCTTTTCCATCAGTGATTTCAGGTTCTGATCTCCCATGTAAGTGCAGTACCAGCCTAAAGAAATTGTTGCCACAATAAACACCCAAAGAAACATCTAAAAAAAAACCACAAGAAACAAAAAAAACACCATAAAATGCACAAAACTACAAATGTTAGCCCAAACGCTGTTTGGCACGAAGTGCAGTTGAAGGTGGTGTGATGTTCAAGTTTGCAGAAAGGCAGCACATTCTCTAAGCATTTAATGTAGCATCAGAAACCTCAGGCAATCTCACGCTTCTGGCATTTATCATATCCCAAGGAAGAGCTCAGTGAAGGATCAGCTCACAGCACCCAAGTGACTAATTTGGGTTTCCAAGATTTGCGAAAAGACACTTGGTATGATTATGCGAGAAACCAGACTGGCTCATAAATGTAAAATGTAAAGTCATTCTGACTTCCACTGCAGTATCAGGACTTTAAGAAAATCCTCCTAATGAGTATTTACCCCAGGAAAAAACAAGGCCTTTATGATTTGTTCCAGTTTTTTCATTCACTGAAGATTTTTTTCGGTTGCCTTGGAGGTCTAAAGCACATTTCTGAAGCTTCCTATTTCTCTCAAGCAATTTTTTCAAACATTGCACATATATTACAAAATTTCCAAAAATAGCTGATACTCAAAAATTGCAGTTGATTTGTGTGCTTGCATATGATCAAATGCATTCACAGAAGGCTACACAGGCATGCAATACGTGTGATTATGCAGTGGTTGCATGTATATGCAGTATTTGATTTACTCAGTAGAAAGCCTCTTTACCCAGTACAAAGAGTCTTTACTGATGCTCTGCTGACACTTTCCTGATCTATTTTGTTATCAACTTGCTCACTAAGTGAACACAAACATTTTTTTTGTTTCACAGCTGTTCACTAGATGATTCAGGTATCATCCCTGTGTACTCAACAGCCTTCTAGAAGCTTGAGCTCTCTATAGACTAGAAATCTATGAACCACAGCATATATTTTGTTCGTACCTCCCTGTATTTAAAAATAAATCCTGTGACACTTAGGATATCTTGCAGGAATAGATAATGTTCAGAACTTACAACGTTTTGGCTGTCTGGGAAAAATGAAAAGTAACTATATGTATGTATATAAATGCGTCCTTGATTCTATAATTTTTTAACAATAATATATGAAGATATATCAGTTTCTGATCCTGCAATCTTTACCAAACAAAATATCCTCATTCTGGTTGTTGCCCTGGGAATCAAGCATGGATGCTCACAGTGAGCAGAGTTCCCCCTCCAGGTATGAACAGAATCAGTCTCACATTTCCTGCCATGGCTGGTACAAGGCTCCACTTCTTTTACTGCACAGCTTAAAAAAGCTTGCATAGGAAAATGAACAGTGCTACCTTTTACTACGCAGTAGAAGAAAGGGCACATTTTTAAGAAGAAAACACCTCTAATGCAACTATTGGCAAAATATATATGTGCTTAGGCTCTCTAATAAGGAAGCAGGGGTGGTATCAATGCTTTTACAACTCTTTCTAAGGAGTGCAAGGGTAACTATGTATGAAGTCTGTCCTGCTGCCCTTCCCAAAAAAGATCCCCAGTTTCTCCCATGCACCACTGCAGGGAGGCGTAGCTCTCCACTTTTTGAGAAATGTTCAGAACCTCACAGAATGAAAGTGTGGATTGAAATAAAACAATGAATTTGCTCTGTTTCAAACCCTGGTTAATCCCCTTCAAAAACCAGCATTTTCAGCATCGACCACTAAAGATTACCAGGACTCATCACATTCCCTGACACGTGATTTGGACATTGCAACATGTGGCATTTTTGTCTATAGGGCTCCATTAGTAAGGGACCCAGCATGTTCCAGGAAATGTTTGACACCGTCTATAGCTTGTATGTGGATGCAATCCATAGGAATTTTTCTTTTTTGCAGTTTGTTATTCATATACTGCTGGATTCCCTTTAGCTTGGGCTCGGTGACAAACCCTTTCTCACACCACTGACACCAAGAGCAGTGTGTTTCCAGGAAGAGGCATAGCCCCATCTCAGACTGCACAGCATGCTGCTCGTTTTGCCCCTTTCAGCTGGCTTGGCACAACAGCCACATAAACGAGAGACAGCGACTATTCCCTGGCAGCAACGCAAAATCCCAGTAATAACTGTTATCATTCTAGTGTGCAAATTACACAGCAGCAATAGTCATCCTTAGCTTTGGGATCCTCACCCCCTCTTATCAAGATGGCAACACACCACAAAGAAATTTTTCAAATTTCACTGCATTCCCTACATTTTTCATTCCAATAAAATGCTTTCCTACCCTGCCTTCCTCTTACATCTGCCTTATGTCCAGTATCCTATAACCTCCGAGTTCTATCTCTAGCCCCAACATTTAGTCTCTTGAGGATACAAAGCAAGGTTATATTCAGGTCATAAAGCAGAATATTAAGCACTAATTGTATTGGCCAAATCCCCGGAGAGCCACAGAAGCCACACCTCCACCTAAAAGTCACGGACTTCCAGACCTGTGCTGTAACCCAGTGGGGGAAACGTGAGGACATGACTGCAGGAGGCGGATGGCTGGGCCAAAGGTACCGAGCAGCTTTCTCATAAAGGATAAGCCCTTTCACACACAGCCATTAGCGACACTATCGATTCTAAAAGCGGAAACAATGAAACAGACACACTATCGTAGGTGTAATACAAGTGCCCGGCATCAACCACATTCCCTTTGATAAAGATGTCCCAAACTCTGAGTACACGCAGCCACGTATCCCGAGGCACCCGGGCTCCCGCAGCGGTGGCTGACACATCCCCGGGGACAGCCTGGCCGTGACACGCCGCTCCCACGGGCACGCTCCTGCCTCACGCCGCGCCCCGAGCGCTGCGGTTCGTGCGGGGAAGGGCGGCCAGCGCCCGCCCTGCCGGCAGAACCCGCTCCGGACATTTTATGGGGAATCCAGGCGTTTCTTGCTGCAACGGGCGCTAAACCCACCGGCAGCGGCACAAAGCCGCTCGGCGCCGGCCGCGGGCGATCGCTGCCAGCCGGTGCCGGTGCCAATGCCGGTGCCGGTGCCGCAGCGAGCGCTCCGGGGACAGCGCCCGCCGCCGTTACCTGCGCACAGGTGCGGGCAGCGCGGGCCGCGGGCAGCGTCCCCCCTTACCGGGCTCGTGCTCGCCGGGCCGGTCCGAGATCTCGATGACCAGCAGCTCCCGGCCCTCGGCGCTGCGCCCCACCGTGTAGATCCTGCTGATGGCGGGGCACTGCAGCCACACGGCCACCAGCGCCTCCCGCAGCTCGGCGTAGCGGTGGTACTCGAAGGAGATGCCCTCCTCGGAGCTGAGCCGCCGTCGCCGGCTGGCGGCCCCCGCCGCCGGCTCTGCCGCGGCCCGGCCGGCAGCGAGCACCGCGCACAGCGCCAGCAGCAGCACCCGCACCCGCGCCGCCATCCCGCCCGCCTGCTGCTCCGCCAGCGCCGGAGGGAGGGAAGCAGGGAGCGGGAGGGAGCGGGAGGGAGCCGGGGGGCGGCGGGGCGGGGCAGGAGCTGCCGCTCCGCCCCGATCCGCGAAGTGAGCGCTCCCGCGGAGGGCGGGCGCCGCGGCCGCACGGTGCGGGCGAAAGCCGCTCAAGCTGTTGTCATCAAGCAGCTGCGAAAAAAACGCTGCGAGAATCCGGGTGCGCGTTTTCCGCACCGCCTCATCATTTTATGCGGTCCCAGAGGGTTAACCCACTGCCACAAACGTAAAGTAACAGAGTGCTCCATGAATGATTCAGTGCTATTGCAGGGCAACACAGATGCACTTGATTGACAGGGAAAACTATAAACTGTCATCTGTAAGGTCGCTTTGCTCCACATTTGTAAGCCGTCTTTGCTGCATCGCAGAAAGGATAAAGCAAGGCTCAGTTTCTGATACTGACAGTACTTAGAGAGCACGCCCCAGTCTATTCAAAGCAAATGCTCCTGTGAAGAACCATTCACCATATATTAATAAATCAGTTCCTTCTAGACAGCAGATACTACAGGACTTCTGAAGCCGTATTCTTTTCGACTTGTCTTCATAGGCATAGCTGTTTAGATTACGTTGAAACAGCCTGTAAAGGACAAATTCTAAAAGCAAAAGGCTAAATGCTAAAGATTGACATATCAGGCTGTTGATTCGGGCTTTGGGGGTTTTGGGTGGTTTTTTTTGCTTCCTATTTTTTTTAAGGACAGAAAGACTTGCTGGAAAAAAATGGAGAGGTTCAAAACTTTGAAAAGTACACGTCCAATTCATCCTTCTACAAACAGCATTTTGTCTTCAATAATTTAATGCATGCTTATTCTGATCTTCTAATTTAAAAGGGTGAACCTGTATAAAACCTCTTTCTACCACCAATTAATACTGAATCAATTTTTGGGAAGATTTTTAATAGTCTTTGGTGACATTATGGGTATTTTCCTAAATTGTGAGTGTCTACTTCAAATAAGGTGGTGATGGACATAATGTTCTTCTAGGAGAACATTTTCACTGACCTTGGTGATGTACCAGCTCAGAAAGTGATCCAGCATCTGAAACACAGACCTGAATGTACAACTACTATATATAAATATTTGAATATCTGTCTCTATTTACCTATACTCGTTACCCTCCAGGGCCCTAAATGTCAGTCCTGAATTATGTGATGTGTTTCTTCATAGCAAGAACCAAAGTTCTGTCCTTCCAGTTCTTACCATCTTTCAAAGCCAGATGGGTTCAGAAGCTGCCCTGCCCAGTTTAATTCCAGGTTTACAAGCACATGGAAAGGCACCTTCAGTGAACTTTTTGGAGCCTTCAACTCTTGATTCTTACTGCTACAAAACTTTTGGAGATGCCTGTCATAGCATGTCTCATTAGCTCTGAGGTTATCACAACACTAATTAGAGTGAAGTGTTTTGCAAGACTTGGATGTAGAGAGACTCCTTGCTATGGTGTTTTCTCTGACCAGGATCACTGTTTGAGATTAGGATCACAAAAAAGCTCTCTTTCTGACTTCTCCCCTTCCTAATAGCATTAATTGGACTACATTAAAAATATTTATGACATCACACCGCTTTAGAGCTATATGCAACCTGCGCAGCCTTCTCACCGCTTCAAATGGAATTGCAAGTAACTCTAGCTGACCTAATATTCAAAAGATTCATGTTCTTTAGCAGTATTGACTACACTCATCACAGCCTAAATATTCCTGGTTTTCTTCGTCACTTTTCCTCGCACTCAGTATACAAAACAAACTAATCTGCTGATGTTGATTACATTATCATTTTCTGGGAGAACTTTCTGATCCAAAAAGGTTCCCTTTTGTTCTTTGTAGCAACTCTCATTGGCTTTTCTTCTAATTTAATTGACCAAAATACATCACTAAAAGATACAAATAAGCTGGGACACCATCTATTTATTTTCATCTCCTCAAGCAGTGAATTATTATTCCACTACATAAATGTAGTCTCACACCTAGATCTGAATGGATTTACTTCTGTTTTCGTACTTATTCACCCCCACTCATAAAAAACTTAATGTGTACTTATAAAGACACATGCATATCTTATGTAAAGCAGGGTGGTTTATATACTATCAAATATTTGAGCTCACACATACTAATTTATTTTTAATAAGGGATTAAAAATCTATGTTTAAATTCTCAGACAGCATAGGAGCATATGCAGAGCCGAGTAGGAGGAATAAATTCACGTCTTCCTTTGTATCTAATCCTTCCTCCTATTTTCCATAGTTCAGGGATGATTATCTTCAAAGGCCAAATTTCCTTGTAATATGGAAAAAGTTTTGGCACTTGCCTTAGTCTCAGAGGAATGCTCCAACCCCAAGGGCATTCCCAGCCTATAAGCATAACCAAGCACCTGGGCATGGCCTCGTAAGCTGATGATAACAATGAGAGCAGTGAATAAAACATAAGTGCTGCAGGAAACCTACTGATCAGCAGATTTTAAATCTTCTTTACCTGTCTCTTATATCTGAATACAATGCAGCAAATAGAAAGTTCTATTTTGCCAACAGACACAGCCTAAATAACCTGGTAATTACAAAAAAACATTCATTAACATTCCCAAAAGTTCTTATTTATAGACAAATCTACATGTACACAAAAAATACATATAACATTCATATATATTTATAGATTACTTCATTCCTTTGGCCAAACAGAATTTGCCAATTCAATTTTTTTTAATACTTTTGACTTGCCTGAATCTTTTTCAGCAAATCAGTATTCACCAGGAAGCATATAAATATATTTTCCAAAATAAAGTCACACTCACAGAATTTTGCTTACAAGACTTAAGTCTTTGCATGTGTTTTATTTGTGTGACAAGACAAAAAGGCAACTATTTTATTATTCAGAAAGATAACCCTAAATCTATGTCCATTACAAAAAACTGAAGTATATATGGAACATCAGAAATCCTAAAAACTTTCTATGATGAAGAGCAAATATTGAGTATTAATTAACTAACTAATTAATTAACATTATTAATAACAAACTACTGATAATGCATACACCATGGAAGCACAAAACTTCTCTAGCTTATATTTGAAAGAAGTTTTAATGCTTGGAATAAAACAACTCCAATCAATTTAAAAGAGAGAATAGTTGATCTCAGAGTTGACAAACCAGGCAAAGAGATAGAGGTAACTGTAAGAGGATTTTACAAAACTTACCAGAGTGCTGATTATATTCCCATACACTATACCTGACAGCTGTGGTCACGTGAAGCTGTGTCTTCAAGACAGAAGCATCTATTACCAACCTTCAAAATGTCTTGCACAACTCAGTGGCTCTATTTCTTGGATAGACTTGCAGAACTGGGTTGAGATATAGGAAGTTAAGGCTTTACCTTGAGAAGGTGATTAATGTAAGGCAGGGCAAAAGAAATACCACTACCAACAAAAAATTTAATAATAAAAATACAGACAAGTCACTTATGCAGGATACAGAAAGAGAGAGGGAAAAAACCCACCCACCTTCCAAACTGTTTACTGCAAGACCAAATCTTTCATTGCCTTCAGCTATTAAATGACTCACACACGTTACTGAAACCCAACCCTATCAGGTATTTAGAACTGTTCTCTTGTTGGGTGGTGACCATCCCATAGATGTAACAATTGTGCCTCACTACTCTATTATAGACTGCAACTTATTTCATACAGAATGTATTTAACATTTGCACTTACACAAATGGCAATGACTTACTGCTGCCTCTTGTTCAAGCTTGCAGGAGTAGCTACTGCTCCTGGGGTGATGCTAAGTCCTGGATATTGGACTGGAATGCTGTTTCTGAGAGATGTTACAGCCTGGCTATGGTGCCAAGTACTCACACAGAGAAACTGCCATGCAGGATCATTGTGAAGGTTCAAAAATCTGGCTGATAGGGCTTTTTAAAAGTGGTGAATCATGATCTTAGAGGATCATTCTTCTGGTCTTCCATAGGGACTGGCATTTCAAGTCCAGGGGTTAATTTATTCAGTGATTACATAAATGTGAATCATAACTGATTAAAATGTGTGTATGACAAAGAATGGTGAATAATAAGGATATAGCAGCTTGGGAATGTGATTTACTTGGTAAGTCAAGCACGTTTAAATATGTCAGAGCAGCAAATTGTGAATTACACTTAAGAGCAAGAAATGTAAAACACAGATGACAGTCTGGCAAGCAGCATTGCCAGAAGAATTGAGAGATCACTAAAGATGGTGATACTAATGACTGTATTTTCTAGTGCAATGCTTAGAAGGATAACGATTAGGTGGGAGTATGTGATTATATCATAAGGTGGTCCTAGAGAGAGTAACCTGGACACACAGTTCTGATATCTACAGCTGAAACAAGACTGAAAATTCAGAGACAAGCCACAGAAGTGATTTGAGAAACACAAGGGATGCTTTACCCTGGAGGACGATACAATCTGGTGAGCTGGTGAAAAATACATTGAAAAGTGATTTGACTACTGTGTTTACTACCTTCACAGGCAGAAAATTATAGCAAGAACTAATGACACAAAGTTGCCTTCTCCCTGGATCTGCCAGTTACAGGTCTCAATGAATGAGGCGTGCCAGAGGGGTGCAGCTGCCAAAGCAAGACACGCAGACATAATTGGGAGAAAATCTGGAGGCAATTAACCAGACACTGTGGTTAGCAATAACTATCAGTAGCCATAATGAAAGTTTTAGTAACATAATTTTTCCACAAAAATTAACATTAAAAATCTAGAAACATATCACAGTTTAAAAAAAAAAAATCATAAAACATGCAGCATAACTCTGAGAGGAAAAGAAATAAAGTCATATAATCTTATAATATCAATCAATATTAATATTTGCGCTGCACTGTAGTGTAAAATAAACCACTTTATTTTGTATTTCACATCAGCTGCCAAAAGCAGTTGATTATTTTGCAATCCTAATTGTTAGTTTATAACACCTTTCAAGTTTCCATGGGGTTTTTTGACATTAACTCCAAGAAATTAATTCATGGCTTACATAGGACTTAATTATTGTCATATCCTAAGGGACACTACAAACTGTTATTTCCCACAGATGAGCTTTAATTAAACTAAATTGGACTTTCAGGAAGAGCTAATGTACTGAAAAGTGTTCCTCCCCCACTTATTCCCGTCCTACCATGTTTAGGAGTTAAATCTGTCTCCTTGTTGAGGAAGATAAAGGACAACTGATTGTGTAAGGTTTTGTTGTTCATTGTGAAGACCCAAAACTGTTAAACCATATTTTTTACTATTACACAAAAACCTCTTTGTTTTCAGATCTGTACATATTCTATAGTCTCAATACATATACCAAATATGGGGGCAGAAATCAGTTGTCTTACTTAATAAAGGCCTAAAATCTATAAAATGGAATTTCCTAACATAATTCTTCATTTGCATCAAAGACACAAAGTAATGAGGTAGGTCATTAACTCACCAGCATCACACTCAGCGATAAATACAGGGTCCTACATTTGAAAAAGCAGTGGGGTGGTAGTAAAATGCAGGTCCATCTAAGTCCTGAACAAGCCTGTGGCTTTCAAATGCAAGTTCCTGTGCTGAGAGGTCCAGTAGGCACATTTCTTCCCTCAAAAAATGAATTTATAAAGCACAGCTTGCAAAATTCTCTATGGATTTGTTAAAGAAAGAGGATCAAAAGCAATGATGTGCTCACACTGTACAATAAGGATGTATATAAAATAACCCAAAAAACTAAAATAGCAATGGGTGTCAGAAAAACATGGATTCAACTATTTTAAAGAGGTCCAAAAAACCCCATGCACACTTCCCCAAATGATAGTATGTTAAAATTGCGTTACTTTTAAACTTCTTGAAGAATGGAATATACATTACAACTTTGTAAGTCAATCCCATCATGTTTTTAGCACTCTGCTTCACCTTTCCAATAGCTGAGGAGTCACCAAGCTTTTACAAATACATTTACTGGAATATTTAAGCAAGTGGCTCGCAGTTGTGCATAATTTTGCAGCAGTGTGAGCAGAGGCATAATCCAGCAGGCTGAGAACAAATGAATAATGTTCACAGGGAAAAGCTAAGGCTCTGAAAGCTTGTATTTTTAGGCTAATGCTTCAGTCAAATAAAGCAAAGTATAGCTGCAGCTGCAGGATGGGAGTGGGAGTTGACAAAGCAGAGGATAATGGCCATCTCTGAAATCTGATTAAAGAGGTTGCTCCCACCATGGGGAGTTCAGGTGGGCAGTGCATATTGATTCAGGAAGGCTTAAGCAGCAGTCCCTGCTACAAACTGAGTACAGGGATTTCAACTTCTGTTTACCTGCCACAGTCAAATATATTTTTTTACTTCTTTTTAGAGGGGAGGGGAAAAATACTGAATTTCAACAGGGATACAGATAAAGAAGTAAAAGCTTCTACAAAACACGTACAGAAGAGGAATCTGAACTACTTCCACATCTCAAGTAATATTTGAGTCATTCTGCATGTCATTAACACCTTACTTTTTGTTAGAAGCCTGATCTCATCTGCACTTTCACTGGATTGTCTGTTTTGACAGTTATACCAGATTGCATGTGAAGCAGAACTAAAATTCAGGTGTGGTCTTAAGTAAGCAGAAGACTGTGAAGTCCTCTAAGGGACTTGTCGAGTAGATGAAGTGGTATTTGAAGTCTGAAGAGCAGCTGACATGATGTACAAAGTGGAAGATCTTATAAAGGGTTTAAGTCCTTCTCAAGTACTTCACTGTTCACAGACAAATACTAGTAGTAGATTCAAAAATATTAGACTACTGCTTCTGTGACTAGTGTAACTCAAGTAGTAGACTTTAAGATTCTAGCTTGTGATCAAGCTGTAACTTGAGAACGCACTCATCCCAAAAGATGTTGCTACATTGAGCAGTGATTATCCAAGTCCTTCAAAACAAAAAACAGCAGAATGTACATGTTCTCCATTTCCATTTCTTCCTGCTGCCTCTGTAAGTAATTTAACAGATGGCACATCCTAACAAATAATGCTTCTTCATTAAAGAGATGAAGAGCAAGACCCTATATGGTTTTATCACAGCTTTGTGTTTAAAAGCATGTGAAAAGTGTAATATACGCATCAAACCAAACCACGTTTATTTCATCAGTCACAAGTGCAAATATAGCAACAAGTCAGATCAGCAAATTACAACACATAGAGAAGAATGTAATGTAAATGCTAAGTACACTGACAGACCAACTTCAAGAGAGCAGCAAAAAACAGTGTCTTCAAATAAAAATTTCTATTCTTTTTACCTGTAATCTAAAATAACATAATAAATCTAAATCAGGAATGTCCCTGGTAACTCATATTTAGCCAGGTATTCTGTTATTAGCAGTTCACATTATCCAGTGTGCAAAAGACCTGTCCAAGCTTCCTAGTAACAAATGTTTTGGTTTTAAGCAACTTTTATCCAATATTTAAATAATACAGTGCTGATGCTAGTTAATAACTTCTGCTATTTGATATTATAAATTTAAGAATATATATTTAAAAAAACTAAGACCAACTTCATTGTACATACATAATTCTACCTGGATCCAAAAATGGGCAACATTATAGATAAAACTGATTTTTTTCTTGTCCAAAAAAAAAAAAAAAAAAGATAGACACAAGTCATCTCTGTTTTTTTCCATCATCTTTAAATCTGTAGTTAAAATATATGCAGCACTTATGTATAAAATAGAAAACATTCCCATTAGAAAGATACTGCAGTTTAATTAGCTGTTTTTCCCTACCTCTTAGTAGCCAGGGAACAAGATTTATGCTAAACACCCAATCACTATTTTGCTTTACAGAAAAGCAAAAGTTGACTTTTACACTGGAAATCTAGTTAGCCTTCTTTTTCGTTATGCATTGTTTCTTCTTCTCTTTTTCTTGATAGGCAATGAATTGAGAGTCTGTACCAAAGAGTCTGTCCCACCACGTGAAGGTCGAGGCGTAGTTGCCAATAAAGTTCATGTGATGGAAATCATGGAAACGGGCCCCAGCATAGAAAGGCACCAAATGAAGAGGGTTCAGCGGGACATCGTAGCCACTACAGGGGAGAAAAAAAAGAAAAGCAATTAGAGTAAGGATTTTTCTGAGACATAAACTACAAAACATAGACATTGACTTGTCATTTTTATGAAAGAGAAATATTTTATGGTATTCTAAGGTCCTAAGGTAATCACTATGATACTGGCTTAACATGAAAACAAGTTCCCTCCACTCCTAGCCAAATGACTCTGTAAATTATCCCACAATGGCTTTGGCACTTGCTTTTCAGCTCAGTTTACTAGGCAATACAAAAAAAAAAATTAAGCAGGTACCTTATAAAAATCACAGTGGCTGCCTTTCTGCTTGCTTGGCAGTTTTAACTAACAGTGACTTTAGGAAGGAGGAAGAAGTAGTAACATTAAGTGCAAGCTATGGCCATCAGCACAGCAGCTCATCAGAGAGCATCTCAATCAACAGCCATTGTATGCCCACTCTTATAATCAGCTTACTGCAAATTCTTCAAATATTTAAAACCCAAATATATGATTAAAATAAGATTAAAAGCAGAACAGTGTGCTGTAGAGGGATTCCAACTCCTTTGCTTAGTAGTACTGGAAAGCCTCTTACCACCACCTAGTGGGGAGAGTGCAAGACACTTCATTATAAAGCCCTCGTGGAGAACTAACTAAAATGATAATTATAATAGGAAATTCATGTTAGGTATCAGTGAGTTTATGGTATGTCACAACATATTTGAGACACTTTGGCAAGTCTACAAGCAAAACATGACTAAACCTAGAATGCTTTACACCATGAATTTATTGGTTGCTTATGTTCCACTGAAACACCTGACACTCAACTTGCAATAAGACGCTATCTGCTTCATAATACATTTACAAATACAAGCCCAAGTGTTAATACTATCATTTCAAAAATAAACTCTTAGTGTCCCCTAACTCTTGAACACAGGATAGAAAAGCTCATTCATTTGCAGATGAATGAAACTGAACCTACTGGGATTTGCCCTAAGGTTTTGGAACCAAATTTGAAATCAGTCAGTTCTACTACAGAAACGTGAAGTCTTGTCCTTTTTATTAACCATAAATAAACAAACAAATAAATTTATGCATTTGTTTGAAAGAGTCAGTGGTAAAAATGCATAAAATTTCTTTTGAGCAAGAAAACAGTCTGACAAAATATTAATCAGAAAGAACTCTTGGCTGGAATATTACCTTTTGTAATTGATTTTTGGTGTTATAATATGCATAAGATCACTTGCACACAAAGTATCAATAGCCAGACATCCTAATGAGGCACCTAGCTTCTCTAACCCTCCCTGAGATGGTCCAGCTAATAGTCCACACTCTTTTAATGAGCAAGACCTGCTGCTAACACTACCTCAAAATAGAAAAAGAGTGATAACTCCCCAGGTTGCCTCATTCTTTATACAACACAGAAAAGCATTTTAGTGCAAAATAAGAAGTACATCTCAGTGACAGAGACAGGTGAGTTTGAGACAGACTTAGGGACAAGAGAAATAATTATTAAGAAGCAATGAGCATCTCACCTGTGTACGTCAATGGTTTCCATCAAGCGACAAATCACCCATGCCCACAGAAGAACCACATGGTTACAGAAAACAATAATCCCAATAAAAAAGCCAGTTCCAAGGATGAGTGTTTCCAGAGGATGTGCATATTCTGCCTGCATTCCAAATGGAGACTAGAAAGAGATAACAGGAACAGTCACCATTTTCAGTTTTATGTACTCCCAAACCAGAAGCACTATTTTGCTTTCCCATTACCCCAGAAGACAACAGGACAAACGGAACAATGTGGGCAAAGCACATGGTATGATTGAGCAAAGGCCATAACACACATATTTAGCTCCTCTTTGGAAAAACAGGATTTCAAGGCCATAAGGATTATCACTCTATTAGTGATTCCAAACACTTCACTACTAGTTGAAAAATTGAAAACTTTTATTTAGGCTTACCATCACCCCAGGTCAAAGCGTTATTTCAGGAATATTAAAAGTGTTTGGCAAGCTCCTATCAGCTTTGCTATACATCCAGTCTTGGAAGCAGAAGAAAGAAGGAAGCCAAAATACTCTCAGAAGCACTACTCACTTAAAAATTTGTTATCAAAATAAAAATTAAAAACACCTCATCTTTGACCATTTTTTTAAAATAAACTTGTACGCCTCAAATGTTATTTTGAGATTGATATAAAACTTTTTCTCTCATATACATATAAACACACACACACACCAGTCATTCCTACATTTGGTTTAGCAAAGAAAGATATTCCAAAGAGTTTTCTATCATAGAACACCATACACAGAGAACAGTTAAAAAAATTTTAACCTAATGCTGAAGGTTATAAATCATCAGAAAAAAATGAAGTCCACCTTGTCTTAAGGGATACATTAAAATAATCTCTTTTTACTGTCAGGAAAAGTTTTCAGTGAAACAGCCATTAGGCTACAGATCACTTCTGTGAGAACTGCTAACCACTCTCAAGAATAATGGCCAAAAGCTGCTCCAGCTGGAGTCCTGAGGGGCTGCCAAGAGCAAGAGAGCAGCTGCTGCTGCAGATGCCTGTACATATGCATGCATCAATCCATACCAAGCTCCTCCATTGTTGGCAGCAGGCATAAAGCATCCCTGACCCAGCAGCTTGCATTTTCCTTTTGGCACAGTCTAGGTTATACAGTGCAGCACAGAAACAGCACTGACTCCTGGACTCCACAGGCAGTGCACAGAAACACAGCAATACCATCTACGAAGTGCAAATACTGCTGGATCCCACCTGGCTCCAGCCAAGTGTGGCTCATGGCCTGGTGCTCAATGCCAGCTCCAGATGCCACCACTAAATGCAGACCCACTCAAAATGTGTGCTCTCAATATATTTGTGCATTTAAATTGCACATACTAATTCCAGAGGCCCTCATCCAGAGCTGTAATCCCTTCCCTGAATCATGCACATGATGGACACACCCGAGTTGTGCAAGAGCTGCCTGTCTGATCACGTTCTGGGGATTCATATGCTCTGGTTAACAGCCCATGTGGTGAGGAACTGATGAACAACCAAATCCAGACATCTACTGTTTCCCTTCCCCTAGCAATGAGACCTACATGTGCATTTTTAAAAGTCCACTTCACCTCGCTCAAAGATACGATCAAACTTTAGCAAGAGTATGATCTTTCATTTCACTGAAATGAAATCAAATTACAGGAGGTGTTTTCAGAAACAAAATGGATGACTGTTCTTGACAAAGTGCCCAAGAAAAGGTGTCTAACTACACTGTCAAAGGAATGCAAAATTCTTAGGTCTTTCAAATAAGATGTTTAAGAAAGTTCTATGAAACATATACTAAAAGCTATTATTAAAGAATAAAATCAAGTAATACATACAACAAACTCATGGTGAACCTTATGGATATACTTGTATATTCTCTTGTGATGCAGCAATCGATGCAGAAAATAGTGCCAGGCATCCTCAATCACTGCACATCCAAAACACTGGGCAACCAGAACATACCTTTAAAAAGCAGAAGATCTATTAGTTATAGAAAATACTAGCAGACATATATTCCTGAAAGAGAAAACAGTTTATATGCTAATAATAGTCAGAAATGTTTATACCTAATACTGACTGAATAGTAGTGTGGTACTTTTTTAACATGCTAAAAATATTCATTACCAGGTAAAAAGGCTGTGGTGCTTATCAGCTCATCTGTTGATATGCTGACAAGAGTTAGCACACCTTAACTCACTTCAGCTAGTGTTAGGATAACTCACAGTTAGTGTAACACACTGTCATTTCAATATTACAAAAGCAGTCTACAGGGAACAACCAGACTGTGTGAGACCTTGATAAAGCTGCATCACCCATCTACACCAGAGAGCAAACAGCTCTCCAAGAAAGATGACTTTCTGTGACAAAAAACTACTGTTGGTAGTAGTACTACTGTTGGTAGTGTTGGTACTGAGGGGTGGGGGAGAAGGGGGCATATATAGCTAATCCAGCTTTGTTCGAAAGCCCATCACCTCAGTGCAAGAAGACTGTGAAGGTGGCACATTCTCTACTTTGAGGAACACTCTACTGCTATGATATAAAACAAGGTGGAATGTAGAGACACTTAGGAGGAATAAAAAAAATGTAGACAAATAAAACCCCCAGAAAGTCCAACATTTAACCCACCCCACCAGGAATCTTGCTTTGCTTCCATAAATTCCCTCTTAATCCCCCTTCTCTCCTGAAGATTAGAACAGCTTGGGGTCATTTAAAAAAAATTAGAAAATTCTATTTAGCTCTTGCAGCAGCTAAGCATCAAATGAAGGATGATTAACAAACACAGTTTACATTGCCAAAATTTTTTTTCCTATTAGAGTTGACAACACTAATTGTAAAATATTCTGCCTCCAGCTGTATGTAACTCAGCATCACCATATCAAAAAAATCTACGCACCATCTCGGCATCTCTTCCCACCCATACGGGATGTTAAAATACTCTGTGAAGTAATAGGTACCACAAATCAGGGGAAGCTGAATGAAGAAGTGATTGAAAAGGAGGGTTTTGAAACACTTCCACTGTTTTTCCCATGTTTCTGGTTTGTCCTAAAATGAAGCAAAAAGAACAGATTGTATTACATATTTCTATTACACGCAAGTGATGTGCTACAAAAATTCATTTGGAGTCAGTTTAATTTCACCTTGGAAGACAAATAACATGCCTTCCAGTAATACAGATCAATTCAGGCAACACAAATAACATGGGGTTGGATTCAGTTTTATCAAAACCTCATTTTTCTAGGCTAGTGTTTTAAGATAAACTGTCTTGTCAGTCACCTCCAAACTATTTTTGTTTTTTCAGTGTTTATAGCAAGCAGGAACATTTCATACTCAACAGTTTAACACAATCCAAGTTTGCTTTCCTTCTTCACACCACAGAATGCATTTCCATTTCTAAAATAATACAAAAAGAGGCTGAAGATACAAGCTTGTGAAGAATAACTGTCTTGAAAACATTCAGATTTTGCAGGGAGACATTCTACCAGCTACTGCAATAAACTCAGAAGCTTGTGTTAAAAATTTCTAATTTAAATAACAATGGACTAGGAGAAAACAATCATCTTTAGATACTGGATGTGCCTTTGCCTCCAATTAGGAGTGTGCACTCCATCCTAGATTTTCTTCATTGTCAAAATATTTCAAAATCCTTTCAAGAGGATGTGCACAGAGGTACTTTGAAGAAGAGCACTGCTGTTAAATAAGCACACCATGTAATTATTTTATACTACTAAGACACACCTCTAACACCAGATGCCAGAATTCTATTCACCTTCCCCTGCTGATATAAAAACTATGCATATAAAACTTGACTAACAGTAAGGCTGACATATCCTTTCCTCTCTATAGCACCATGGCAAAAAGCATAACTCTTCCTCAGGACAAAAAACAACTCCTTTTCTTCCCCAAAATTCACTTCTCTTTCTCTCCTCATACACAGAGTAATTTTACTTTCCTGTTTCCAGGATGTCCAAGTGACAGATGAAATGGAACCATTTACATTGAGAACCAGAATACTGTGATTATATGCTCTGCCTGATATGTTCAAAGACAAGTCAGTGTATACTTCATAACTTTCTCTTACCTGTTGAATTTTATACTTTTGCATGTATGGTATAAACTGAAAGATAAATCCTGGTACACAGAGCAAAAAGTATGAAACTTCATGAACTATAAGTGACCCCCAAGTTGCAATCTGGAATTTTGTGTAGTTATCCAGCATGTAATTCCAGGCATTTTTAAATGGCTGCTGCAGGGGATTGTCGGGTAAGAAAGAGTCTATATATTCCACTGCCAGATAAGCAGAGTTCAAGATATCAACGCTGTCATTCATGGCCATGGTTCAATCATAGAACATCACAATTACAGTTCTTCTGTAGTTGTCTGTAACCTGCAAATTTTTGAGAAATATTCAATAAACAGAAGTTAATCTTCAGAGAAAAAAAAAAAACAGTATATGATAGAGTCATTACCTAATTTTAAAATAAAAGCTGAGAAAGGGCAGGAAAGACAGAGTTTATTCATACAGAATGGCCTAAAAGAGATCAGTTTGAGAGACAAACCAATTTGAGAGGCAATCAGCTCCTAGATTTTGAAATTATGTCAAGGGAGCAAAAGGATAAAGAAATATTAATTACTAGCCACATTTATTTCAAGGCTTTTGTAGGATAATTGTATTCTGTACTAAAAGAACAATGGGAAGGTTCAAAAAAGATTTAACAGATTAATTAACTGTGATCTCTTGATTATCCAGTCCCATTTTTCTCATGGCTGTGAACCAAAATCTCTGCAAATTGCATCAACACCGCAGCTGGCTAGAGGCAACCCACCTTTCCCTGAGTAATGGACTTTTCCTCACAGCTCCCAAAACCACAGAGGCTGCATTCCTGCAGGTGGCCCTGAACTCATGCCATTTCCACAGACTAGAGTTCTTGGTTTGGCTTGGAAGGGACCTTTAAACATCATTTACAGTCCAACCATCTTGGGACAGGCAGGGACATTTTTGATGACATCAAATGGCTCAAAGCACCATTCCACCTGGCTTTCAAACACTTCCAGGGCATACACAACTTTTCTGCTCAACCTGTTCCAGTGTCTCAGCACTCTCATTGTAAAAAATATCATTCTTATGCCAAATCTAAACCTAACTATTTTTAGTTTAAGAACGCTGCCCTGCACTTTGTCACTACAAGCCTTAGCAAAAAGCCCCCTTTATGTAGCACAGTATGGTGTCCCTTGAAACTTCTCTTCTCCAGGTCGCACAGCCCCAACTCCTCCAGCCTCTCCCCACTGGTGATGTGTCCTCTGACCACTTCCAGTGCCCTCCTCTGGCCCCCTTTAACAGGTTAAAGGGATAAACAGCTTCCACTCTCACACGGGTTTGCAACTCACAGGCCAGAGGACACTGGTTCATCCCCAGCTGGTACACTTAGGCTAAACCCGATACAAATTACAGAATAGCAGGTTGGAAAAGATCTCTGAGACCCTATGACTATGACCCACCACCACCCTATCTCAACTAGAGCACGGCACCAAGCGCCACATCCAGTCTCTCCTTAAACACCTCCGGGGAGGGTGACTCCATCACCACCCTGGGCAGCCAATTCCGATGAGTAATTACCCTCACACATTAAGCAGCACACCAAGCCAGTAGGCAACAACATTAGTTATCGTTTTTCTTAGCAACAGTGTCACGATGCAGCACTTCTCATTAACAGCAACAGCATCGCAGCAGAGGCCAAGGCAGCTCACAGCAGGAGCCCTGCGCGGACGGATGCCCAAGGCAACTTAAGCACCGCCACCGACCCCGAGCAAGCCGCCAGGGAGCCGACGAGCCGGCGGCCGGGCCGCACCGGAGCTCCTCCGTCCCGCCCGGCCCTGTCAGGCGGCGGACACATGCCGACACGCCACCCACGCGCGGGGAACGCCGAGGAGAGATGGGCTCCCTCGGGGAGCCCGCACCCCGGCACCCGCAGCCCCGCCCCGGCACCGCCGCCCCGCCGCGCCGGCCCTCGGCCCTCACCCCTCGGCCCTCGCCCCTCACCCCTCACCTGCCGGCGGCGGCGGCGGCAGCAGCTCCGGGTGAGCAACAACCCCCGCCGAGCCGCCCGCGCCACCGCGCGCCGCCCATTGGCCGCCGCCGCGGCCCCGCCCGGCGCCGCGCCATTGGCCGGCGAGTGGCAGCGGCGCAGGGTCAGGCGGGCGGGGGGCGGGGCCGCGGCGGCGGCTCCCGCCCGGCCATTGGCTGGAGGGGTGGAGTGAGGATAGTGAGCCCCCGGCGCTCGGCCAATGAGGCGGGAGCGCGGCCGGGTGACGCGCACGACGCCATGGGGCGGGGCCCGCCCGGGCGCGGCGGCCGCTCCGGGAGCGGCCCCGGGAGCGGCCCGGGGCCGGAGCCACCGCCTGCCGCTGCCGCCGCCCTCAAAGCGCTCCCCTGCAGGAGCGGCGCGGCTTCGGGCGGACGCGGTGTCCCCCCTGCAGGTGCCAGCGCCCGCTCCCTGCTCCCGCGTTATGAGAAGATCGGAGTGCGCAGGCGGCGGTGTCGTCATGGCAGCAGCGGCCCCCGGCCGCATTCACGGGTCGGTGTCATGCGGGTGAAAGCGTACGATTCAAATAAAAAGCTCCTGTTCAAAGCCCCTGCCTCGCCCCACCGTGCGCCACACGGCACATGTAATTCGGGCACCTACGCGACTCCCAGCCCTGTCATCGATGTCACCGCACAGACGCTTTCATCACGGGAAGCCAGTGGTGGGTATTCCTGAGCTTGTGGACAACCACAGCTTTCAGAAACAGACCGGCGGCAAAACAGTGGTGTTCACAGGACCGGTTCCTAAACCTTAATAATTCTGAATTCGTTGGCATACAGACCTTTAGAACACCAGCTTCTCCCTGCTCCTTCCCTCCCTCACCCTCCCAGTTTATTTCACGGATGTCAAGATTATTTGGTTGGAGACTTGTATTGAGAAACACAAGTTTTAAGCGACCTGTTTGCATTAGGAAACAATGTACAAACTTTTATTCGAAGAAAATGTCTCAAATATGACAGTAACTTTGGTCATGTTAAAAGGAGGCCATCCAAGAACAAATAAAAATGTGCTGATTTATAAGCATGGCCACATACAGTATATTCAGATATTGGCTAATAGAAGCTGAGGTTACACGCATAAACAGGCCTTTGTACCATGCAAGTTCAACGCAATTGCATACATTCACTATAAATTTTCAATTATTTTCATGCCAAATCACCTTTTGGATAAAAAGGTAAAAAAGAATTAACATCTAAGTGTGACCAAAATTGAACAGGGAAAAAAAAAAACCCCGAAAGTACAGACAACATTTTTATTAAAAAGATATTGAAATTACACCTGCTCAAGAAGTGTTATACCGTCTCTGATCTCCTTCAGCGGGAATTAGTGTTAAGCATTGTTACATATCAAAAAATACATCTCTGTTTTACAACATAGTACTGACATATTCAAAGTACTGTGCCAAATTATAAATAGTAAAATCAGATTTTGAAGAGTTTCAATAGAGAGCAATTTATGCTCACACAAACATATGCACGTAGTATAGTTATGTAACAAAAGTTTATAAAAGGAAATAAATTACCCCATGCCAGTTTGAATTACTGAGGTGGGATTCAATACCTACAATGAAGACTGACAGTTCATTTCCTTAAATATATTTATTAGTCTCTGGAAAAAATAAGACAAAAATTTACTTTCACCAGATTACACACCATTCTTCACTCACAATCCGTTTCTCAGTCATGACTGACAGAAGTCGGTCCTTATGAAAATGTTGGGGTTTTTTTTTGAAGATCTTGCAATAAAAAAAGGGTCCACCAGACTTCAAAAGTTCAATCAGCTTCTGCTCAACTGCAGAATACTCCTATGCATTGCTTCTACCTAGAGTAATCTTCATCATCTGTCATCTGTAATTGTAGACAGTCACATCTTCCACTGTGACTCAAGGTGCAGTTACAAGTAGAGAAGTGCTTAGATACTCAGTCACTTCAAATACACTTGTTGAAGACTGCTTCTAGTGCATAATCAAGTTGAATCAAGTTGAAAATCCCTTTACTGATCATAATGGTTTGTCAATAACTGTAACACCTAGAGGGAAGGGGAAAAAAAGAGATAAATCTTTGGGCAGTATTTTTTTTTTTAAATAAATAAAAAATTAAGATGATGCTTTGCAATTAGCATTTAATTGTGCACCAGCAACAATGTACATATTTTTCCCTAATTTCTCTTTGACACAAAGCTGTCTGAGTCAGTGCAAAGTCCTGAATGTTTCTGTGACTTGAAAAAAACTGCCACTAATCAAGTTTAATTTTGCTACCAGTGAAATATATCCCTAACATTCACTTAAATAACTCATTTGAAAAACTGCAGTTATTGAAGGTAAAGATTCCTGAAACAGCTCTTTTTCTAAATATCAAATCCCAAAGAACTTAGAATTGGACCCCTTAGATTGAGACACATATTGCTTGTGAAAAAAAACTGGTCATACCAGAATCATCTTTCTGACTCACCACTTATGTGCTAAATCCTTCTTGAATACACTTTAATCCCTTTTTCTTTCCTTGTAGCAAATAATTATTTGAAGTCATCATTCAAAATGTACCATCAGATTGTTCCAAACCATTTTATTATCTTAAGTTTTACCTTAGACAAGAGTCTGTTTGGACGCTTTGTCAAATGTTGTACTTTTGAAAGTGTATTAAACATATCTGTGCGCCTTACCTGCATAGCTCCTTCCTGTACTCATACAAGATGACACAACCGTCCATTTATCAGTTGTTGGATTATAATACTCCACCGTTGATAAATTACAGGAACCGTCGTCTCCTCCAACTACATACAAGAGACCATTTACAGCGCAAACACCTAAAAAAGGGAAAGAAACCAGAATTAAAATTAGTAATTGACTTACACATCCCCCACAAAAGCATGTTTTTTTATGAAAGCAGCAAAAATCCAGATACATGCCATCCACAATTGACATTGGCACAATTTTAGTCATTGTTGCACATACCTGCATTCCTTCTGCACATGTTCATGTCTGCAACCTGCTTCCAGGTACTGGCAATGGGGTCAAACACTTCAACACTTTTTCTTACCAAAGGACCATCATGGCCACCTACTGCATACAATAAATTGTTTAACACACCAACACCTGCAAACATATGAAAATACGCAGAATTAACCAGAGAATTACTTGAATAGTACAGAGGAGAAACAACAAATATGTCAGCTAACATAAATCCTTCATTAAATCAACGTTGGAAACTACTTCAGAAAACATTTGGGTCAGGATGCATTAAAGCAGAGAGACAGTAACTACAGCAAGACACTGATAAAATGCCTTGCGTGCCCATCTACCATATCACAGCATACAAAGACCAGAGCTGTTCTGCAACAGAAGATTTAGAAAATTTTGGACGAAAAATGACGTGCAGGAAAATGAGGCTTGTTGAAATCTAGGACTAATTAGAAGTGACAGTAAATGAGACAATGTGCTCAGCCAGCATAACAGAAATCTGACAAGATGATAAAGGGTAAGTGAACTTTTAGAAAGTAAAAACTGCGCAGTACAGAGGATAAAAGCTGAATGGATAGACATTATACAATAGGGATGTTTCCGCTGAAGTGTTGGAATACCTTGTAAACAGATGAGACAGAAGTAAACAGTTAGCAGTGAGTACCTTCTCTGGGATTTGAAGAACACCAAGCAAGCGTCTTTGAACCAAGCTTCAGTTATCAAAATATCCAAAAGGATATTAAAGGGTGTCCTTTAATCCTATGGTCTCCTTTACTTTACAACAAAAGTTTATCAATCTGTGAGCTTGGAATGAAGTTATGAGTAAAGCTTGTTCTATGTACTTGCTATTTGGGCTGCACGTATTGAAAAGATGGAAACGGGGGAAGAAGAAAGAAAGGCCTGCTTATTTATTCCTCCCTTTATATTAGAACCCAAACATAATAAATTTCAGAAATGTAGGGGTTTTTTTGCATTAAAACTTCTGAGTGATGGACCATAAAGACAACTAAAAAAGCACTTCTATGAAAATATACTGGGAAATCTAATAAATGCCACATTTAAGACTATGAAACTCAAAGCAGAGATACAGAATTGCAAATATAGCTCATAAAGTATTCCATGGAAAGGGAACCACTTAAAATCTTTTTAACGGGAAACAGCAAATATGAATGCAAAAAATAAGTCCCTCAAAGAAAAAAAAATTGTAGGTCAAAATAAAAAAAAGGAGGGGAAAAAAAGAAAAAACAAAAAAGAGAACACGAAGATATTAATAACCAGCTGGAATATCTTTAAAAACATATCACCAATTTTGTATTTAAGAGCCATATCTATATGTGGAGAAAAATGACTGCTGCTGAAATGACTACATTTTCTTACATAAAGAGACCAATTTTAATAATTAAAAGAAGGGAGGAAGGAAACATGGGAAGCTAATTGGTACTGTAAATCTGAAAAATAGCTTCTTGATAGGACAGTCTTATAAATCATGCTATTTAGCACTTTATCAGTGATGTTCACTACTAGCATTTCCCCATATCCTTCCCAGTTAATTTAATTCCTCGTTTATTGCTATTATTTCTAGCTATCATTTCACAGTATAGTATGACAACTTTTCTTTCTCCCACTCTGATCACACTTTATTAGACAGGACAGTACAACATTAATCTTTTGTAGAATTAAACATTACAGAGCTAGAAGGAGGGCTAATATTTTCAGTTTAAATATGGGATGTGATATAAATCCCCCCACCCATGGTTTCAATAGTTACTGGCCTTCCTATTCAGTGTGTAGAGCTCTCCCTCTGCCACATTGCCACTTTTTTCTTTCATAGCTCCTTATTTTTAATAAGGTTGTCTGTTCCTTCATGGTGCTTCATTTTCCCTTAATCCCACACCCAGTTTCCAGGTCCTACCTTATTTCTTGCTCCTTCCGTCTGTATCCTCTTGTTGCCGTCTTCTGAGTTCTCCTTTCTTTGTTATTTTTCTTTCCTGCCCATTTTTCAGGACCCTGTCTTATATCTCTCAGCCCTCCCAAATGGCCTATATCTGGATCTGCAGTTCCTCCTCCCAATATGTTGCTGGAAACAGATCTGTCCCCGTATTGATCAACTGAGAAGCAGTGGGTACTAAAGAAGAGTAACTGAGTGTTAACCTCTGAAAAGTTGTTTTTGAGTGAAGCTGAAGCAGTAGGAACAGAAGAGATGAGCTTAAGTTCTTGGAGATGACCAGACATCCAAAAGATTAACACAAGAACAAAATTCTCTTTAGCTAGCACCTGCAACACCACCAGGACTGATTGCCAGTTGAAACAGTTCTGGTGGGTTTGGCTATTTGGCCTCTACAGCCAAGCTCAATCAACAGTCATGATTTTCACATTACCACCCACTCCTCTGCCATGCAAAAATATAATTTTTCATGTATTTAGCAGAGTGGCTCAGAAGAATGTTGATTATTTTACTCAATTATATGAATCTGGAATAACTGTCTGCATTTAGTTTTCCTCTCCATTTTTTTTTATCAGTGGACCAGGTAAAAGGCAGAACAGAGTTGAGTAAGCAAACAAAGGGACAAGGGGAGAGAGGAGAGGGGCACGAAGATCCCAGTAGTTAGTATATTTAGGGAACTAAATTTCAGAATTGTAGAAGAAATTCAACATTTAAAAAAAAAATCTACTGTATAAATAGGCTACAAGCACAACAGTTTGCAAAAACAGAGTATCAAAAAATAAACCCCGATCACTGAAACAAAATGTGTTTGCAGGCAGACTGCAAAATGAAACTTTGTCACAACCCACCAACACTATTTGTCTCTAGAATGATACTTGTAACTTGCCCATTTTATATAAATATTTTCCTCAAAATTTGCCAATATTAGACAGGAATATTTTCCAGTACCCTTACTGCAACTCTGTCCAGTTTTTAATCCAGAAGTTACTTCCAAGAAGCACAGGATGAGTTACTAGAAGTTTCACAAGAAAACTGTGTTTTCTTGAGGTACAGTGTATCATGTTTCCTTCATTAACATCATAGTTTTAGTTTAGAAACACAATTGAAACATGACTTTTAGTAATAAGAGTTATCAGCTTGCTGATCTTGTAAGGATACGATGCAAGTATCACAGACTATCTTAATTTTAGCAATGAATTTAGTACTTTGATAGATTTCTTTTGAAATTATTTGAACTTAATTTAAACATTATTATACAGGTAAAAACTGTTCAGAGTTAACAAAGAATAATGGAAGGTAAGATGAGAAGTTTGGATAACTATTAATCATATACTGAACATACTAGAAGTCCATTCAGATTTATTTGTAGCAATATCTCTTCCCATTATGAAGCACATTAATGCAATCACCAGTAGATACTTGAAGGGTGTTGCTAAAAATCACCATTAAGCACTTGGCAAAAAAAGTGACTTAACTACTAAAAAATAAATGTAGAAAATAATATCATGGAATTTGACTTGAAAAAGTCCATGGGAACACATCTAGAGAAATAAAACAACTTCTGCGAGTTGAAAAAACCTGAAATACCAAAAGACAAATAGAGGACAGTGAACAGTAAATGAGATTCAAGTCCATAATATTAATAGATAATGAAAATGCTAAAGTCAATTTGGAGCTGTGGAAGCATCATTTCATTAAACAAAAGTGGAATACCACAGGCACTTTTAAAGGTGTCTTTAAAGAGAAATATACACACTCAGAATTGCAAGAAGGACAAAAGAAATCCACAAAAAAAAAAAAAAAGGATTTTTAAGATTATACAGAAATAAATAGATATACCTCGGCTAAATGATAAGGAAGGATAACATGTAGTAGGCTGTACATGTACAGAGGATGTAAACACCAGGTGATGAGAAGAATTACTGAAGGTGAAATAAAGGGTACATAAGTGGAAGTAATAGGATGAAACCAGTAATACAAACTTAGGAAAGAACAAGGACAAAATTTCCTGCAGTGAATCAGAATGCAGAACAAGTCCTCCAAAGAGGTGGAAACCTAGTTACTGTTCACAAGTAAAGTCAACCTGAAAACACTTAGAATAATCAGCCCTAACTAGCAAAGAGATCTCTGTAGAAAAGACATTTTTTTCATCTTTGCTGTATAGCTTTTGATATTTAAGAATTGAGGTGATAGTGATTGTTACAATCCATGAGTATTAGTCTGCGTGTTAAAAACTATCAGAAGTTGTGGGAAGAGGAGGAATATGAAAGTATGAAAAAACAAAGAGAGATATTTACTCTTAACAGACTGAATCTTACTCTGTGGAACAGTTTTGTTCTTATAACCTGCTGTGTATCAGCCACCTAGGACTAGCACATTCCATTAGATTCAGACTTTAGCTTACCTTTCATATTCTTAGATACATTTTAACGAGTTTTCATCTTTGCAAGGCTAGCTGATCCTTGTCTACTCACCTGCTCCGCTCCGCCTCGTGCTCATTTCTGCGACATAGCTCCACTCATTGGAATTGGCATCATAGCATTCTACTGAACTAAGGCACTGCCGTGACGCTCCGTCGTAGCCACCAACAGCATACAGCTTCCCTGGGGGGGAACCAAAGGAGCTACCAATTGCTAATGCACACACAGGGACTGGCACACAGGCAAAGAGGAAGGCATCATTCTCCAATTAGTTACTAATCAGCACCTGTCAATCACTGACAATTCCTGAGATTCTATACTGTAAACAGTTTAAGTTAGCATGCCACAGCTCTTGTCATTTTTAGGATGTAAAAGGCACCCAGTGTCTAACAACAACAACAATGCAAATCAAAAGATTTTAAATTGCCTAGCTGAAATACAAAGGTAAGGTTTTTAATTAGGCATTGTTCAAAAGCAAGCTATTTCAAGTATGTTTGATACTGGAAGCTCACAAATAGGCTTCCTAGAAATATCAGAAATGTAGATGAAAATAATTTTACAGTCTGTATTTTCAGATTAGAAGCAGCAGCGGTTCCTATGCAGTTAAAACACACACCCACCCCTGAAACTGTTTTAAGATCCAAGAGCCAGGCCAGGCCTTCATTGTGCAAGTGACATCCAGGCTATTCACCACCAAGCTGACTGGAAAGTCAGCAGTTTTCCTGGCACTGCCCTTGGGATTGTCCCCAGCATGCAGCCAACAAGGTCAGCCACAGATAACAGAGCTGACAATACAGCAGTGCTACATCACGAAAGACCAAATGATAAGGTCATCACATCAGCTCTCTGACTTTGCTGACATACATAATCTAGAGCTTAGCAAGGTTTTTCTCAGTTGGCATCAGCCACAGCTGAACCTCTGAAAAAAAAATTAAAACTACTATGCTAAAAACTGCTTGAACCCAAGTAGAATGATTACATATTGTTCATACCATTTGAACTACAAGGTTGAGCAAAAACATAAATCTGAAGTATGTTTTCAAAACTAAGGAAAACTAGTAGGGTAAATGATTGCATTTCCTCCCATTCTTTTTAGTATAATTTGCCAACCTACCTCCAACAACACCTACGCCAACACTACTTCTTCTTGTGTTCATTGGAGCTACATGAAACCACTCGTTAGTCTTTAAGTTGTAAACTTCGACCGATGACAAACCTATGAAAACAATATAACATTTTCTCTAAAAATCTAGGTGCAACATACTGTCTAGCTTTCAGGAAACCCTTCATATCTAACAATATCTAATAATTCAAATTATTTCATTTTAAGGATTGTTAAATGCTGAACATAAAGCACAACTTTTTGTCCTCTAGATTACAATTACAATCAACCCATTTTTTATGTCTGAAAATGGGCAAATTACTGAAAACTTTTGTGGAGCTGTGAAAAATTCTTCCCCGGATTTTTTCCTTTCTTTTTAGTTAACTCGCATGCTTTTTCTTACTTATGCTTCTGTAACAGTTACTCAGCAAAAAGATCACTTCTGCACTAATTGTTTAATGCATCCTAAGTAGAGAATGAACAGTGTATGTCCAAAGCCCTCTCACAGGTCAGAAAAAGCTGTTTATAATCTTATTTATGCTACATGAAAACGCAGAAATAAATTTCCTATGCAAACAGGACAAAACAGACCAGATAATTTTTCTCTCATATCTTCCACAAGTTAAGGACTCTGACTACAGAGGGAATACTGGAAGTGAACTTGCCAAAAGTTTGCTAGCCTTTAAGCCTGAATTTTTTGGAGCAGTCCACTGTTCAGGTAGGGGGATGTGACCATTTAAGTACATTCCACATCACAAGATGCCAGGCTACCTGCATGCTTGGTTTCACCACCAGTACTAGCAAGAGGCATTAATATTTGAAACAATTATGTTAAGAGTAGTCAAAGCTATTCAGAAGTGTCTAAGGCAAACATACCTGTACTCCCATCAAATCCTCCCACAGCATAAAGAAGGCCATTTAATACAGCTGCTCCCAGTGTGCTTCTCCTGTCTTGCATGTTAGCTACACTTGTCCACTGGTCCTTCACTGGATCATAGGAATCTACTGTACGAACTCTCAAAGAGCCATTGAAACCACCAACAGCATAAACCATGCCTCCCATGTACACCATTCCTAGAGCAGGGAAATGGGGAGGAAAGATGAGTGTTTCAGTCTCTCTGCCAATTAACTGTATTCTGTACTGTCCTAAGTATGCAGATACTTGACACAAATTACAGTATTCACTACACTTGTTATGCTTTTGACAATCCCCCAGAACCACACTTCATTCAGATTAAGCTGTAGAATTTCTGACACTTTCTGCTACTAACAGTGCACATTCCTTAGGGTATTTGAATAGTAAAATTAATCATTATTATAATGCATAAATATTTAAATTTATTTATCCCTTGTTTCTGTGGGAGGTAATAAAGCAGTTTATCCTACAGATTGCAAACCGAAGCACAAATTCATCTGAAACAGTTGATCAAAGTTGTATTGTTCCAGATTAGCAAGTAATTCAAATGATGAAGTCAAGGTTTAGCCCTTAGATAAATATCCCAAGTACTGTTCCAGAGAATGCCTAAATTCTGAAGCATTACCAACCACAACAAAAAATTCGGCATCCTTACCTGCTCTACATCTTCTGGAAGGCAATTCAGCTACCTGATGCCAGCGTTCTTCTTTAAAATCATAGCATTCAACACTGCGAATTGCCTTGGGTGCCTGTCCCCCAACTACCATCATCAACTAACAGGGAGATAATAATAATAATAATTGTTAGTTATTTGCATATATGAGAGCACCTGAAAGATCAAAAATGTGTTAAAAACTAAAGCAAGCTTCTGTACAAGAAATAATTAAAGGATGGCTCTCCTATAGAAATTTGAGTCTTGTGAACCATGCAAAATTACTTGTTAGGTATCTTTTTAAACAAATGTAATTTGTAGTTGTTTTGTCCCAAGGAAATACCAAGGGAAGAAAAGCAGGAAGCAATCAGAATCTTGGTAAAGCACCCATGAAAGAGGGAGACCCTGCTATATCTTCACATCCTACTGTGATCTCAGGTATAAGAATTCACCATTTATGATGTGTAGTGAAACTGTGACCATCCATCACATAACAGCCTTATCTTGTTCTTCTAAAAAAAAATGTGCTAAATCTGCTGAACTGAATCTCTTATTCCATTATTGCCATTTTCATAACAGTACTGGCCCCTACACAGTAGTACGAGAAAACTTCTACTTGATTGTAAAAATAATCTAATGTTTGTTTTTTGCTAAAATGAACTAAAGATTAAACAAAAAATTTCAACACAGTAGTTTCAGTCATTCTTTGTTTTGGTTTGGGGTTTTTTGGGGATTTTTGTTTTTTAACAGGTTTACTTCTCCATAGCTGGATATTTCTCAAAAGCTGAAGCTCTTATTAAAAAATGTTTTCTGTGAGGGCAGGTAATGGTGATTCTCTGTGTAGGCAGAAAGCTAAAACATCTATATCATAAGTAGGATGAAGTGTAAAGGCAATCACTTGTTACATTTTTATGATAAATAAATCTGGAATAAATTTTTTACAGGCATACCCCAAGACACAGTCAAGCTCTCATGAAAGTTTTTAAAATGCAATTTGAAATAGTAAATACACTGGAAAAACAAGGGTCTTACTTTTGGAAGGCTAGCGGGTGTTCTCAATTTTGTCCGTGTGCTTTTCATCAATGCCCGTTGCTCAGTTGGTAGCAAGTGATACTTCATAGCTTCAATGAGGTAATCTTTACAAGCACTGCTGTTCTTAACCAGTATTTCCTCTTCAACTCTCTGTTTATTAATAGAAGTTTAACAAGGTCTGAGCATGTTAAGGAAGTAAAACAGAAATCACAATCCAAACTGTAAAAAAGCCTATGATCTATCACATAAATGAAGATTAATCTAATTTTTAAGATTATAATTTAACCAGTAAGACACAAATTTGTGGTGGAAATGTGCAGTCACTTATAAAAAAAAATCAAAATATGCTGATTGTTAATTAGCAAATGGAAGAAACAGTGATGGGCAAGGTAAATTACTTTTCTTACAATTGGGCACATTTCTTGATTTTTTTAAATACAGACAGTACAGAATATTTTAAGGCAGGAGTTGAAGAGAATAATTTAACAAACTAGTAAGCCACTCTGCAACAATAAAAACCACAACAGAACACAACAGCAAAAATACCCCAAATCCCACCCAAAACAAGCCACACAAATTGGAGATTTGTATCACAAAATCAGTTTTTACAAAAAACACCTACCAACCTACTAATGCCTATTAACCAACGTTAATACTGAACTCATATTGTCAATCTTAAATATTTGAGCTGGCATCAAAATATCCAAATGAACTTATAAAATTTGGAAAAATGTGTTTTATCTGAACCAGGTAAAAGAATGCTTCCTTTGTCGTGAATTCCTAATCAGCTTAAACAACAGATATAATTCTGAAATTGAAAATTCACTTATGAGAACAACTCCTTTATCAAAAGATGGCATTACAAATGAAACCTAACCTGATCTCAGTGAATTACATTGTTCAGATTCCTGGGGTGGTATGACATGCAGTCAGCCAAACAGATAAATTACTTACATAAGTCATCCTCTGTGTGGCAATCCCTCACCTCAGTGTGTGTATATGCAAATGAGTATGTGGTAGTGGCTGTTTGTTTACTTTTACTATCACTAACAGATTAATGACACTAGTTTAAATTTAAAATGATCTATCTGGCATTAAAATAATGAGCAGAAATAGTCACATGCAGAATGATTAGTATTTCTTTTTGCTTACCTGAACTAAATACTCCCGAGAAAGCAAAGGCAGCCGAACATGCTCCATCAGACGTGCCATTAACTCCTGCCTTACATCTTTGTCATGGTTTACCCAGGTTATCACTGCTTCAAATACCTTCCAGAAAACAAACAGATCAAGTTCCTTGACTTACAAGTTCATAAGCATGAGAACATCAGCGTGCCTCCAAAAGTCATTTTGCTTATACTAAAACTCCTAACATAAGAACGGATGAGAATGGTTAGAGCTCCCATTATTTCCATATTTATCAGCTACGAAATTATGAAGGTGCATTATCCGATCTCGTTTTATACAGACTCTACTGGTGTTTCAAGGGTAGCTGTGCTACATTGACAAAATGCACACAGTGACTTCATTGATACTGAAAAATAGGCAAACAAACAACACAGCAGCTGGAATATTGCAGTCTTCATACTTTTCTTCCTTTCTTGGAGAACTGACCTGCCACGTCACCATTCAAATGACTTACCATCACTGAGTCTTAGTGGGACAAGTGATCCCAAGCCTGATTTTGCCACCATTGCACAGTAGCTCATCATTCACTAGAGCATTGAAACCTCCGCAAAAGCAGCATCACATGTATTTAAGGGATGACACTCAGGGGATTACAGGAACAGCAACATAGCTTTGCTAGCTGCTGTTTAAGCAGATAGTTCTTAGATTCAAAGTTTCAAAAAGGTTTTAACATGAAACACTGCCTAACTGTACAAATGTATTCAAACATTTTGAACACAATTTAGCTTCATTTGAGTACAACTAAACTTCTCAAATAAAAGAAAGCCAGCATATTTCAAATAGATCATAACTGAATTTAAAAAGCTCAAAATGAATACATCCACAACCTGAAAACCATTAGAGGTTTACAGAGATGACCTGGGCTCACTGAAGAATACAATGTTTCAAAAATGGCTTTAAAAGATTGAGATCTAGGCTAAAGGTGAGCCAACACACATTGAACTCTGGTTAGGTAACACCAAGCTGCCATGTCATCTCCTGTGTAACCCACATGTCTTCAGTTAGGTTAAACAGCTCACATATACACACAGAGCTTTAATACCTTTGTGGGACTGCTGATGTTAAAGTTAGTAAATGGCATGCAATTGCTCTCCAAACTTGGAATTGTTTATCCCTTGGTAAACCAAACTCCTGTAGGTGTGACTCAGCATGTAGTCTGGCTGTTCTGCTTGAAGATGAGAAGGAATTTCCATTTAATTTGGGTTTTGTTTATTTTTTTTCCAAAGAACAAAGGGTAATGTGATTTAATACAGTTTTAGGATTTTTAAGAGTTGAGACTAATTTTCTACTTCAGACGACAACATTTTTGGGAAGAGTCCTTTAAATTTTAGTTCAATACCTGCCTAATTTTGCTGACGAAACACAGGACACATCCAAAAAAAGTGCACAAGATCAGTAGGAGCAAGCTTGCTCTTTCACATAAAAGGATAAAAAGAATAATGGGATACAGGTTGTCTTACCTTCTCCTCTGAGGCAATTGTGAGTTTGTCACTGGATATCAGACTGCACACCTGCTCTACACCAAGATTGAGGTATTCTTCACTAAGTACGACATCAGAAAAGTGCTGTTCTGCTTAGAGGAAATAAATATGCTAACATAGAGTGCAACACATTTCTACATGTATAACAAGCATTAAAGCAGCAGGGTAAAACAGGAAAATGATTCAATATGCATGCTATTTTACCCTATCTAGAAGCAATACGTTAATTTAAAACCTCTTCTATAGGTTAAAGCTTGGTCTCACAAATAGCTTTTATCTTTAAACACGCTTTAACTAAAATATTAAAACACATTATATTCAGATGGTTGCTTCATCTCAGTACTTGTCCTTAAGAATTACCTAAGTCTTATTTTGCTAAATTTGCACACAAAAATACAGAAAAAGTACTCCAGAGTCTGTATACTCTGTATGTTGTTGACAAGCATATTTTAAATTTGTAGTTTGACATGGACAATGGTTGATTCTTTAGAACCAACCAGCGATGTCATACAACAAGTCCTGCTGTATCTCTCAGAGCTTCTCCAAGGTCATAAAATATTGCATATTGCAATCTCTACGAAGTGCAGAAGGTATGTAATTTTCCTAATTTTTTCTAAACCTCAATCTAAATAAAACTGAAAAAATTTAGTGTTTCCAAGTTGTCATTCAGTTATTCAGTTGTTCCCTCCCTTCCTTAAAATTGCTTTTTATTACATTCTTTTGCTTAAAAAGTAGTTTCATTCAGTTAAATTATTTTTCCCCTTCTTCTGCTATTCTTAACAGAAGTTAGAAGGGACAACTGTTACTAAGAACTTAAGAATTCTCTCAAAGTTAGAATAAATAAAAAGAGGCCAGCAAACATACTCAAACCAAAGAATATTTTATAGCTTTTTCAATCACTCTATTAGTACTACTGTAACTAAGACTCCATATTTGAGAAAGTTGTCTAAGCTGTTAAAAAGAAGTTAAAGAATGTTGAATGCTTAAACTCAAGAAGCCTGATTTTTCAGTTCAACTTTTGCAAGAAAACAGCTGTTTTAGATGCAATCATCATTGGTACAAGTCTCTCTAATTCTGCAGCATTCTCTTATGATGGACAGGTAGTATTTTCTGCAGCATTTACTTTAGGTAATGGGAAAGAAAGGATGAAAAGAAATACTATTGATTTTTATAACATCCCCATTACTTTTCCATTCTACAAATCTTGTATCTGTTTGCTTTGCAGACAAGTATTCAGTTTCTCAAGCTAAGTATCTGATGAGTTTTACTGTTTGCAAATAGAAATTGAGAAAGGTAATTTGTATAGATTATTTTTACGATAAACTCCAAATTTCGGGTGACAGTGACACGAACCAGTATGCCACACTGTACTGAGAAGCCGAGTTTGGAAGCAAGCAGAAAGGGGAAGCAACACTCATCCAATCTCAAACAAATCTGAGGTTCTGAAGCACTGTTCATCTTTCCTTGAGAAATAAAATGCAACAGTGGATCACATCCAACAGGATAGATTTCATAAATTAGAAATATCTGGTTGATTTCACAGACTCACATACAAAAGCCTTGCTTTTTAGAAGTTGATTTAGATTTATGTCATGCACTAAGTAGGAAGAGATCACCCTCTGAACCAAGAGAGATGAAAGTTGAGAATTTTCAAAGTAATACAATGAATGTGAGGCTGTCTCCTGTTTTCATGCTCGACATAAGGACTGTAGAAGACAATAAAAAAAAAACAGTGCTTGAACAAAAACTTTTACTGGATATCAGCCTCCTAAAACATAAAACATGGCACAGTGAAAAAAGGAGAACCACTAAACCAAACAACTCAACAGCTACAAATCCTCAGATGAATTAATTACAGATGAAAGAGAAATAGGGGAGATTTCTACATAAATTTTAGTTGTCAAAAAAAGAGGTAAGGTGAAATGACTTGTCTCATAAGAATCAGATCGCTTGTGTAGGAGACCATTGTAACTGAATTATAAATAACATTTGGGCAGAAGCCAATTGCAATTACAGCTACATGGGTTATTTAAAGTAATTAAAAACTGAGAAAGAACAAGGAAATGTAAAATCAATTAAATCCACCAATGGCAATTTATGTAATGCTGGTCCAAGTGTTGAAGACAGAAAGCTGCATTATATATAAAAATTACACTTATGAAATTCAAACTTTTTGCATCCTTTTAGCAAGAAGGATAACAGCATCTTCAAAATAATATGATTCAGTACTAGAATTTCAAGAGATCACACTTAGATCCTCTTTTCCCAATAATGATGAAAAATAGTACTGGAGGTGTGTGGATTTTTTTGCCTTCTGGGTTAGGATTTGTATTATCTCATATTACTGCTGCCATCCTAGAAGCTTCGATAATCTGAAGGCATTAACATCAAACACGATGAAACTTCTGCTTAAATGATTAAATATTTCATGCAACTGTCCCCTGTAAAAACTTATATTATCTTGTTTTATTTACTGCATCAGGGAATATACTTCTTTCTTTATGAAAATAACATCTCTTAGAGAAGCAGAGAGAACTACCCAGATGGAAGTTTCCATGAGAGAATAAAATAATTATTTTTTTCCCAAATCAGAATTTTCCACACAGTATGCAACTTTGACAAATTTGTACTGGAATCCTGCCCTATTTCTTGCCTCTTTACCCAGAAATTGAAGCCAGCTGGCTCCAGAGTCTGGCAGCCTGGAAACAAGCTGGCTTAGGACTTCAGAGGCTTGGCTTCTAAATTCCCACTTCCTATGCAAGTAGAGTCCTACTTCTTTATTATCAAGACTAAACTCTAATTAAAAAAAAAAAAAATCCCTTTTAGGATGTTTCTAAAATATCTGTTCCAATTGCATATGAAAAACATCTTTTTACATTTCAGCAACTGAGTCAGTTTCTATCTGAATAGCTAAAGATCTGTCCTTGTCTGCCCTGTGACAGTAGGGTGGGGCAAACGAAAAGGAAGCCTTTGACAACACAAAAGGGGCTAGTAACAAAAATGTCTGGAAGTACAATAAACAATGCCAGCATGGAGAGCACAGAAGGAAAATAGGAGCTGTAAATGTACTGCTTTTTGGTATTTGCTGTTCTGAGTCTGGAGCTAGGTACTATATATGCACATGCAGCAAAAAGCACTTGACACCTCTTCTATCCAAAAGGCTCACAAGTCTGGCTATACAGATACTGACATTATATTTTTCACTTATATAGGAAGGAAAGCATCTGAAACCTGCACAGGATATTTTATGCTTTAAACATTTATGGATTAATTCACAATGTCACACAGAGATTTTTTTTGGCTTGGGACGAAATGCCTTTGCTATTGGCCTATTTTAAGGCACTTGTCAAACAGAAGCCCCAGCTTTGTTGCAGAGGGATAGACACAAGCTCTGCCAGCTGGAGAACCATAAGAAGGTAAAACTGCAGAATCACATTTTTTCAAAAATCTGATTTATTTGTCAATCTTATGCTTAAATAACTGTTTTTTAGAACACCATGAAATTCACAACAGCCAAGGCAACAGCAGCTTAGCAACAGACGTTGCTACTCAGAATAGAATCACAGGAATGATTCTGACAACTCCATCCTTTCCATGCCAGGCATACGGATGTACACAAGAACAGTCTACAGAAGATATGCACGCTTCTAAGTCTTGCCAGGGCTCAAGTTTTGGACTGAGAGCACCAGAATCACGAATGCTGTTATCCCACAGTCAAATACAATGCAGCAATCCCTGCATCAGAACACATGCTAGGATTCCCTAACAAAAGGGTCTCCAACATCTCAGCACAGTGCTAAAAGCCATAAAGGTTCACTGTGCCAAGCCTCAAAGGACAACTCTGCCACAGGTCTCCCAAAGTTTCCAATGCCCATACTGCCCTATGCAGTGGGTGAAATACATTATTAGTCTTTGGTTAAAACTAAGAAATGTGTCAGGACATAAGCATGGAGCAAGGGTCTCTCTATTCCAAGATGGTACACCCCTCTTCATTAAAAGGCTTTACCAATTTATCCTCAGGTTGCACTTAACATTGTAACACCTATATAATGCACCACTTTCTCAGGAAAAATTGTTATTTTGTGAACATCCTTTAACACTACCTAGGACATATCCCAGACCAAAACTGAGGACAGACTAGCAGTGCTCATGCCACATACTCTTCCTAGGAATCCTCACAAAAGAAAGATGAGAGGCTTCAGCTGTACACAGTCTCTGACTGTGCAAGTGTAACAAGACCCAGAACAGGATTGCTTTCTGGAGCATCATGAGAACAGGTGGCATCTCCAAGTTCAATTGCAACAGAAGTTCATTTCAAGTATCAATTGTCTCTATTTTAAGATCACAAGTGAATATAAATGACTCTCCTAGAAATCCTGCTCTCTACTGCAAAGGACCAAACCACCACAGGAATATGAAGCTCCAATTTTAATGGAAGTTGCATCTTCATTCCCAGTGGAAGGAAGTTCTAGAGTTTCACTTTTCAAATAACTTCTGATCCACTGGCATCCATTTGTTTTTATATTATCATTGTCTATTAGCAGAGTTATCTCGCTGTCTCTTTTTTCTAAATCTAAAGTAGCAACTGTAACAAAATAAAGCCTGGGAAAAGTTACAAAACAAAATACTTTTCATTTTCTCTAGCAGGGAATATTTTCACTGCTTTTTTCAATCGAATAATCCTTTTCTGTACTCATTCTAATTTCTGGAGCCTTAATCCCAAAATGTATACTCTGGGAATTAAGCTGCCTGTGATACAAAGCTTAACTCTGAATGGCACAGACATGTATTTTTGTCTCAGACTTTTGAGATTTTTTTATTTTTTTTTTCAGTTGTAAGAGCTGTGACAAAGTACAAAGAGGCATTTGAAGTAAGAACAGGGGGGAAAAAGAAGCTATGATGGTTGAGATACAGGCAGTAAGTAGCCTGAAAATTCAAGAGCAAAAACATTGACCTGCAAAGGTACAGAACTGTATGAAAGGAAATCAGGGAGTCAGCAGACAGAAATTCAGCAAGACTGATGATCAGGCAATTCCAAGGAGAAACGAAGGCCAACACTTCCTCCCTGGATCCTTTTATCAGGAGTACTGAGCAGTCTGGGGCTCAGCCTAATATCCTGCACGTCCCAACAAACAGCTTTCCTCCTCCTTTCACTTGTCTGTAGTCTGCTTGCAGACACTCTCTGAGCACACCAAAGGATGCCTGAACAAAATGACCCAGAGAAGGACAGTTAACAGGTGGACACAATTCCTGTGCTCTCAAAATACATTTAACCAATAATGCAGTCACGGTCTTGCCAGGGTCTTAGAATTTATATTTCTAGAAAGTGATTTATACAAATATTAGCTTCAAATACTAAACTGAACAAAGATTGTTTAGAAGTAACTGAAGTAGTTTAGAGATTTAGTTGAGAAGTAACTAAGGCCCAGTCAGAACAGAAATTCGAAAAAATAAAATTCAAAATTAAGCAACAGCTGTATCAAAACACACTTAAAACATTAAATATCTGAACATTAACTCTAGTTAATAAATGTATGTCTTGCTTCCTGTTGCAGAAAAGGTCAAAAATGTATAGCTTTTTGGATTGGTCAAAAATGTATAGCTTTTTGGATTTAATATTGTAATACTCAAAGACAAAAGGATTTAATTAAAACCTTTTGAATAGATGCCAAAATAGAAATAAAACAAAGTCATTCAGTACACATCACAACTTCCTGAGTAAGGTAGGCATTACAAAAGCTAGTACTTTCAAAAACAATCTGACAAGTCTTTGAATTTTTTTAATTGATATATCAATCATTCTTGATAGAAATACTATAATCTCCTGTGAGTTTAAAAAAAAATCAATACCACAAAACAGAATTTCTAGGAATGATGACAACTGAAAGCATTCATTGAAGTCCTTGCCTTTCTGAGGTCTAAATTTATCCAAGGCAATAAAAAGCCTATTATTTGGACCTGAGTTGAAGCACTTAGTGCTCTATTTCAGGAAAATCTTCAGTTATAACTCTGTACTAATTGTTAATCATGCTAATTGGTCACTGTACATTTTTGGATAGTTATGGAAAGCAATGCAGCCATATATATATTTTTCTACAGCCTTATCAGGATATTTAATTTTTAATTATCTTTTTTGTTTTGCTCTTGTTCTAAAGCCTGACAGTGCTAGGAAGAGGAAGGCAGAGAGTGGACCTGACTTTGCACCCTGACTATACACGGCATATTTATCTCAAGAGTAAGAACAGAGTGTGCATTCTTTAAAATCCACCCCACAGACACAGCAAATACACAGTAGGAGTTGAGCTGGCAGCTCATCATACAGGCCAGCAGTACTCCAAGGATATGATGACAACAAGGGAAGCTTTTGGAGGAAATTTGATGGAAATGGAAGGTGGTTTGGTTATGGAAGAAAGTCAAGGTTAGTATCAAGCATGAAAATAGGAGAGCTGGAGAGGCAGATCAAATACAAGATTCAGAGACTGTAGGTGCTCTTTATAGTAGGAAATTTCAAGTTGTTGGCTAGATGAGCAGGATTTTCAGAAGATAAGTTGATAACGTAACACCCAACATTACATTTCTTACTTCTTCAGGGGCTACCCCTCCTTGCAATGTCTTTTTCTTATTTCTTGTCCCATGTAATTCCTACATACTTTGGCTTGTGGTAATTGTCAGAATTTTAATTCTTCTCTCCTGATTTCCTCCCCTAAGTGAAGGTGCAAAATATAACTGTGGGCCAGTCAGCACATTTTATTTCTCTTGAAGACATTCAGATCAAATGCAGTTCTCATCAGGAGATACATGTCTGCAATACCCTGGATAAAATTTGTGTTCCTCTGTGTGGGATTGGGTGGCATGGAGCCCACCCACACTGACAGATACCAGGCTGTGTGCTCTGCTAATGAAAACTTGCCTGCATATGTGTTGGCCTTGCTCAAGAGATCTGTGCACGCATGCATGTCAGCAAAAGCACGAATCCCCAGGCAGTTGATAGGATGAAGCTGGGATTCCAAAAATTCACAGCAAGTCCTCTTCACATCCTGCAGTTGCAAGAGACCAGCTGCTGGGAGCAGTACCTGAAAGGAGAAGCAACAGCTAGTTAAGGTCCAAATTCAATTCTGATATACTAGAGTATTGTCACTATTAAGAAAAAAAATTAAACCATTAAAAAACCAAGACTAAAACAAAGAGGAAGATTTCAGCATTATGCAACTGAAGAAGTTAAAACCCAGCATGAGCATGATTTTACTTCTCAGCAGATACCATTTAGAATAACAAGCAACATCTCTACCTTTGTGTTCACTGGGGAAGTCTCTCCACACACTGTAACTTATAAGTTCCCTGTTTACATTTCCCAGCACTTCTTAATTGCATCTCATTTCCAAGCCTTCAATGCTGGATATTTTTAAAGGAAAGTTTTCTAAACCATGATAGAATATGTAAATCTTGTTTGCATGCATGCATTGCATGGACGCTGTACCATGTTTTTGTTAGCATCAAAAATAGGAATCTTTATGCAAGAGATTCCAGTAAGGACACAATTCAGCTTCCCCAGAAGTCTGCGACCTTCTTGGAAGAATGACAATTCAAGACTGTCTGGGTATCAATACAGACAGGAAAAATGAAGGATCATATATTTAACAGGAGTTTGATTTGAATATCAACTGTTAATGAAAGAGAAACAAAGAAAAGACAAACGTGATTGCACTGAGATACACAGAATACTGCTAAGCAAAATAATTAAAAAATAGTTTAAATCTTAGATAATTTTGAAAATATTTAATAAGTCTTACAAAGTAAATGGAAAATATGCAAGAAGCATAAAAGTCAGTGTCACACAAACAACTTTAGTAAGCTTAAAGTTTATTAATTACAATGTTGAAAGATTACAGTGAAATTATTTTATTTTAGCATACCTCTATGTAAATGTTAAGATAATATTACTAATACAATTTAAATTACCAGAACACAGTATGATTAATTGGTGAGTAGATAAATGAATTTGATAGCTAATTCTATGATTAGATATAATCATTAACATACATAGCAAAAATCAATGCTAGAAATCTACTACAAGTATTTATTTAAACAACTTGTCCCAATGAAACAAATATTTCATACCTGCTCACAAATTCAGTAACTAATTCAAGGACAGTCCTACATAATTTTAGGCATTTTATCAGTATAGTTGAGCAAATAATTCTGAGAACAATCCTTGACTGCATAAATGGATGCGGTAGAAAAATATGTAACATCATCATAAAATCAGAATACAGAATGGAAAGGTGAAATTTGAGAATGACATGGAGAAAATAATTTAATATTTGTATTTACAGTTACCCTGGCGTACTTATATGAACAGTAAAGGAATGTTACACTCTTCATTATGGAAATTTACATCAGTTCTGAGATCACTGAAACTGAGCTTGCGAAGTTAGAGAGTTCAACACATTTTAGTTATCAGAAAACAAAACATTCAAGTCGAAATGCATTTTATGTTCTGCTGCTAAAAAGGAAAAGAGAGGCAAAGTGCATCAAATTTATCTTGTTGAATTACATACTGGGCTTTGGTTACTAGGCAACAAGAGCTGTGATAACATCCAGCTATTTTCATTTGTACCTATAGAACTGTTGGTCTGAAAGCCATAATAACCTGCATTCAAAAATGCAGTTCCATCACAGTCAGATTTACTCTCCTGAAGCCAGGGGCAGAACTAAAGAGGGAAAAAATACCAAAACAACTCAAACTCCTCAAAAATCCATAAGAAAAAAAGAAAAGAAAAGAAAAGAAAAAAACCCCACTACATTAAAACTGCAGTACAGATTAAGTTTAACTGCTGCTGACTCTAAATTGGTCAGTCATAGCTCAGATTTATTTCCAAAAATAGCCAGTAGAGGGTATCATAACTTTCCTTTAAAGATCAAAAATACTGTAATGCGCATACTGCTTTGTACTGCAAGAAATGCAGAGGTAAAAAAAAAATCTCTAATTTCTCATTCAATGAAAATATATTCTCATCATAGCTATTTTTTTTTTATAATCAAAGAAAACTGAACAGATTATTATTAGAGATGGCAAATAAGAAATTATATGTATTCTCTTTCTTTGTGTCAAAATTGTGGTGATGAATCTCAGAATTGTGAGGATGAATCTCGGACTGTTCTATTTCCTAGAGCAAATGATTTAACCCTTACAAGTCTGTGAAGATGCTTCCCTGGTTATTTCCTTTCAGTTCTCCTTCCTGCAGTGACATGCCTATTCCCAAAGCTTTGTGCGTCCGTCATGCCAATTACATCTTTCCATCCCCACTGAGACAAAAAGGACTGTGACCAGGTACAAGTATTTGTTATAAAATCCACCTGCAATGTCACATGCACAGTAGGAGGGATCCACTTAAGGCCTGGAACTTGGGTCCACGTTTTCACTGGAGTAGATTCAAGCCCTTCACAACAACTCGACCAGATCATCAACCTGTAAATGAGGCTGCTGCCCTCTCTTGTGGCCCTTCAGGTACCTGCCAGGAGTATGTCAGGGGCTGAGGGTACTAATGATACCTGCAGCTTTTCTCCCTCCTTTTTTGCCTGCCAGCATTATGACTCTGTTCCTCTTTGTGCAGCAGGACACATTCCCCTCACATGACCAAAACATGTGTTGAGCTTGGAAGTGAGGAGCAGCTGGTACAGACAGGCACCTCTCTAGGTGCTCCCAGGCCCACCAGCTCACCAGGAACACACCTACAACAGTCCCAAAGAGACACAGCCTGCCTGACTGGTGAACAAACCTCTACAAGGAAAGAAGGCTCAGAGGAGAGGCTCAGAGAGCAAGGGTGATGAACTCAGGAAAGAAATACAAGAATGAGCATCTAGTGGCATAAAGAAAGTCAAACTTACCCTCACATAAGGGGCACTGGAGGGTGACTTTTCCTTTATATATATGGCTGTACCAGTAAGCCACCAGGTTATGCAAACAGTCTTCTCTAAAATAATTACTAGCATATAAGGTCTCCCCCAGCTAGCCAGGTCAGCAGGGGAGAAGTACATACGTGACACAGACAGTCCCACAAAAAGTGTAAAACCAAAAAACCAACAGACGGAACTCTCAAGAGAGCAATAGGCTTGAGAGGGCTTTAACCCACGTATTCCTTCCTGGAGATGCTCACCATCCTGACAGTGGGCATATGCAGATCAGTAATGGGAATCACTTTTGCATAGTAATCCAAATGTATATTTCAACTGCTATGTCATGCTTGTGTTGTGATTCCAGCATATTGCAGTATGTCTCTACTAAATCAAAACATAACACTATGTAGTACCAAGTATCTTCACAACAGTAAATTTCATGGCAAACATTAATTCCCCCTCAAGGACTATCCAGAAGAAGCTGGTCAGAGCAGCTGCCCTGGAGTGCCTCCATACCAGACAAGGGTGTTCATCCCACCCGAGGGCTGCTGGATGACCTGATAGGCACAGCCCCTTGATTGGTACCACTTCTTGAACACACAAGGTTTTAGTAACTGCCCTGCTAGTTGAGAATGGGGGAACAAGTCCAGTGGAAGGAGAGACCAGGCTGGAACATGTGATACTACAAGGAGAAGCTAAGAAAATTGCATTTCTTCAGCCATAAAAGAAAAACAGGGAGACCTTATTACAGTCCACAGCTACCTAATGTGAAGTTAGAGAAGAGTGAACCAGACTGTTCTTGAAGATGCATAGCCATAGGACAAGGAAATGTAAGAACACAGGAAAATCAGATCTTTTGAAAAAAAGGAGTTTGGTTGCTTTTTCTGTTTTGTGCGGTGTTTCGTTGGGTATTTTTTAAGTGTGGCTGGTTAAGCCCCAGAAAAGGTTGTACCAACCAGCTCCATCCCAACCTGCAGAATCTCCGTTACTGGGTGATAGTAAAAATTCAGTGAACAGGCCTCTCAATGTGCTTTTAAAAAGCTCAATGAAAAGTAAAATATAAATTGATTAAAGCTTTCTGCCTGTTAATTTAAATCAATTTGATCCAGTAATTTTATATCCATCCAAGCTGTCCTCTCTGCACTCCTTTTTGTACCGTGAGATTTTCCTAGACAGACCATATTATGATACCTGACATATGAAGATGCTTAAAACAATATTTTCTTCTCTACTACTTTCAAATTTCTTGTAATCGTCTTAAAATTTCTGTCAGAAATATTTGCCCAAATTCAAATTGATACCCACAAAAAACACATTAAGATCAGTATAATGTCAATAAGAAAATAGTGAACGACCATATTGAAGGTTTTGAAAACAAGATCCCACAACATAAACAAGCCCAAAATTTCTCAGAACACTGAAGTACTTTTCAAGCAAATAAGCCAATAAAAATCAGAGCAGTGTATGCCAAGAGAATTGAATAATGTGCTGTCTAAAATAGAAAAATTCCATTCTTTCCTGCATGGAGAGGAAAGAAAACAGATCTGTAACATTAGGAAAGATACTAATCCAGAAATGTAGATGTACGAGAATCCAAACACACTACAATACAACATAGAAGCACACAGTTACATTAGCAAGTTACATCCCTGCTAATCACAGATATTGCATATTTTCAGTTACAACATTAAAATGAAGAAAATTTCAGAGAACAGCAGTTATGTTAATGCCTGTAATAAAAATATCTTGAGGAAACAGATTAAGGTTTAACATTTATTTCTAAGTTTTAAATAACCATTTCAGCAAACTAAGCTCCTTCATTTGCTGTTTACATTATCATAGCACGGGGAAGAAGAAAATTAACATAGTGGTTAAATATAATCCAAATTATCTTATTTTTTTTATTCTCATCTATATGCATCTGTGCTGTAATTAAAACTGTGGTTTGTAACTGAAGTGTAGCCTAAACTCTAGTGCAATCATTCAGCATGGCATTGAAATTATGCTGTTTGGGAGTATGCATACAAAAACACTAAAATAGACACAAATATTTTAAGGCATCTGTGAGATAAAATGTGGAAGTTTCAATTTTGGAAAATTCAACCCTGTTTGAATTTCTGTATGAACAACATGTGCATGTTAAGCACATTGTTCCAGTGTTAAAATACAAAAATAAGAGGCTGCACTGGAATTAAAGATGTGCGTGAGCTGCAAGTTTAGAACATGATGTCATGTAGGCTATGAAGTATACCTTCCGGATATTTTAACATCCTCAAGGCTATTGCACAATGAAGACATGGATGTATTAATTTTTCCTTTAGCTTAAGGAGCCCCATGCAACTAAAAATCAGGTGCAGGTGGCAGTTTCATCGTATCACAGGAAGAAATCAGATCATGAAACAGTCCTAATCCTTTGCATTCCCCTTGTACTACATACAAACTGGTAGAGCACCACTTCAGTAGAAAATGATTGAATAATCATGAAAGTGTAATATTTTGCATGATTGACATGATCTACAAAATACTAAGCAGCTCCCAGCTTGGAAATCAGTGTGACAGATTAAAATGGAAGATAAGGAAGAAGTAACTGTTTTGCATATCCACTTTTTAGCTTGCATCATAATGTGTACTTTAGAGTCCACTTCAGTTAGTGACATACTAGGAAGTAAGCAATTTGCTCAAAAAGTAGCTTTTGAAGAGGCAGCACTTCAGAAGATGAATCTGAATGAATTACTTATTATTAACTAACATGTTAGGTACAGAGGTGGGTTTTCTGTTGTTTCCTTGGGTTTTTTTGAAGGGGGTAGTTGTGGAAGTTTTGGATTTAGGATGTAGTTAGTGGTAGCCAAAGTGCAGAAACAAGAGTCACAAAGTAAATGAAATTACACAAGAGACTCTTATTTAAGTAATACACTATAATGAAGGGTATCCATCTGGTCTACAAGGGAGAACCACGCAGTCTTGCTTGGCTTCAGGGTTCTCCTACAGCTTCTCTACCAGAACAGTGCCTTAACCACCACATGAAAGTGCATTTTGGCATAAACTTTCACACAAGAGAGACAGACTGATTTCCTAGTTTGATGGTTATTTTAGCTAACAGTCAGAAGCTTAGCCTTTCGTATCCTTTTCTTCTCTTAAAAGATACTGGCAATAGAAATGAAATATTCTCTCACTTGGAGTAAAACATCATTAACCTAAAATAATTTTAGTTAGAATTTTTGACTTTTCTTCCAGTGAAAAAAATTGTAGGCATTTTGATTTCATAGGAACAAAGTTCTTGATTTGAAGTTTGGCCACTGAATTTAAATATGTGTATAGTAAGTAATCTAAAATGAATGCTCAGAATCCTTCATCATACTTTAATTAATTCAGTGTTTAGATTACACAGCTGCATAAAAACACCATCATTTTTTCTTAGGGACAGCATAATTTAAATGAGACTAACTAGAGTCTGAACAAAGTTACTTCTGATATTGTGTCATTCAGGAACTGGACAATTTGTTCTTTAATTACGACACCAGAAGTGCTACCCAGTCAAATCATATACATAGCTACCCTGCAAAGGATTAGAAGCTGAAAAGATTAAGTAGGCAGGATAACATAACTCGCACTACATGGTCTGCTTTCTTCCTGTAAAGGCTGACCCACATAAAGAATCACTGCATCAGCTGATGCTCCAAGCTTTCGGCGAGCTTCAGCCGTGGGACTGAACTGCAGCACCTCAACCTCCAGCAGCAGCCCACCCTCAGCTCAGACCCCACTGACACTCACCATCACTTTGGTTATACCAAAGATACTATGATAGAAACGTTTTTAAAAGATTGACTAAAAAAGATGTAAGGGCATCTTTTAGGTGTTAAGATGTAAGATGTATGTCTTCTTACTGAAGATGTAAAGGGTTGACAAAAAACTAAATATGTCCATTTGCTGTTTCCTAAAGCATAAAAAAAACCTTTGAAGAGATGGGGAGAGGGAGTGGGGAAGGAAAGAGCTGTTGATTTTTTGGGGGTTTTTGTATGTTACAGACTGACTTGTGACAAAAAAGGTTTGCTCTCCTAGTATAACTGAGCACTCTCTGGCCATTTAAAAGAGAGGGCTTGAAAGGCCATTTGCAAAATCCTAAACCTGGGCAGGAAACAAACAGCAGCATTAACTGTGATAGTAGATTGTGAACCTTTGCTTGCTCTATTATTTCATGGAAGATGCATCCATACTATCAAGTCTTAAAGTAATACAAAACCAAGAACTAAGGACAACATTAACAGCATGAAGTAGAAATTATTTCTGTGCATGGTGCTTATCTTCAGTACAAGAATTATGTCAAGATTAACATCTAATATGCAGTAAATGGTCCTTCAGTGGACTCAAAACACATTTGATTACTTCAAGCTTTTACCATAATTATGTTTTTGTAGTTTATTAAGATAATCTTTTACTTATAATTCAGTTTCCTACAACAGACCATAATTATATTCTAGAAATGTCACAGAGGATTTCCTTGAAAAAAAAAGCATGAGGCTTAGTGACAAATTTCATAAATGCTTTAATCCAGATATTGTGCATAAAAACTTCAGGTATGTAGACCCAGAATTCCCAAAGTAAATAGCATGTACAGCTTCCCATTTGACTTTTCTTTGCAGATGCAGGTTTAGTACATGCATTTCATGATTTACAGCACAAGCAATATAAAGAAAACAGAAACATTTTCAAGGAAGACATTATGCATCTTCCAAAATTTCATCTTATATATCGCAGCATATCCTGAACCTACCTGCAAGTAAGAGAGGTCAACTGTGGAGTCTCTAAGTGACTTAATTTACTCATAATAAGCATCTTGAATTCTACAGGGAGGTGGACAAGCACACATGCATTCATTTGAGCAAACAACCTCTGTGCTTCAAGTCGGCATGGGTTACTTTTCAGGTTTTGCCACAGGTAGCTTTAAGGTCATACAAAGAAAGAGAGACCTGGATGCCTATAGTAAAGGTTGTAGCTGAGACAAAAGTAGCTGCTTTCATCCAACTTGACACAGAAGCATCTCTAGAATTGCCTAGCAGTGTGATGATTTTAAAGACTCAGAAACATTGTACAAACTTTCATACACCTTCATTATTAATATTTAGCTGAAGGGCAACCACATCCTAGCAAGGCAACATGAAGGCACCAGGTTTTAGAATCACAAAACGTGTGCTGTCAGTCCTGATTACTTCTGATCTACCCAACGGTCATTTTATCTGATACTCTTTTTTCCTTTTTTTTTTCAATTTTTTTAAAAAAAATCATAGAATGGCCTGGCTTGAAAGGGACTTTTAAGATCACCTAGTTCCATCCTCCTGCTACAGGCAGGGACACCTTCTATTAGACCCAGCTGCTCAGAGCCCCATCCAACCCAGCCTTAAACACTTTCAGGGATAGGACAGCCACAAATTCTCTGGACAAATAGTCTGTTCAAGTCTGTAACTTCTTTAGGGCACACCACACTTTGAGCTTGCTGCTGCAATACCTCTCAATGGAATCTCAATCCCAGCTGGCCCATAAAACAAAGAGTTAAAAATATTTTCCAGGCTAGTCTAGAACTACACAGTTTTCCAGAAAAATGTTCAAATAATAGGTAAAATTCAGGCCTTCTAAAATGAAAAACCAACACATCTCCCTAGTCAACTGCACAAGAAAAAAAGAGAAATCTCAGTTTCCTTCTACAGAAGGAAATGGCAAAAATTTTACCTTTGTTAGAACAGCTTTTGTCTAGCTCTGCTACAACCAGCTAGGGATCTCCTCCAATCTGAGTCACACTGGAGGCAATTTTGGCATCTGGTTCAAGACATAATCAGTTATGTCCTCCATCCTTCCCCAGTATGTGGTTAAACCCAGTATTTACTGAAATGAAGTTTCACAGCGCTGCTCTGCTTCCACCAGCACCATCCCTTCCCCTGTCTTCCCCTCTTCTGAGGAAAAGGGGAAAAGGAAACCTAGGTTGGAGGAGATTAGAACAGGTGAACTCAACCCAGATCTGGACCTCATATGGTCTCACCTAACTGGGGAGGTAAACATAAGAGGTGAAAATACATGCTTTGAAACAGTATCTAATCTTTGCTTTGCTAATGCTTTGAAACACTGTCTATCTAATGGTAACACAAGTATCATTCCCAAGGTTCACAGGTAATCATTTTCAAAAAACTAGCACAGCTAGAAAGCTCACCTTGGGCATCCTAGGCAGCTGGACTCATGCATTTTGCAGCAATGTGCTCTATTCATTTAGGCAGTCACCTTAAACATAATAACAACTGTTTATTATGTTACAGCTGGACGTACATATATGTTTTTGTGCACGTCTCTTTAGGTATTTTAAAGAAAAGCTTGTTATCTTTCAGCATAAATTAGTAACTCATCCTTTTACCCTTTACATGTGTACATACAGTCTTTGAAACAAATAGACTCCAGAAGAAAAATAAGTCTTATTTTAGTCAACTCACAGTCAACCTAGAAAAGGCCTGAATTCCCTTTCTCTCTCAAATGATAGCTTTTCCATGCCTTTAATGGTTTAAGCCTTTCCCCAAAGCATGCTATTCCTGTCATATTTTAGACCATCCAACAGTGTTCCAGGTGATAATGCAGATTTATACAATGCTGTGCCATTTTTTATGGTCCCTTTTAAAGACACTGTTTTACAATAGCAGAAGTTTTTCTAAGGTAACTACAGTTATGTTATTCTATACTAGGAAAAGCTGTTAATGTAAAACATAGCAATACGTAGGAGTAATTCAATTTTTTTCTTTTCATGCATTACTTTACACTTTCCAACATTAATTTTGGTCTGTTATCATGATAGCCTGACATCTAGCTTAGCTAGAAAGCAGTGAGGTTTTCTATTTTTGTCTGATCTTGAAAAAAATACTTAAACCAGTTCATCACCTACATCTTTTGCTACCTGCTTTTCAAAACTAAAGGAATTAGGTCCTATGGAAGCCTGTGACACATTACAATCACTTTGATACAGAGAAACCCAACTATTTATTCCTATTTGTTCCTTTTCTCCCTAGGGATTTTTGATCTATTTATTGCTCATCATGTGACAATTTAGGAGGGACTATAACTAACTTGACTTTCAAAAGCCTTTGATATGGTTATTTCTGGACCACGCTAAGAATTACAGAAGGTTTTAGTAGCTATGCACAACTCATAAAAAGAATTCTGAAACATACGGGAAGTTTGAACTTTCCTTAGCTCACCTGCCACTAACAAAAACCAAATTCTTGATAGTCTCTATAATGTTCAGAATCACTAATGATATTGTGGTGATTTATTAAAACTGAAATTTTTAAAAATTAAAGCTGAAATTCCAAGGAATAGCCAGCTACAGAACATAACATTTTCATACAATCTCAGCCACCTCACTTTAAAAGTTTCTTTTCTGTGGGTATGCAAGGATTATTTTTACAAATACCTCTATAAAATCCTATTTGCTCTAGTGATGGATGGTTTTAGTAATTTTCTTTTGTGGTTCACCTTTGGACCCTCTCTCTAAGCCTACCCTTGATCTGTAAGAGGATGCACTTGCGGAGTCCGTTGGCGTAACTGGGACTTTCTACCTGAATTAGTTTTTGGCACCTTTCTCATGCATGGCTCTGACAGCCCACACGCTCTCCTAAATCACTCATTAAAGAAACAATATGCAGGAAACGAATAGATGTTATATTTAGTGCTGCAGTGCTGAGTAAAAGTGTTTTATTCTTTTTATCATTTAAATTAAACATGCCTGTTTAAATCCCTCGGTGACTTCCATTCACCTCCCACAGTAATCAGAATCACATGCTTCTGAAGTGCAGGATTACAGATCAGTATCTCTTCTGGAACACACTCCTGCCTCAACCCCACTTCTCTCTCACCCCATCACCTCCTCCAAGAGTTTCTGATTCATTCCTTGGCTCTTGCTTAGACCATGCTGACATAGCCAAGCTACAAGCCTCTTCACCGCCTTTGCCCACAAGTCTCTTCCAAATAAGCAGAAACAAGTGGTTTCATAAACCTCAACCCACATTCCCCCTCCCACAAAAAAAAACAACAAATCTAAACCAAAACACAAAAACCAGAACACCCAAACATCTTCTGAAGGTACAGAGATTTTGAGACGGGGAAATCTGTGATTCAGTCCACAAGACAACAGTGTCTCTCTGGAAGAAGTATGACTCTCTGCCTCCCACACACACTGGCACTTGATAGTCCAAGACAGTCTTTTACAGCCTTGGGACAATTTAAATTCATTCCTCATACCTTTTGATCCACATTTTAGATTAATTTTCTCTCTGGTGCTCATTCTCAGTTCTGTTTCTCCCTTATGTATTTCTCTTTGGTACCCACAAGACAGAGTACAATAGCTCAAATGTCTGTTCAGCTTCATCTTTTCATTCTTACAAGGCTCATAACCTTCTGCCTATTCAATTTTCTTTATGAAAAAAGTTCTTCGATCCCCATTCAGCCAGCCAAAACAAAAAAATATTAAAAAGCTTCATTGGGAGAACAGAGAGAAACTGCAGTAAGATATCTGCAGAACAGAAAGAAAAAAAAAAAAAAAAAAAGGCAGGAATATAAAAATGTGAATACCTCAGGGGAGAGAATTTGCCATATCTGTGCAACATCTGCTTCTCCAGGTTCTGGTGGTCTTGCCACCATTTTTCCCTCTGCCTTGGCCACAGCTACAGCTGCACAGATACAGCAATTGCTTTCTCTGCTAACTCCTTTTGCTACTACCTCATGAACTTCACCATCCTCTATAATCCAGGGGAGGACATGTGAAAGAACTTTATACTTAAATGAAGTAGCATGAATTGTATTTATTCAGTTCATCTTAACAATGCAAAAGATACTGAACAGACATGTCCAAGAGACTCTTCAGGAAGACAGCCCAGCTGTCTGAGAATCTCTGAGAGAGAATCGAGACACCAGGTGAGTGTTTCTGCCTGCACTGATCTGTGGGTGCACTGTGCACATGTGCTTGTCCATGTACCTACTGCAGCCTCACTACCAGGCTGCAGCTTGGAGATGAGCTGCAGCCACCTAGTTGTTATCAGGCTACCAGTTTCAGCAACCCTGAACGCTTTCCTCACGCTGAGCACACAGTGTGATTTCCTCCTGTCACATACCACCAAGCAAGCCAGATCAGGAACAGAAATCCTTTAGGAGAGCATCAAACATCTATCGAATAAGAGTGAGGCTTTAGAATACATCTTCAGACACATCAAAAACCCAGTTCCTCAGTTAAAAACAAACATAGGGGAATGGCAGTATAGCAACCATAGCTATTCTGCACTGCAGCTCACATAATAATAATGTGTCCCCAAAAAACAGGCAGTTCTACTTTGTACATATATAATAGCTAAAATCACAAAAGATATGCTATGAAAAAAATAGAGAAAAATACATTTTAAATGCATTTAAAAATTGTCAGAGAACAAAATATTAAATTTTCCAACAAAGCTGTTTGCTTAGCCTTTTGGTCAGCAGCTCTTAGGTGAAGCTTACTCATTTAAAGTGCAAATTAATGAAGCTTATATTTGTAATAAAACATGCCCGTAAAAAGATCGCGCTCCTCTTTTCCCTTCCCTCCTACACTCATTCTCCTGACAGGCAGGCACATATAAGCAAATGAAGAATGCTTAGTAGGATTATTTCACTGGAAAAAATGAGATCATTTACTGTTGCCTGACATGTCTTACAATGCATATAAATTCAAGGAGTGTGCCACTGTCTCTCCTCCAGCTATGCCACATATTAGTTGTGCCCTCATATTATTAAAATCCTCAAAGCTGTTGTCATAAATACAAAAATAGGTCAAAAGGAGGTAACCAGATGGTTGCTTGAAGCCTTAAATATAAAATATATACAAGAGCAAAACACACTGGTAGTCTTTCAGCACGCAACCGAAGAGCACACTATAAGGCTGTTTAGTCCAACATTAAGTTCTTGCCCAGTAAGACTTAAACATGTTTCTATGAATAGGGTTTGAAATGAAACTCATGTCAGCTTGGATTTAAGTACCTCTCTGCAGTTTCAGCAACCCCCTAATATTATTAGAACTGTGCTGTCATAAAAGAATAAAAGAGAAAGTTTGGATTACCATGTAGTTTCAGCACATCAGAATTTTAAAACATCAGTTAATCCTGTTTTAATCATAAACTCATTAGGATGAGCCAGTTTTATAAAGCATTTTAACCTGAATGACTCTGAATACAATTTCAGAATTTGCCAAAGCTTTCATAAATTAGTATCTATGCTACAGCAGCCACAATGGAGATGAGCAGAAAGGCCAAAGGCTTGTTTATTTTTAAGGCTCTATAAGATGATCCAATAAAGAATTCCATCTCCTCCTAAAGCTTTAATAATATCTGTGTCAAGGAAATAAGATCACCAACCACCAATAGTTTTTGACACTCTAATAGCTCGATTACATAAAACAATCTTTGAAAAAGAAAATGTTTTCAAGAACTTGTGCAATTGCCTGAAATCTGTTAAGAAAGAAATAAGTGAGTTTATGGACAGAATGTTTTAGGCTATCATGAAGGCAAAGCAAAAAGTGATGGTAAAATGAAATATGATGGTGGAAATATGGTGGTTTCAAAATTAATCAGTCTGGAAAAAGCCAGGATATGGAAGGTAAGGGAACCAAAGCCCATGACAAATGCGACTTTATCTCAGAAACAAGCAGGATTGTAAGCTGTCACGTCAGGGCTCAATAATTAGCACCTCACTCATGATATATTGAAGGCAGGAAGCCAAATCTGTCCAAAATTTTATAGGAGATTATTTGGGCATCAGAATTCAGTATCTGCTTAGAAAAATAAAACTATATGAACAGCTTAAAAGACAGCTGTACAGTTTTAATGAAGATTTGGCCTACCAGTCTGTGTAAAAGAACACATGCTGAACTGGGATACTTTGCTGAGAGTTTCTGGCAAGTTAAGTCACAGGAAATAGAAATTCACAGATTTCACCTCTAAAGATGCTATCAACAGGCTTTAATATAAAGTCAAAGCTATTTTCATTTTTTGAGAAAATCTACTGTGGCTATTGATAGGGAAATTGGTGCAATGTTGCTTCACTTTTTTAGGAACAGTAAGAGAAACAACTTACACTCATTTACTTCCAAAAAATTATCTCTAGAAAGAAAAAAAGAAAGAAAAGCACAATAAAATAAGTAATACTCTTATCTCCAACAGGATTGGGATTATCTGGCCTAACTGCATTGTTCTTCAGAAGCATGCAGACTTCAGCAATAAATTGGCTCAGAGGAATATTCACATGGTGGAATAATCTGTCTCTAGCACCTAACATGTAAGCAGCCATGTGCACCTAACATGTAAGCAGCCATGTACTGCAGGAAAGGCTTTGGAAGCTAAACCAAGATAGGCACTGTGGAGATGCAAGAGGAAATCTGTACAAAGAACCAGTGGGGATGGGGGTGGGGACAGGACAGGGACAGCCACAATGACAACCCACTGGCTTAAAACATACATCAAAATTCTATTCAATTAATGAATAATATGGTGATGATTTTTAAATGCTTTCATCAGAAAATTGTGGTTAGTAAATAGAGGCAAATGCAAGTAAATAAAAGGCCTTTATCAACTACCAGTCAGCAAACTTCAGAGCTGCCAACCTGATTAACCTGTGGTACAGCAGTAACAGATTTATTAAGTCACTTGCATCTACTGGAATGCTGTGATTGCTTCTAACTAGAAAAACTGCTATCATGACCCACACTCTCATCATCAAACTGCACTCTCTAGAACATCACCATCTATTTGAAAACCATTCAGTAGTAGCTGCTAATTTAGAATAACCTCTTCTTTAGGAGCCCTGGATTTCAGTAGAGTGCACAACTAGGGACATACTGGAACTTTATTAACAATCTGTTGCTCTCTTGGTGATATGCAAGATGTTAATCATGACCAGAAGAGATGTAATTGCCGAGATCCAGCCTACCAGCACCCACTCTTCTCAAGATATACTTCTTTTTAAGCTGTTTCACTTTCCCCAATTACCGAAAGGTTTTTAAAGAAGAGGTGACTAGAGGCACATCTGTCAAAGCATCAAGATTAGACTTATTCCATTCCTGCCCCTTTCAGGTTTCTAAGTGTGGCATTTTTTCCCACATGTCTCTTTCTTAGGTTCTCTGAAGGAGAACAGCCAATTCCCATAGAAGCAATTTCAGCACTACCTTCTCTCAAACCAGTTTCATATATAAAATATGGATTATATATTTGAAACAGAACCTACTGCATTATAAGATTCAGTGAAAGCTTCACAGGATTCAGTTCAGTTGAATAAATATTTCTTTTATCTCTTCCACCCACTTACACAGCAGCAGGCACACTTCCAGGACACAGAATGCATGTCTCTGTTCAAGTACTGAATTCAACTCCGTCCTCTTACAATGGCCAATCACACATTTGTAAAGAACCTTTGTAAAGTCAGCTTTGGATTCTAAAAAGGAAAAATCTACCCTGATTAACACAAAAAACTTCTTATATTCATAAGGAAACTATACCCCTTTGAAAGGGAGAGACATCTTTTTGATCCAATAAGGGAAAAGAGAAGTTTTGTAGTATTCAAACATATACTTTATTGGCAGGCCTCACAAATGCTTGAAAAATATTCCAAGTTAGATATCTAAAATGAAACTAGTTCCAAAATACGTGCTTTATGCTCTTCACATATCACAGTGTTGCTAACTCATACAAAGACACTTAGTTTAGTCACCTATGCATATACACAAAGCACTTGTTTACAAGGATAAAGCTTGACAAGTATCACAATATTCCTAGGAGTATTTTGACTACCAGCTCAGATACGAAGATAGTATGGCTCTGAAGATTACTGGAATATAAGCTCTATTAATTTGATCATGTTAGTGCTCAAAGACTGTGGCAAATATTAAGTAAAGAAATCAGTCTTATAAACTGGCTTATATTAAGTCATTCTGTATTTTCTTCAAGCTAAAAGCACACACAACTAGCTGCTGTTGCTCAGTTGATGTGCAATGGTAAGTTGTTAAAATGGATATTCCATCATGATCCTGAACTCTCTTTTTAATTAAACTCTTGTGAACTGGTGTTCCTGACCCTTAGACAGGGTACTGAAGGGAGAATCTGAGACCATCATGAGACACAGATGTGAGGAAAACTCCATTACCAAATCTGACATTCTGGTAATACAAGTTTCAGAAAAAACTGGTAGCCCCTGAACAGGTTATTTCACATCCTACCCACATAAAACTGCATGGGGTTCATCATAAGCACACCAATTCTAAGTACAATACAACAATTTATTCTGAATACTTTTATCTGAGTTTATTCTAGTGCTTAGCAGAAGAGAAAATAAGGAATGCTTCATGCTGCACAGAATTCTGTTTTTGCCTTTAAATTAGTATCCAGTGAAGATTAGGCATTGTAAATGCAGACCCTATGTTTACATGGACTTCATCTTATCTATCATACATAGTTCTACTACATTTTATTGAAATTAATATCTACTCCTTGCTGGTTTGTTGGGGGTTTTCGTCCTCCTCAACATACACAAATCTGGACTGTTCATCATTTTGTATTCTATTTTGTGTAATTCTCTCTTCTGCACTTTTCTTTCAGTTTTAAAATTACTTGTGCATATCTTGCTTCTCTCCTGCCCTTCCATTCCTAAACCAGATATAATTTTACAAGGTTTTCAGTAGGCTATTTCTTTCTCCTATTTATGGATTTGAAATTATAATTAAAATATAAATAATATAATTTATAATAAATATATAACATTATATAATTATATAATATAAAATATAATTGAACATTTCTCAAAAACTAAAATAATTCATTTCTTTCCATTTTTTTATTAAACCAATTTTAACATGTGGTTGTACTCTAGAAACAGACTTGCAAATTAGCATCTCTTCCCAAAAGAAAATTCCTGGTGTGAACCTGAAGGCTTGCCCACTGAACTACTGAAAGACACTCTACTACTATTAAACCACATAATGACTTCCACTGGTTGTAATTTTGGTTCATTAGAAATATTATGCTAATAAGAATAAATGCTTAAAACAAAAAGTCGCTCATAATGGCTTTTACCAAAATGAAGAGGTGCCATGATTTCTTTCTCCCACTGTATGATGACTACTTTCATGTCCTCATCCTTACTCTCTCTACCAGCACAAACATATAGTGACTACTAAAATCAATAGCTTGTTACTGGGAAGTCAATGACATAAAGAAGCAAACACTGTATTTTTTATTCACAAGATAGTAGTTTCACTCTTGTCTGCAGTAACAAGGCCTTAATGGACCAATTTGACCAAATTTAACATTGCATATTAAATGATATAGATACAGGTAAAATATAGATGGGTAGATAGATGGATGGATAGATAGATATAGATATAGGTAAAATGGAAAGAGTCTAGTAGAGCAAGAAGAACAGTAAAAGATTTAGAAACTACTGTCTCCAAAGATTGAAAAATTGAAGTGTATGAATAAGAGCAATCATTCAATACATAAGATTATTGCAGCAAAACAGCAACAAGTTGCTTTACAAGACAACAGAAGGAAGTATCATTATGTAGTCTAATATAGACCAGGAACATTTAAGTCAGATACTAACTACCTTTTGAACTAGAAAAACTATTAAAGCAACTGGAAAAAGCCACCTAAGGATTATTATCCAGCTTCCATTGTTAGATTAAATATGTTCTGCCAAGTCTAGATACAGTCAGTCTCTGTTTCACTTTAAAAAGCTCAGTAGCAATTATCTTTTATGCTATTCCCTGAAACATCACATTCCTTCTTCTTTGTGGTCCTTTAACATAGCCTCAGTCCAACTTATGGCATGACCCAATGCTTGTGGGTCATGCCACAAATATAATTCAGAAGCTGACCATCTTAAAAAGCACACATCTGTGTTCTTAAACTGTGTGACTTCTCTGGCTTTTGGTGTGAAGTATAGGCTCATTTTCAGCCTTAAGGATTTTTCAGGGTCCAACAACCCTGATCAGCTGGAGGTGATGAATTGCGGCATGAATAGCCAAAGTCCGTACTACCAAACATGGTACTGTAGAATGTCTACCTTAGTAAATAGCTGGGACAACATTAGGATCTTCTTTTTTGAGGATTTCTTGGGGAAATCAGCTGCTTTTTCAGACCTTGTTTTGACAGCACCTTAAATCAAATGTGCTGTCAACTCTTATGCCCACACCCCATGGCACCATACAAATAGAAGCAACTCTGTTGTACTTTTTATGGCAATCTGCGTGAACAGTAAGAGTGACAAAGAAAAAATGCATACATATTTCTGTTCATAATATGCTTATTACTATGCAGATGTTGTTCTTGAATAATTTCAGAAAATGAGCAGAAAAAAATTATACTTCTTGAAAATGAGCCTATTCAGGATTCTGAACTTCATGTTTCTTGTACCTAACAAAATTCTTTAAAGGAAAAAAATGCTAGGACAGAGTTATACAATTGTAAAAATACAATTTTTTGTGATTTTCTCTTCTACTATCTTCATGCACTCATCTTGTTCAAAAGCAAGACAACAGTAGCAGCAAAGTGAAGCTATATGTAATGCTTGCCCCAGGCTGCAGGGAAACGTCTACTCCCAACTTTGGTGTATGTTCCTGCACTTCAATACACTAACCCCAAGTACTGGGTGAAAACAACTGACAGGGCTGTGATCCAAGTTAAGAATAACACAAAAATCCCTCAAAAACCCATGTGGAGTGGAAGTGGAGATAGAGTGTTATGCTGTTAGATGTTTTTTTTGAGTTCAGTGATCTGCTTTAGAAAACAGTCTAGCAAACAGTTGTATCACAATTAAACAATCACAATTAAAGGAACAAAGACCCATAGAAGGGAATCAGAAAGGAACCCAATCACCTAACTTGTGTTTATTCAAATCTCATTCCACTCAGCCTGTATCAGGTTGACCTCTAAAGCCCATAACAAATCCACAGCCCATCAACAACTGCAGGAACTTCTCCTCCAATATATTTGTGCTCAGGAGAGGCCCGAGGTGTATAGCTGACTAAAAAGGGGCTGCAATGCATACGCATAGCGTGGGAGAGTTACTCACGCACGAGCTTCTTATAGTAACCAACTCTCCCACATTGTGCACTGCATGTAGTTAATACCTATATGGATATCAAAAATTTGATATGCAAGAAAGTTGATTTGCCTTTGAAAACATTAACTTGGATATTCCCTTCTTAAAATATGAAGAATGAGATATTGCACTAAGTCTAACATTTAATTTCATCCCTAAAAAAAAGAAGGGAAAAGCAAAGAGTTAAGAATGCAGAAAAATGTGACTTAATGTGTAAATACAGCAGAAACACTGGTATGGCATTATGCAAAGTGAGTGCCACTAGAGATGAATTATAAAATAAGTTTTTCTAACTGAAGGACAAACACTAAAAGAATGTGCACATTCATATACCAGCTGTCGTATTGTTGCAGGCTGGGGGGAACCTATTGAACCAAGAACTGAAGAAAAGAACAAATGTTCTTTTGTATTTAACTAATGTAGTGATAACATCCAATGACGATGGCCGCCTATGTTGATAGTTTATGGGCTAAATGAATGTGGTTTTCTCAATCACTGACTTACACCTGATTTTTCTACCTCCACACCTGCCCAAAAACGTACATAAGTGAGAACAGGACAGTGGGGAGAAAAAAATGTACAGTTCCCACTGAGAAGCTGCAAAGCCACAGTCAGGAAGCACTCTCCTGTCCACATCTAGATCAAGTAAGATTCTAAGGAAAGAAGTTGACACTTAACCTGCCCTTTGAGAGACACCAATGAGCTAGGCTACGATTATGTATTTCTTTATAATTAGTTTTCATAAATATAAAATGTAGCTATTTTAATACCAAGAACTACTTAGCAATTCTACATTACTTAAACATGAAGCTTGCACATCTTCTTCAAACATTGTATCGCATATTATAAATTAATTCATTACCTATTCTTACTATGTATAACCTGATGAGATGGAATGATACACTTGAAATCCCATAAAGGGTATCAGAATAAGAATCATAAGCAGCTACCTAGAAGCTGACACTCCAGTTCAACACATTAATCCAAATACAAAATGGCATCTTATGTTTTCACGCTTCTGTATTCCTCCGAGATAAATTCCTAACTGCTACCAAAATTTCACAGTATCTTCTAGGTCATATAGACGAGAAACTGAGCGCTAGAATTCATCTCAATAGCACGCAACATGCTTATGAGAGAACACATTTTTGACTAAGGCCTGGCAATCTGCACTAGGTTTCTAGGTTTCCAGAAAGTCACAGTAACAATTTTCCCATCTTGGTTTTCAAGCTTAAGGAAAAGAATTTGCATCATCATATTTATTTTTATCCATAGTATTTATTTCTGCTGTAAGGCAAATAAACTCTACATATCTAGTAATAATCAATACAGTCATATTACAAATATATTCACCATCAACATTTAAGTGCAACTATATTGGAAAAAAATCAAAACCCAGCTTAGAAGCCTGACTTTCTTAGTACTCAAGTAACCACAAACTTGTAATATCATTCACCAAGACATATTATTTATACTAACATCCCCAGCATCGTCAGGTATCTATCTTCAGACACATAACCTGGAGTCATGAAAATTAAATCCCTATCAGACTCATGAGCATTAAACCAGTGGATTTCTGGCCTTCAACCACTCCTGTATGAGGAAGAAATGTAATGCTTTTCCTCCCCACTAACATGGAATAGTCAGCATTGCCAAGGATGGATGATAATGCCTCCTCCTAGGCAGCACCTACAGCCAAAATACAGTAGGACTGCCTGTGAAGTCCACTCCAATGTTATGGATAGAATATACCAAGATTAGGGCCATTAACCTGTCAGCAAGACAGAATATTCTACTTTAAGGATGAAAAGCCAGAATGATCAAGCAGCAAGAGGTCTGTTAGGGAATCTCTGACAGCTCTCAATTCGCTCAAGGTCTTCCACAGAGATACAGAGATTTGGGCAACCACCAGATTGGTAAAATACAACAGAATTTCCATCATTTTTTTCATTATGTGCATTCATCATCAGACCAGAACAATTCCTTAAAAAGAATGATTCTTAAGAAACAAGTCGTTAAGAAAGACAAGAAATTAGTCTTACAGAATTAAATGACTTATGATATGACATCAGATACGGAAGTCTTAGTAGCAGGATATTTTGTTTCAAGATGGCAGCATTTCTCATTTCAGGAAGTATTCAATCAAGCATGGCTAAAATAAGCAGTGACCCCTACAGATTCAGCAGCCAATAAAATGCTATTAATTTCAGCCTAATGTCCAGTAAAAGCAATTAATTTCAGAATACATAATAGCAACAAAAGTTTTCAATGCCAAATTCAGCAACATGGTTTTGCATCCTGCTAAAGCACCAAAATAACTGCTAATAACCAGTTATTTGGCACTGGGCAAGAGTAGAAAGACGAGCATAGGAGTAAAAAGAAAACCACTAACATTAAATGTATCACCCCTTAGGCAACTAGTTTTAAACTTACCAAGCCTCTACAACAAATCTCAAAAGATATTGGAAGGAAACTGTCCATCTTAAGTCCATCTGCATTTAGAAAATATTAAATATAGGAGGCTATGTTTTCTAAGCTTGTGTTTGCTTTATTCTAATTGAAGCTTCATTTTAAGGTACAGTCAATTGGAAAAACTTCTTACCTCTGCGTGGGATGGACAAAACCTTCATGATAGATATTGGTTGATTTAATTTAAAAAAAAAAAAAAGCAGTAGCTAAAAATTTCTGCACAGTTGGTCACTGGCAAGTTACAGAGATTGAGCAGGAGAAAGTACTTTATTGTGCAGGCTAACAGGCAAAAAAATAAACAGGACAGCTTAATTGGACAACATGATTTCACATTCAGGAATAAATCTATGTAGCTTATGTAAGTTTCACTTAAATATTAGAGAAGAGGTGGTACAGAGATGGCTGACAGCATTAATTTTAGGCATATATTTTATTGCATTATATAAGGTTTGGTTGCAAAACTCATTAAAACCAACTAGCCTTCCATTTACTTGAATTGTCTTTGAATTTGACCCAGAATTTAAACAGCATGACTACTTGCTTTGTAAGCACAAGGTCTGAAAAAATTCCAGTTTTCAGATAAGATTTCCCATGTTGGAGTTGAACCACAATGACAAAATAAATGACTCTGCACATTACATCTCATTTGTTGCAAAAAATATTCTCACTCTTACCTGCACGTTTTCTTCTGTAACTTGGATTTCAGCAGTGTAAATATAATCAATAAGCATCCTTAGAGTCCAGCCATCAACTTCCTTTATTCGAACTTTTTTTGCTCGGCTTTCACTCATCTCACCTACAAACACAATTTATTAGTCAAGCAAATAATATAGAAATACAGCACGAATGTAGAAGTTTAATAGCAGCAGAAATTTTGTGCATGAACAAGTTGTGATAGTAGAAAAACATCAATACTAATAATTTAATTTCTTTCTTTCCTTTCTTCCTCCAGTAAGAAAGGAAGATTTTGTTGTTACCATCATGCAAATACTACCTGGGTTAATACTTTTAGTGAGGTGACCTATTTTTTCCAGTGTACAGTATCAGGAAAATACTGTTATCAAACCTAAATAAGACACTTCAAATGCATACAAAAACATTTTTCTGGGAAAGCAAGATATTAAAATACTCTAGCTTTATTAACTTTTTAATTGAAGGAGCATACCAAACATGGTCTGGAGTAAATTTATTTTAAAAAGAAAAGTTATATCCCCACAGAAGAATTAACATACATATTTCTTTGCTTGCCTGCTTATTATTCCCTTAGCGATTTCACCTCTTTTACAGATCCAATTTAACAGCTCAAGCTAAGACAAAATGGTAAGCAAGGGAAAACTTGTTGGATCTCATTCTGTGGAGGCTGACATGTTGGCCATATGCCACAACCAATCTTCATAGAAAGGCCTGCAAAATAATTTCCACCTTCAAGGCATGATGTTTCTCAAAGTGCAATATTTTCTTTATAGCTGAAATAATTATCCAAATATATACTTTGAAGTAATGACTATAACCTTCTTTGTGACTTCCAGATCAGGTAATCTCAGACCTTTAAATCCCCTTGCACTGACTTTCACTGAGAAACAACACATGAACTACAAAAGTTGTGGTGGAAGATATATAAAATTTGATTTTGGAAGAGTATATCCTAATCTCTGAATACACTAATTTCTTATTCTTCTATGTCAGATATAATTTCTTTCCCTTAGGCATAGGCATCTAGAGATAAGGGTATTGGTGATATAATAAATTTAATGTATACAATAAGAAAAGCAGACAGGATGGAGAATTGAACAAGAACCATTGCTGATATTTTCTTATGAAGTCACACACATTATCATTGTTTGTTACCCTCTGGTCTCTATGGCTAGTGTCAAACCATGCATTTTACCCAGTACTTTCAGCAAAGGGATCACCACTGAGAAATCTGTTACCATTATCCATGGTACTATATCTTTTTTTTTTTTGAGCCGAAGGGTAAAGAATGGCATTGCAAATCAACACTTTCAATGGCAGGAAGTTCAAAGCACCATTTACTGAAATAAAAACCAGCAAAATCCAGTCCCCACAGAACTTTCTCCTTTCACCTGTACTTCTGAAACATTCCCCTTCACCTTGGAAGGATGACTGCAGCATGTTCCCTGCAGGGCCCTCTATTCCCTATTCTAGAAGTTTCTACTTCTAGTTTGACACAGATTAAACCTATTGATCTTCAGAGCATGTAAGCTGCAAGTTATTTATTATGCAAGCTGCTGTGGAGGTGGTCCTCTGGGAAAATTGTGTGTGTGGGAGAGCAGATTTTGATATTCTGCAAGCACATTAGATTTGTTTTCAGATTTTGTGTCAAGGCTTTTAGAGTCATGGATAGGCACCTTCTCTGTTTAAAAACCAAGCCCAGAATATAAAAATAAAAAAACTCTTAACAAGAAAAAAACAAAACAAAACACCCCACACCCAAACAACAACAAAAAAAACACCCCAAAAAAATAACCCCAAAAATACTTGCTTCCAGCTTTCATGTGAACCAGACATGCAATCTTACTACAATTCTAGATCAACCCATATCTGTTTGATAGATCATATAGAGGAAACCAGAGATGCACCCAGCAGGCAGTCTCAGTCTAGAATTCAACCTGCTGAAGAACTATTTATGACTGGGAAGCAGCACCACCATTCTCCACAGAGTCCTTAATGACAGGAAAGCATATTGTGAACAGAAAGAAAGCACTGAGCTGATCCAACCTCCCAAGCAGCAGCACACCAGTTGAGTTGAAGATACTAAAGAGGATACCTAAAAAGCTCACATGGTTCCTCACAAAGTAACGCAAAGAAGGCTTTCTTCCTCTTTTTTTTTTTTTTTACCCAAGAATTTTACAAATGGAGAATGGAAGTGAAGAGAGCAGGTAAATCCCTAAGGATAACTGCCATTGTAGAAAAGAAAATTAAATTCAGGTCATCCTTGTTTGAAGTCAGGTCCTACAGCCACTGAAGAGTCCCTTCGCTGATGTTTTATAATCAATTCCTCTAAACATTTAAGTAGATTTGGCTCATATTTCTAAATAATTCCACTGTATAAGAAGAAAGAAATATTTCTATTAACATTAATTAAATAGCAGGGACTTTCTTCCCCCATCTCCTCGTTGGATAATTGTTACTAACTTACTATATTTTGTAACTTAAAAAGACAGTAACTTTTCCTTTCCTGATAATTATTAGGGCTATCATTACATGTACAAATGGGAAAAAAAAAGGAAAAAAAAAAAAAAGGCAGAGAGTTTGAACCCAGTTAATACCATATCCCAGCCTGCACTGCAGTAATATTTAATGACTCAGAGAATGATGGAATCAACCTGCAAACACATCTCTAAATATAAGCTTCTAATTTCTATTCAAGAAATAACCCTAAAGCATTAAGAGTGCAATTTTTTTACTGTCTTTTCAGGCCATGTTTTATTCTGGATGGAAGGAGGTACTTCTCCGTTCGGTTGTGGTTGGTTAATTTGCTTATATGAATTTGCAGATTACTGGATGAGAAAAAAAATCCACATAAGTGTGGATTCCAGGCTTCATGGAGAGAACAATCACAATGAAATTCAGGATTTTTTGTGTGGGGAATGGCTGAAATGCACCAATACCACAGTTGGGCCTAGCTAGCCACAACCTATAAGCCTACTATAAAATCTGCTGATAACTCTTAAAGCCACAGCTGAATTTTATTTAAGCTCCCACCTATTTGGCTCACCAGCTACATAAACCTCACAACAGATATATTAGTTAAACACCTCACACTCATTACTCAAGTGAGTGTTCCCACCTCCTGCACCACTGGGGCTAAAGAACACCTACATTTAAAAACATAAAACAAGTAAAAATTTTTAAAAGGGACTGAAGCAAGGGAAGAGAAGATTTCAGTAATCCTATATGGAGAGCAGCTACAGACTGGCACTCAGCTGCACTGGCACTCTGAATGGGTAATAAACTTCTTCACAGAAAGGGCAGTCAGGGCAAGCAGAAATGTCTTAATCACAGAAAACATAAAAAGCGATACCCTGAGTAAAGAGTATTTTTCAATGTGATAGTCAACAACAGTTAATCTTTAATACAGAACTAACATAAGAGGCTTGCACTTCTCTGCTACTAAGGTGATAAAAAGGAACTGCAGAAGCAGCTTTTTTATTTTAATTTTATAGACAGCAGTAAAAATTAAGAAATAATTTATCAGTCACCTAGAATATTTGTCTCAACCACAAATGCAAATTTAAAGAACTGCTTGAGGAAGAGATATTTAATTTTACAAGCAACTTTAAAGCATTGCTGTAGAAGTTACTCCACTTCTGGCCTTGAATATGTCAAAATATTTGCCTATAAAATCAAGAATGATCAGCTGCTTCCCCAGAACACAACAGTATTTCAAATTTCATCCATCTTGTTGCATACAATTAAAATTATTAAAACACCAATCTGTTTGCATATGGGCAAGCCAAGAGGCACATTTCTACCTCCATCTGAGCTGGTGGTCAGCAGTAATGGATTACAGAGAAGTCTTTTAATTCCAGACAGATGACATTAACTACAAAGCTGGCACAAGATTTTAGGAAGAACAGACAAAACCTCATAAGTCAATTTTAACATGCATTTAGTAGCATTCTTACTTTGACACTGAATTTCACATTATTTCAATGTGATTTATGACCATGATGAAATTAAACCCATAGCACAGGAATTTCAGCTGGAAGCTCCTATGAACTTGAGCCTATCCTAGCCTTGCAAGTCCTCAGCATTCCTGCTCTAGCAGTAAAGCAATAACTTGGCCAGCATGGAGTGAGAAGTAGAATCAAGCCTGTACAGAAAAGTAGTGGCAATGATGCAGAGTACATATGTCATGGAGAATGACCCTAAAAATACTGAAACACACACTCCAGCTATAGGCTGCCAAAGCCACAGAAAGCTTTCATACCTACTAACAGCCTAAAGCGCTCATGGGCTGAAGAATGTAGCAGCAGTAGTTGTTAAAGGACATAATTTGCTCCCAAATTCACATGAAAGTTATTTTAACCTTCTTTTGGACAAATGAGATAACTAGAGGATTAAAGGGTATAACAACTTAACTATTTCTGGCTTACTTAACATCTAATTTGTTTTTTAATTAAGGAGACCTTTTAAAGCATTCATCATGCTAACAAATGCTAAGTTGACAGCGTGTCTTTAGACTGAGGAAAAAAAAAAATCATTAAGAATCCCAAGCGTTCCTATTGGCTTATCTAAAAATCAAATTAGATCCTTAAAAGCAAAAGTAATGAAATTTCATTCTTTACACAGTTAGACTGGATTACAACATAGTAAGTATTGAAACATTTGGTACCTGTAAACATGGCATGGAAGTAGGGGCTGCAGGCGGCTAACACAACTCTATGCGCTGCAATTTCCATGTCTTCAGCTACTATCGTCACATCACACAGCAAGTTTTGACTATTTAGAAATATCAGAGAAGGCAATTTCACATAAGTGAACTACAACAGAAAAGTATATATGATATCACACACAATTTCTTTTCCCAGGCCATCAAAAGAGGCAGGCAGACAATGTTGATGAAGCATTGTTTTTAAATGTGTTACACAACCACATGGCTGTTACTCAATCAGATTACGGATGGTGCTTGGGTACACAAAACGATCTAAAAATCAAACAACTGAATTGTGATTCATTGCACAGAAGTTTTCTGCATTGAATAACCATAATTTGTATCAGCCCAATTTATAAACATTCTCTCTGGAAGTCTGGGCCCCTTTGAACAACTATGATAGAAAAAACAGAATTTAATAGACACAAGCACTAAAAAATTACATAAGAAACAAGGCTTTACAGACAACAAAGAATACAAACTTCAACTGAGATGCCTGTGTCACATTACACTGGAAACTCATGCCTACTTAATCGTTCAAATTCACTACTCAATCTTCTCTGTATTTACTGTTTTCCAAGCATTTTTCACATTCAGCCTATGCACACAATAGCAATTATTTTTTCCAGTCTGAGCAGTTTAGAATTTATTATGGTTAACCTCATATCTTGACTGACTTTGTATCTTCATTACATCCATTTGCATTCTTGTCCTTTGTGACTGGAACATATTTCCTTCCTCTTCAGTTGCAATAAAGTAACATCTCATTTATAACCATTCCCAACACAGGTGTTTCTAATGCAGTTTACAGCTATTGGCTATACCTCTCCCACTTCAACTGTTATTACACTTAAACCTGTGTATTCTTTATAATCCAATTTTCTAGACTGAAAGAGGAGAGGAAAAAAAAAAAGACACACCACAACACCAAAAGGCTGCAGTTACACAATATCTAAATAGCCATAGTTACAGTTGCTTTTTATTTCATGTTCATGCTAACACTGTCCCTGTGGAGGTAGTACAGAATCCACAAAACTCCAAGCCACAGCAACAGAGGGAAGAGGGAAAAGTATGACTTAACATATTCCTTAGGGATGCAGCTAGAGCTGTACACCAATCCAGTGATTTCTATTCTCAGTATTTTCAAAAAGATAAATTTTTACCACTTCTGAATACACATTAAAGATTTTTAGATAGTTTGCAACTACCACACTGAGTTGTAGCAAAGACAGGTGAACAGCTGCATTTTGCTTGGTGGACAGAAGTGGAGCTCTCAGCCAAACTGCTCAGATATTCATCTCAGTCCAAAAGAAAACTCTGTGATCTCTCAGTTCTGCAATCATCCAATTTTTATGAGCCCAGACTCAGGTAAGATGGCTTTGCATAGATCACACACCAAAATTTTTGGTGGCCACAACTAACGTTTGGAGCCATATTGCAATCCTGGCATAAGATTATCCATCTGCTTTCAGCTCTTAATATCTACAGCAACTATATAAATCTCCTAAATTTAGCTTGCAATATGGTTATTATCAAATAATATGTAGAGTGTAAAGTAATGACCATTCCAGATGAAACACACAATTCAGAGGATCTTGAAACAACCATTACATTTATTATAAAAAAATTAAAACAGAAAGCTACCCATAAAAGGGCATCAGGTACCCAACTTTATCAAACACCTGCACTTATCCTGACAACAGGAACAGAAAGTTTTACACTTAGTTGCACAGAAATACTAAAGATAACAGTGGAGCCAGAAGCAACAGAATTACATCAATGCATGACTAGGGTTAACTAATTACATTTCACATACATAGACATAGTAACACCTCTAGTCTGGAACTGCATAAGGTGAATGAATATACTCCTCATTACTACAAAGGTAAAGAAACTACTGAAGAAGAAAGCTTAAAAACTTAATACTCTGCTGCAAGCATCTTGTGGCTTCCACAGCAACTCAGCACCTTCATTTCATGAGGCGCATCATTTTACAAAAATAAGTCTTGTTTGTAAGAATGAGAATTTTCATAAATATAGGCAACATCAAATTCCTTTGTGATAAAAGCAAATTATAATAAAGTGAAAAGACAGGCATCAGAGTGTAATTTTGTCATATGTCAACTACCTATCCTAATGAGCTTTCTACTCAGTGTTGAGGTGATGGTGAGCAATGAAATGACAAAAAATACAAAGGACAAAATTGCTAAAATTTGTCAAAATTTGAAGGCACATAAAAACTCATTAACAAGCTACTAGAGCCAGACAACCTGGCAGCAGTCAAAAATTTAACATAAACACACCAACTTAAGCATTCAAAATCAAATGTATTTAGATGCTTAAGCAAATTATTTTTTCACTAGTTATTCACTTCCTGGAGAGTATACCTCTGGCAAATATCTGTTTGTGCTACACTAATGAAAAGCACTGAGATCATTACATTTTTAAAGTTGTCTCTAAATCAAAAATATCATTTACTGGATTAATATTAGATCTTTGTTTAGAGCAATGAAACATTTTTAATATTTTCTATTTATTATTTCAAACAAATGAATGCAACTAGAAATGCTTATAATTTTATTTAATTACAACTTACTACCCTAAAAGCTATTCTCAGCTTAAATGAGAACTAGTTAAGGTTATATGGCACAGCTCCTGTTCAAACTTTAGGTATTTATACATGCAAGGCAAAATTGCTCAAATTGCTTCTACAGCAATTTGAATTTAGGTAACCATGGAAACTAAAGTATATTCTGAAAATAATCCATGGGCTTCAAAAATGCACTCTGCTGGAAGACAGTGAAATCTTTTACTTGCAACACATCAAAATGCAGGTAAGGTTTCTGACTTCTGAAACTATTGTTAAGATAATTCTGGGAAACTTTCTCCATGTGGACTCTTGCTCATCCTTAGGAAGTCATTGCTGCTGGCTCTAGCCAGGCTCTATCATGTTCCTTGAGACGCTGAATCTGGTTATTGGGACACTTGAAAAAGCCAAGGGCATAACTTAGGTGAAGCAACAAGTGTCAGTCTATCCAGCACACAGTTTTAAAGATTAACCTATATGGAACAGCAAAGGTCAAAGGCAGAGGCATACTTTAAAAGGGTATCAGTTGCTGTGTTTCTTTTCAGTGAAGCCTCTCCAATTTTTAATTTTATATGGGAAATAACAAAGAAGTACAGGATTTTTGCAGCCTCCAGTACTGTCTCTGCTAGGGAAGTATTTTTATTTATTCAATTTCTCCATTGTTGCTGTAAGTTTTAGCACTAAATTACTATCAGTGATAGCTGTGAGTCCTGATTTCCAGAGCTCAGTTGTGAGCTCTAATTACCAGCTGTCACAGTTTTCGACATCACTTCACCTACTCATATGTAAAATATAAATCAATATGGATGCTAAGAACACCATCAGCACCAGTCTCCCAGTTTCACTGAAACTGATGGCATTATCCTTCAAAGTCTTACAAAACTTTATTGAGAAAAACTACTTTCAACATTTGATTTGGGAGTTCATCAGTTTCTCCCAGGGGACAAGCAAATGATAACTACAAAAAAGTGCAGTCAGTTGGTTTATACTGTGACCTATGTCTCCAGCCTAGAAAATTGTAACATTTTTCTGGTTCACAGCCTACCACAAAAATCAACAACAGGCACACAAAGAGCCTAAGGCTCAACCAGAGTCACTTTTCATTTATCCAGGATCAACTACGTACAAGAGAGAATCAGTAGCTGTAACTCCTTAAGTACCACCTGTAAGTATTTCTCAAGTCTCCTAAAACTAGCTTTGACTAACTTATGAGGTGCAAAAACATCCTGCATACATTACAGCTATCATCACATGGCTATCATTCAGCTATCACTTCATTGCATATTTAATCCTTCTTCTCAGCTATACTTCTGAAATTGCATGCTCTTAATAAACAAACTATTATTATTAACTTAACAAATGCAAATGAAAGAAAAAATGAGTGATGGACTCCAGGCAGGTGTATACAGTGAAGTAATACCTTCTTAATTCATTCATAACTTTAAAAGCTTTCTTCATGTGCCATGGATTTACTGTAATAGGACAGTGAATTTCGGTGTTATCATCTTTCAGATCCAAGGGCTTCTGATGGCAAAGTTTGGTACATCTGGAAAGAAAAGAAAAAAAAAGTTAATACTTCTGTCTAATCTCCAGTGCTGTCACTTCTAATTTCATTCACCTTCATCTTGGGGGAAAAGAAGATTTGCACTTGAAACTTTGTCTTTACTCCAAGCAAGTTTGGTTTCCCTATTACCAAAGGTGTAGAGGAATAGGTAGAATTCCCATGGAAGTAGTAAGTTGGTGACTAATACTTAGTGACATTATGACTAATGACATTGGCTAACAATAATCTCCACTAAAGAAATTAAGATGCTTTCTAGTTTTGTGAGTATTATTTTATTTAGTGGAGAACTATTCTAGGATATTTCCAATAAACTCCAGGGCAAGGGCAGAATTAGAGTTTTGGGAACTTTTCACCTAGTGCCCATACAGAGCAATGGCAGAATGCAGCAACCTTCACCCCAGTTTCTTAATGCCTTCATTGCCTGTCAGGTAAGAGCTCATCTCTGCACTTCTACCAGGACCTCAGTTACTGCTTCACACAGCTCCTAGTTCTCCTCTGACAGGAAGACCACACAATGAATGACTACTGTAATTATCCAGTCTTTCCCTGGCTGCAGCGTAAGACACGGGTGACAGAAAAATGTGTAGTTTTGTAGATTCACTCAATGTTTTGAAAACTATAATGTACATAAGTGACCAGCCTTTTAATTTTTCTTACTCTCAAAACCCCATTCCAAATAGCAAGAGAAGAACTAGGCAGTGTGAAAAATCATTACCTCTAGCTACAACTAATTCTTTCTGTAAGACATACCCAAGTTCTACAGACACTAACTTGTGTAGAAAAATTATTATATACACTCCTCAGTCACTGGGACTGTCCAAACAGCAAGCAAACTTTTCATGCCAAACCAAATCAATGAGTTTCCTGTTTACAGTCGCAATGTTGTTCTTACAAAGCAAACTGTGTTGCTGTAGCACTTAGAAAATGCTTAGCATCAGTAATGCTTTATTCTACAGTACTGTAACTGTATTCCTGAACCTCTAAGCTGGAAATAAGCAAATGAAGTTATTTGGTGGGGCCACAAACCTTGGTACATCAACAACCTAATTTCAAATGAAAATTCAACATTACTAGCATTAGGTAAGCACAGTCAAACTGAACATATTCAGTGACTCACATAATTGCAACCTCTCTTCTACTATACCTTAAACTTTTTAATTGGGCATGTCTAATTAAGCTTAAAAGAAAACTCCAACAATAATTTAAGATTTTAACCTAGAACTCTAATTTCTGTGCACAACAATAGTGCAAAGCCAAGTAGCTGGCTTTATTTTTCATTATCCCAAAACTAGCTACAAAATTTTGGAGCAAAGCAATACAAAATTGCCTCAAGCAACAAAGAAATGTAAAAAGTCTGTAAAACCAACCTAGTAACATCCATGTGCAGAACTCTACTACCAGCTTACTATAGTGTACCAAGCCACTAATATGAATTAAAAGTTTCATGTTCAATTAAAAAAATTATACAATTCATTACTGAGAAAGGACAAATAACAGACAGGAATTCTGTATCAATTAAAAAAAAAAAAAGAAAACCAAACAAGTTACATGCTATTCAGCACATACATAAGCTATTTCATAGAGGTTAAAAAAAAAAAAAGACACTCTATCTAGCAAACTCCTTTAGCCCGAAGGCTACTTTTCTACATTATGTGACATACATAGTGATCAGAATTCCAAGAAATTATAGACAAAAATCAATGACTACAGAAAACATTCAAAACACCACAGACCTATAAGGAAGAGAGGCAGCTTTTAATCATACAACTGACCTATCAAGTCCAAGATAGAACACTTCCATTGCAACTTTCTACATCCCAAAGCAATGCATTAGATAATGATGACTATTCATCTGCATATGTATACAGGCATGTACACATGATATGTACACATCAAATACAGCTATGCAAGGAAAAAAAAGAGATCGAGTTGTCCATAAAGAACTGCCAAGCAACCTGGATTGAATGGAGGAGTTCACATGAAGCATAAATTAATTTGCTTTAGTTTCATTAGTTTGTCACAAAGGGTGACTTTGTTTTAAGGTAACAAACCCTACAAAACCATCAGTCACATGCCTTCTGTTTTGGGAAGTGGCAGTCTGCCTGAAGTACTGGAGTCTCTCTTACCATTTCACCAATTGGGCCAGAGCTGTCTGCAACTGGTTTCCCTCGGTTTGCTCCCAAGAACCTCACCCACAGCCTGAAGCCTACCTACCGAAGGCGCAGGATGAAGTTGCACTGAACCGGAGCCTGTGAAAGGACTGAGGCCAGCCGAGATGCAGCTGGAGATGGCTGCCTGGAGTGCATTGCCTGGGCACTGCCACTAAAAGAGATGCTTAACTAAATAACCAGAAACCCGGGAGTGAGATAAGCACGACTGCTGAGTCAAACAAGGAGTAATTTGGGACCACATATGGAGGAAGCAGAAGGAGTGAGGGGGAGGAGGGAGAAAAAGCCCGCCTGTCCCCACAAGCTGGAAGGCACACGGAAAGGCGGCGGGGCGGGGGTGCCGGCAGCGCTGCCCGCCCGCGGGAGCCCCGCGCCCGCTACCCCCGCCTCACGGTGCCCGCGGCCGGCACCCGCAGCGGCTCAAGCGGGCATCTCCGAGCGCCGGGCCACCGCTTGTGCCACCAGGTCACCGACACGACCCTGCCGCCGGCGCTGCCCCGCGGCCGGTTCCGAGCGTCCCCCGTCCGCAGGCACCGCTCCCCCCAGTGCCGAGGGGCCCGGCACGGCCGGCCGGGCTGCGGAGCACCGCCGCACCTCCGCTCGCTGCTGCGCGGTCGGGCCCGCCCCCCCGCCCCAGCCCTCGGACCGCACGGCGCTCCGCTCCGCCGTCCCGGCGGGCTCCGGCCGCCCGGCTGCCTCCCCGCCCGCCCCGCCGCCGCCGCCGCCGCCGCCGCCGCACTCACACGGGCGGCAGCAGCATCTCCATCGCGGCTCCGCTCGGGCTTCCTCCGTGCAACGCGGGCGCGGCGAGCTGCGCCCAGCACCATGCCAGCTGCGCTGCCCCGCCGCTGGTGCGGGGTGCGGGGAGCGGCTGCGCCCGCCCGGCCGAGCCCCCGCCGCCGCCGGGAGCCGCCGGCGCTGCCCCTTCCGGGTGCCCGCCCCCCGGAGGGCGCGGCGGGGACGGGCCGCTCTGCGCAGGCGCGGCGGGGCCCGGCACGGCCCGTGCGGTGCCTGCTGCGGTGGCGACCGGAGCTGCGGGAGCCGCGGTGGGCACGGGGCGTCTCGCCAGAGCCTTCCGCCCTGGAGCTGGGACAGCCTCGGCCCAGGGACGTCAGGAAGAGGAGGCTGAGACGCCGCTGCCCTTGCAGAGAGAAGCGTGGCCTGCGAGTGGGATGAGCTAGGGTCTAGCGCCCAAGTGCGCGTATCCCGCTTCCCAGGAAAGTGGTGGCTCAGGGCCGGGCCGGAGAGACACCCTGCGCTGCCCTGCGCTGCGACACGTCCCGCCGAGCGCCCGGGTCAGGGTGTCCTCAGCACCAGCGAGGATAGCTTGGGGCGCTCTGTCCCCATAGGTGCTCTGTCCCACGGGAACAAAAACAAACGAACAAAAAAAAAAAGCTGTCCCAGGTCTCCTCAGTGAGAAAATCCACCAGCAGGTGCACGCCATGAGGGTCATGGGCATCTTCTTGGCAGGCTAGCCAAGGAGCTGGCCCGACACCAGCGCATGTCGGTGGTTTCTGCTCGAGCAGGGGTCTAAGGGAAGAACAAAAGTGCGTCGGGACGGAGGAGTTGAACAGGCTGTATTCGCTGTGACCTGCTGGATCTCATCGGCTTTTTTTTATCAAGTCCGACAGGAACACAGGTGCTCAAAACAGCTGGCCTCCTGTGTAAACGTTGCTGACGTTGATCATGAAGTACTTGAATTGTGTTTTAATGTTTCCTGAAGTAGCCTCTATGATGCAAAATGGCAAAAAGAAAAACAAATAGGGATCTATTTCAAACATGTCTTTGTAAACAACACTAATTCAAGCAATGTTCAAGAACGCTACATTTAGCAACTTCTGACTTGGGGCACTAGAGAAGAATTTACTGTATTTAAACCTCTGTAAATTACTTCAAAATCTTTGAAGATCATGTAGTGGAAAATGGGTTTAGCAGGCTGAACACAATTCAGATATTTAAAATCTGATTGTGTCTGTAAAATTAAAATGCTTCTTCACTGAAGTAAAATATTTTAAATTGGAATAGTATCTCTATACTAATAAATCTACTAATAACCGACCAACGCTATTTTTCTAAGAGTGAGAAGAGTTTGAGGGCAGTATATTTCAAGCAAGACACAAAACAAAATGGCAGGTGTGTTTTGGGTGAAGACTATTACAGATGGATACTGAAAGCCTTCACCAGTGTTTATAATAAAATCACTGGGTATTAAAACTAAATGTATTTTAATCTGTTACTTTCATTTTTGCTAATCTCCAATAATACTTCTCAGTTGAAAAGTGCCATTTTAGTTTTCTCAGTTTACCAATCCTCTTTCACAGTGATGTTTGATTTGGGAACACTTCAAAATTTTTTCAATGGGTTACCACTGGAGGTTTTTCTAAATTAAATAATCACAATTGGCAGTGCCTGTTTTTATGAAGTCTGTGATTTGCAACTACTGAATTTGTCTCTTCTTGAGAGACAACTAGATTTGCCTCTGGGTTGTATTGGAGAAGACAAGGTACTTGCTAAAGATTTAAATACACAACAAAACCTGCTTGCAGGGAAGTCTGCTCCGAAGGACCCAACCAGAAATAATGCTCTCTGAAATGGAGGTTTAAAATTCAGCTGGCTCTACATAGCATAGCATGACTGAGGTGTGATTTCATAAGCAAATGTGGCCTGGGTAGATCCAAGAGGGGATGATAATTGTCACATCACACTTCCAGGTTTCTATAATTTAGAGTAAACTCCTGGATGTCACTTTGTAAGACAAGGATCCCAAATTCTACTGATCTGTAAGACCTAAGTGAATTCTACTATTTTGTTTAAATTGAATTTTGTTTGTTTGAATTCTAGTATTTTGTTTAAGGGTCCACACGAGACCATTGTAAAGTTGTGAGCTGCTCTGGAAGATGAGGGGCTTTGTACACTCTTCACATACAGATCCTGCAAGTAGGTAGGCAGCTGCAGATTCTGCTCCATGCTAACATGGCAGCAATGTATAGCAAGGTCGTTGTGGTTTAACCCCAGCCAGTAGCCAGGCCCCAGGCAGCCACTTGCTCACTCCCCCAACAGTAGGATTGGGGACAAAATTAAAAGGCTAAAAGGTAGAGAACTTTTGGGTTGAGATTAAGACAGTTTAACAGAGAAAACAGAACCTGCACACACAAGCAAAGCAAATCAAGTAATTAATTCACTACTTCCCAGGCCATCCAGGAAAGCAGGGCCTCATCTCATCTTCCAGGAGAGCAGGGCCCCATCACATGTAAGGGTTATTTGGGCAGACAAACACCCATCACTCCAAATATCCTCCCCTTCCTCCTTCCCCCCTCTTTATACACTGAGCATGATGTCATATGGTGTGGGAATGTCCCTTTGGTCACTTGGGGTCACCTGTCCTGGCTGTGTCTCCTCCCAGCCTCCCATGTGTGGACTCTGTGTCTAACTCTGAAACAGAGAGCCTGTAGAAATTACAGGCCACATAGCTTCTCAGTCTTGCCTGAGAAACTAGCCTGGGAAAAACATGAGAAAGAATTAAAACAATCCTCAGAGACAGAAAACAGCCGTGCCAGGTGCTGTTTGTCTGTCCCTTGTTTTCTTTGCAAGAGAAAGTCAGAGGGTGTTGTACCCCACTGACCAATGATGGTGATGTAGTGGTTTGCTAACCAATAAGAGTTTCCTTTCTGTACTTTCCACAAATCAGTCTATAAAACAAGCCTGAAGTAATAAACTAGAGATATTCTCCTGATTGACTCCTTAGAGAGTCTATGTCGCTCGATCCCTGCCGTTCCTAATAGAGCGACACCCATGCACACCCACCTTCCTCACCAGCACGGCTGTACAAAAAGCAGAAAAGGCCTTGGCTCTGTGCAAGCCCTGCTCCGCAATAACAAGAACATCCCCACATTATCAGCCCTGTGTTCAGCACAAATCCAAAACACAGCCCCATGCCAGCTACTGTGAAAAAATTAACTCTACCTCAGCCAAAACCAGCAGAAACATTTATTCTTAAAGTGAACATTAAGCATTTCCAACCTGTGACTTCTCTCATTTTCTTGCAGTGTTGTTTTGGCTTCAGAGCCAAATATTCAACGTTATTTCAGTTAACTTCTGTGATGCAGAGCATCAGAAAGAAACTTACAGGGCAAGGTTCAATTTTTTTTTTTCCCTGAAAATTATATATTTGTAATTAAGTAATTTCAAGAGGAATCAAAGCAAAAACTTCATCTGAAATTATGTGGTTATGGCAAAACAACTTGTATCTCTAACCATGAGAAAATGCATCCTTTAAATACAATGTCTAGATTTTTATGGGATTCTGCTTGATCCAATACCTCTTCTTAGAAAAGAACTTTCAGAGAAAAAACTTATTTATATATGTCTGTGGGTGTATGTATGTAGTTTTCAAAGGAAATGGGCTATGTATCTTATCTATGATGAAACAGCTGTCATTTTTGTTTATGCTGCAGCCATGCAAATTACTGCATTTACTGAGAAAATTCCTTGTCATGTTTCAGGCTGTCCCTGTAATAACTCTTAGCGCTTTCCCACTTGTTTTAGTGAGCTACAAAGGAATGTGGCCAACACGTACTTAGGATCACACGGTTCTTCAGATCTGTTCACACTAGAAATACTTTACTGATATAGAAACCCCAATACTATCCATCAGCAAATCCAGTGAAAATGAAGTTATGCTAGCAAAGCTCTGCTTGCTAACAAGATAGTCCCACAGGTTACATGGTCCTACAAATAGAATAACTAATCCTGGTAAAAGTTGATGTGACTGCATACATATGTGGTGTTTTATTAGCACATTTAAGGGATCGTGCTCTATTCTATGCTGACACGGTCACATTGGAAGAAATCTGGTTTAGGTTTAGCCACAGAGAACACTGATATAAGTTCTTATTTATAATTGACAAATATAGGTTAGAAAGACATCTCCAAAAAGGACAAAAAATAAGGTGGTAAGAACATTTGCCCCTGTTTAAGATATTAGAAGTCATAACTTCTGAAGGATTTGTGTAGAATGCTTATGAGGATATGCTGCTGAGGCTGAGATTCTTTTCACGAACAGGGAGGAGGAAAGGAAGGGCTCTACAATTGAATATTTAAGTTGCTCTCCTATTGCTTCAAACAGAAAAACAATTTGCTTCTTCACTTTTTAGCTTTTTTATCCATTTTAATTGCATCATACTGAATTGAGTTGTGAGTAAATCATGTACAAAATCTATGTAAAGATAATTATGCATTTATCCAAAATACATGAGGGCACACATGCTTTTTTTTTTTCCTGTGCACTTCATCCTCAATAACATAACCATCCAGAAGCAGACCTTTATGCAACCCAGGCCTCTGTATCTAAACAAATCCACAAGAACCTTTGTGGAATTCATTACAGGATGCAAGTTCTACACATACACTAACTACTACTCCATTCTTTTGTCTAAGGTACTAGCACTAATATCAGCATTAATCCAGCATTACCTAATCTTAAAAGGCCTCACTCTAGTGGAAGAGACTCCTTTTGCTTGCTTCAGAAGCATGGAATATTTAAAGTTTCAGAGAACCATTGAGCTAATGACATGAATGCAGTTGAGAAGAATTACACTGAAAAGTAGTGTGAAAAGGAAATGCAAGAAAGTGCATGCAGCAGACTGAGAAAGGGACCAGATTGCAGAGAAATATGTACGGGAGAGTAGGCAGAGAGAGAAAAAATAAAACATGTAAATTGGGATTGTGAAATAAGGAATAGCAAAGCAGCTGCTATCAAAGAGAAATTGTACTGTGATCAAAATCAGTTAAATACAATTAAGCATGGATTAAAATATTTAGTCTTTTCTAGCATTTCTTCTCCTGTGTGAACAATTGCTGGAGCACTAAGAATGACATATACTTAATGAAAATAGGTGAAGGGATAAGATTTATTCTGTAAAATTCATGGACTTTATAATGATGATGATGAAAATTAGTAACTATGAACTGGTTTTTCAGTGTTCAAAACCAGATATAGTGTGATTTCCAAAAAGACTTGATATGACACACAATCTAGTAAACAGACTATAAGTATTCTAATCCTATTTCTGGAAAAGGGCCACATAAAAGCAAATGGTATGACATTTGTGAATTCTACTTGCTGGAGAAGCCAGGTCCCTGTTGTCAGTGCTGTGTTCCTGCTAGATTACAGCTTCCCAAAGGAAGTCCTAGCTGAAATAAGAGTTACGAATGGAAGCAAATGTAGGTCATAGCTATGATTCATATTTGTACTGCAAACTACGAAGATGCAGAGTGTATATCTTGTTGAGCAGATCTAAGGCCCAGTGCTGCAAAGGTTTGGATTTCACATACAGTGTATTCCTGAGATGACTGTGAAAGAGGTAGACTGACTCCTGCTCTCATACCTGCAGACTTGTGTTGCTTCCTGTAAACTGGATAAGGCAGTCAGGTCTCTGTACTGAGTGGGTTCCATTCACCACACCAGAAGAAAGCCCATCAAAAATTATCAGATTTCACCTTGTAGCCATGTTACCACTTAGACATGATGCAAAGGTAGCAGCAGAAACCTGCAGCAAGGATCTTGGGAAAAGTTGGACCATCCCAATCAGCAATGTGCAAAGCTGATGAGGCGTTTCACCTGTAACACACAATTATACATCACTGAAATAAGTTATGCACCATCTTTGTGTACAGCCAACAGCAGAAAAAATTAATTGACTTATTTGCAACATTTAGTTTTTAGCAAACAATACATCATAAGCAGTCATTGGGGTTTTTTTCCTGATTATTTTACTTTATAAGAGTGTAGGAAAGATTGTTGTTTATTGTTGTGTTCTGTCATACTTGTTTAGCTTGTCAAAACATGGTTTGTTGAAAAACGAAGCAAAAGTCATTTTCTTCATAGATAAGAACTGTAAGGTACCTATTACATGCAAGCCCATCAAAGTACGTGTACTTCTCCATCATATTCCCCACTCTAAGAGCAATCTTGTAAGGTAGTCCTAACCAGGTCAACCAACCAATATGCCCCTTTCTCAGAAGAAAACGGCTACAGCTCGTTAATTAAAATCACATTTAAACAACTGATGTACTGCCATCTAGTGCTTCCTGAATGCATGACAAGACAGACAGGTGGACTCCTTTAGGCAGTCCTGGGTATCCAGGATTGGCCTATTGCAAACCAACAGTTCAAATCACCCATTTCCTCTAGTAATGCTCATAGTGAACTTACCTAAGAACAGTAACTGGGAGAAATTTACACTGTGAAAAGAAACATAGTATGCTAAAGGAATCAATCTATTTATCAATCTATTCATTTTTTCATATGCATATAAACAAGTGCAGAGGAACAGTATTTGCAGAGTCTACGTCCCTTGAGGAGGCATTCAGTGAAAAAGAAAAATGCAGTAGACTGGAAAAAAGCAAGTGGGATATGCCTCACACATTGTACAGATTCTTTTGTTGTACAAAGAGGCAATGAAATCAAAGACATTAAAATATATTCAGGGAGGCATAGCAATAATAATCACATAGGTCTAGTTACTACACATAACTAGCAGAGAGGTTGTTCATAGAAAGTGAAAAGTGTATCATGCTGCTGTTCCAGAAATTGAGTTAATCTTCATTTGGAATAACCTTCTCTGTGTGTGTAAGAAGGACTAGAAGTATTGCAAACTCATTGTTCAGTAAAATAGCTCAGGATCAGTACTTGCAGCTATGCAGAATGTCTATTAAAATTGGAGTTACAGTAAACTGAAAAAAATGAAGGAGAAATTTAAGTCAAATATAAAGGTATGAAAAGATTTAGTCCGTTAATTCTGATACAAGCAGGTGCTCACAGAATGAGCAGTTTATTATGTGTTCCTGGAGTGGAATTTTCACTGATATCAAGGACAGTCCCTTGCCAATATTTCTATGCAAAACATTGGGATCTGGACTAATACACTGAGGTAAAAAAACCTGGTAACTTCAGAACTTAAAATATTCAGAAGAATATTTGTTGGAATGTTAATACTTAACCATACAGCCTAAAAAGTTAGTTTACATAAACTAGTTCTTGACAAGTTCATTTTAAGATTTTCAAGCAAACTACTCAGAAAATTGAGAGGGGAAAAAATTAACTAATTTTTCCTTGAAATTTAATCTTCTATCTTTATTTCAATTTTATCAGTAGTTTTCCCAAGGTAATTATCTCAAACATCCCTCTTTTTTAGAAAATCACCCTAGAAAGTATATCTAAACTCAAATCTATACTCAAATACTTTCAGAAAAAGCTTTGTGTTTCCCTTTATATAGTTCAAATAAATCCTTGTCATATTGTGACAGCTTTGTAACGGAATATCAACAGAAATGTGATTCTAAAAATATTAGAAGAAAGTGAAAGAAAATTACTCTGAGAGGGAATACTTTTCACCCTGCAAATTGGTCATTTGCTTAAGTGCCAAACCATTTAAAACTCAAACTCATCTTTAGCACAAAGCAAGATACATTGTGATACATAATTCTGAAGTTTTATACTACTGGTTTATATTTCTAAAACTAGATATGAAATTGAAAAGTTGTATCCTTTCTTTAACCTAAATTTATTTGCTTTTTAATATATCTAGGAAACCAGTAACAATTTTAAAAGTAATCAAAAATGCAAAATCTATTTTTCACACTTTTTCTCTTTGCTATTATTTCTCTCTTTGTCTCAGCTGCATAAAGCAGTCCACATTCTCTGTGTGCAGCCATATTATCTGCCTGTTTTCATCAGTCCTATCTCCGGACTTCATTATGGACATGTAAGACATTTTGCCAAATGATCTGTACTAATAGATTGGCTGAAGTAACCCATGGCCACACTAAGCCTCCAGCATTCAAATTTGTATATTAATTGGTGAAAGACTGAAAGAGTTTTTATCAATACCAGCGTAACACTCTTTTTTCTTTTTTTTTTTCTATAGCTTTCATTTAAAGGCCACAGACTTTTTGACAGTCATTTCACTTAGGAAGAGAAATCTGCACAGCAAGTGGCAGTTTTTGATTACATGATTACCATGCATAAATAGCCCCGTGCTGTTCAACATAAAAAGTTGACATTTACATGATGTGAAAACCTGAAAGTGAAAGGTTCCTTTGTATTAAACATATTTTGCAGTGAACTGTTTTTTTAGCCTCTGCAGGATTAAAAAAATTTACACAAGTTTGAAATAAAATGAGTACTTCTGAAGTGTCTGTAATATCAGGCTAGAACATAGACTGCACTTTCTACAGTATGGCTTTCAGGATTATTATAACCAATTCATGCAAATAAAAATTTCTACTCTTATTTTTACCATTTCACTTTCCATTTGTATTTTAAGTAATGCTGGGATCTGTCACAACCCTATATTCTCAGAGCAGAGACTGTATTGTTTACATAGAGCTGAATACGGTTTAAATAGTAATTGTAGTGTGAAAGAGAAACAGTAATGATAATTATATCTTACAGCTGAATGTGAAAAAGTTTGTGAGCCCAATCCTGTTTCCATTCATGCCAAATTTTAAATAAAACTGAGATGAAGAAAAGTAGATGTTATGCCTCTTTGTGAGGATACAATTGGGACAGCTAGTCCCCAGATATTGTAATTATTAGTATTATGGCAAAGGTAATGCCTAAGCAGAGCATTTACTCTTGTGTATCTAATGTTGGGCCATTGGTGGGCTATACCACATCTTTTTATCTTACCCTTATCAGTTACTGATATCCTGATCAGTTACGAAGTTCATCATTACTGATGGAGATGCAGTGGAAATAATTTAAGAGCAGGCCATATCTTTATCTGCCCATCCATAGATCATCCTTCAGGAGCCAGACTTTCAAGTTGTACACACTAAAATGACAATGTCTGCAAAATTTGATGGAAGACGGAACAGGAATTAAGCAGAAGAGAATGTTACTTTATTAAAACCTATCCACAGCACTAACACCTCTCACTATAAAAAATTACTGTGAATCTAGTAATTAAAATGGAATATCAAAATCTAAACAAAGATTGAGTGATCCAGTGAGAACAAGAGTGGACTACTACTATAAAGATTACATACATGTTTTACATAAACCAGTTGAAACTGGTAATCACATACTTCTAAATATGTTAACTGGTGGTGTATGCAGTAATTATTTATGCACTTCAAATATTTAAACTTGTAATTTATTCCCTAACTGCACTCTTCGGTAATCCATTGAGAGCCCTTCAATTTCCATTCAGTAGAAACAAGGTTTACAGTTATATATAAAATTATAGATATTCAAATGAGTGCTAATAAATGTAAACTTACTGGGCCTTTAGGATTTTAAAATTACAGTTAGAATAATTTGGGTTTTTTATTTTATCTACACACACTGCATATATGTATGCAAATTGTGGCCTCACTTCACTGTCACTGAAAACTTTTTCATCTGGTTGCTGATTAGTAGGATCTGTGTTCTTGTCAAGAATGAAAAAAAGAGGAAGCACAATAAGGAGGAGGGAAAAATAAGCATTTAGGCTGAGAAACTGAAACAAAGCATGCTCTTATCACAGGAGTCAAACCAGCAAGTTTAAGGCTTCTTTTTAATTTAAGATAGCTGTCCCGTTCATTAAATGTGTGTATCTGTATTAAACAAGAACAAATGAATGCGAGTGATGAATCTAAATGCTCTGAATGGGAGGTTTCAATTGAGTATTTTTTCTAGAAAAAGTCAGGAAAAGTCACAGAAACTGAGATAAAAAACTTGGAACTTCTCTGACAAAGCTCATGCCTCAAGAGCAGCTTTCACCCCTTGGTACTTCAACATGCTTTCAAGAGAGACTGAGCCACCGCAGCTGTTCAGGGTGACAGTCATGGCTTCTCTTAAGTAGTACATCTAGAACAATCACAACTTGGAGAGGATACAATCTTACTTGTCTTTCAGGCCCCTGTTACAGCTTTGACCCTCTTCAGAGTCATCAATAGCATTAGGTTAAGGGATGTTCCTGTAGAACAAACAGAAGGTTAAGATACATTAGCAGGTGAACAGAGCACATAACAGATAATATGATGCTTTGGAAATTCGTACTTTGCACATGCTTGGATAGTGTGTCATTTGGATCCTTCTCATTTCAGAGAGGTTATATCTGAAGAATGTCAGAGAGGGTAACAAAAATTACCAAATAATAAGTAAGCACAACTAAGTGGTTGAGGAGTATCCAGAATACACAAGGCTGTCAATGTCAATAAGACAGAGATCCATAAGGGAGTAGACTGGACACTGTGAATGGCCAAAGTCTGTCTCAGGGTGATTACAAAGGGTTAGAAAATGAACCAAGTTACCAGGCACATGTTTTAAAGAAAATGTGTCTCTTCCCAAAATATACAACAGGGCCAGAAACATTTTGGAAAATGTATGAAGTGACTCATGAATGCTAAAACTTTTCGTGATCTGAAGGGGCAACCGGATCCACTGGAAAGAGTAGCTGCATAGACTCCATCCTTTCCTCAAGAAGTCCCTGAAAGACCAATTGGAGGTGAGAAAGCACTCCTCGCTGCAGGCTGACATCAACACTTACGCTGTCTTTACCCCACACTTTGGCCACCCATCTGCTACCGGGGTACTTTGCCCTCCCAGCGCTGCCTCCAGAGCCACGGCCCCGCAGGGACACGAGCCCGGAGCCTGCTGTAAGCGGTCTCCGTTGTGAATTCAGTGGCGGGCTGCCGAGAGAACTGCACCGAGCACGGCCAGCGAGCAGCGCGGCACCCCAGGGCGGGCTGGGGGCACGGACCCGTGCGGGCCGATGGGCCGGCAGCTCAGGCCGAGGCTCAGCCCAGCCCCGGCCGAGGCCCCTCCGCCGGCAGGGCCGGGCTCCGGGGGGGTGGCGGGGGGGCGCGGGGGCAATGGCGGCCGGGGGCGCTGCGGGCGGGGCGGGCCGGGGCGGGGCGGCGGCGCTGCCCGTGGCCAGCCCGTGGCGGCAGGGCCGCGCCGGGGGCGTCCATTAAACGCCGCCGGGGCGGCTGTGGCGGGAGGCGGCGATGGCGCTGACGGCGGGGAGGCGGCGGCAGGAGCTGGACAACGTGAGCGCGGCGGGCGGGAGCGGGGCTGCGACCACGGGGACCCCGCCCGGGTGAGCGGCCGGGCTGCCGCTGAGGGTGGGCGCCGCCGGGCGAGCGCCTCGTGTTCCGTGCCGTCTCTTCCTTCCGCCTCTTCCTGGCTGTTTTTCGTCCCGGGCGCCCGAGGCTGTACCTGCTTCTTCCGGGGGTCGCCGCCGGCCCCGGCGCCCTCCCAGTGGCCCTTTCCGAAAGGAGGAGGCCGCCACGGCCCCTCGCTCCCCGCGCTGCCCCTCCCCAGCCGGCTTGAAATATCCCCGAGGCTTTTGGGCCTGGGCTTGTTTTTAATCGAGATTATTAGCCTCTAATCGGGGCTGCTCGTGTGGCTCCTTCAGGTTTTCCGGGTTATTTTTCCACAGGCAGATCCTGTCTGTACTATCTCTGGATTATGTGCTGTTCGCTGGCGTGGCCACGGCGTTTTTGTGTTTGTTTGAATGTTTCTCCCCGCCCCAGCTGGAAGCCTGCGTGGGCAAGGCTTGCTGGCCGTGGCTTGTTCCTGCCTGCCCTCCTCCTTCTCCTGGCGCTGGGCTGCTGTGGAAGCGGTCACATGCTGGAGGTGGATCTGGGAACCAAAAGGCTAAAGCTTTAACCTGTGCTCAGCAACAGTGCCAAACAAGTCTGGATTTAAGGCATTTTGGCTTTTGACAGCTGTGGTTTTGGCTCATCTTAATGAAATGAAACCAGTGTTTGCTCCACTTAGAAAGGACACTTAATGGATTTTCTTTGTCAGGTTGACTGCATGGGATCATCACATCCCATGCTTTAATTCTCCTCCTCTCCACGTTGTCTGTAATAAAATCTATTTGAAGAGATTACGTCATCTAGTGCCTCCTAATACTAGCTGTATTTTAAGATGTAGAGATGGACTGTAGCCAGTCTTGTGAGAAAGTAGCATAGTGAAAGCTCTGATAAAACTTCATTTGTGAAAGAGTGCCCTGATCCCTTATGGTATTACAGAAATAGTGAATCATTTGTTCCCATGAGACAAAGGATATTGTCCTAAGGAGAATTGCTGCATTTGTGGGAGATGTGAGCTGTTAACCCCACTGTTGAATCTGTGATCATATAATGGTTTGGGTTAAAGATTCTTTAAAGATCTATTTCCTGGCCCCTGCCATGGGCAGGACACACTTTCCACTAGACCAGGTTGCTCAAAACAACAGCCAGCCTGGCCTTGAACACTTCCAGGAATGGGGTATCTGTAGCTTCATGGGCAACCTGTTCCACTGTCTCTCCACCCTCATAGTAATGAATTTTTTACTGATGTGTAATCTAAAGAATAAGGCAAGATGCGTTGGCTGCTGGAGTGTTGGTCTTTGCTTTCAGAGCCTAAAATTGCACTTAGCGTGTGAAAATGGGCAGACAAAGGAGAGAGGACATCTTTGCTCTCAAGCTTCTGAATTTTATATCAGTGACATAAGAGGAGTGCCATTTGTAAACATTTATGTCTGCAGTAAAAGGCCATCTTACCATGCAGGTATTTCAGTAAGAGTCATTTACGAAGACTGGGCTAATTAAAAGATATCAAATAGCTGAGGCTGGTCTGTTCACACTTTTCTGTGGCAGGGCAAGTGTAGTGTTCACGGTTCTAAAATGAAACAGATTGTTGACTGAAATAACCCTTGATGACTGTTTCCTTCACTTTAAGCAGTTATCTGCAGGTGAAATAACACTGGAGACAATCTACATTGTCCTCATTGATGTGAAGTATAAACCTAGGTCTAATCCCTCTCTTTGCATGCTAGTGTCTAGAATGGCGTGCCTCATTTGTCTTGAGGTTTATGCTGCTTTCTCTCATGGCTAAGAGAAATCCTCAGTTTATAAAGCAGTAAATAGTCTGGTGGACCCTGGCACGTCTGACTAGTCAGAAGTCTGGAGTGGATTGGGGTCTGTCCTTGTCTTGTTGGTCTAGGCTGTGGTTGGTATCATAAAGAAGAGCAGTCAAAACGTGAGTGGAAATATTGAGTTGCTTTATCTTCTGAGGCAAGGGATGTAGTAGGATGCTAAGAGAGAAACTGTAGCAGTTTTGGCCATAATCGCGCCTGTGCATATTGCACTTAATGTGTATTGAATGACTTTTTCCTGGCCTGAAAGGAGCAGGGATGCATAGCTATGAGGCAAGTTCCTTGTCAAGGGCTTTTCCCTCTACCCATACTTAGTTTTACCTTTTACTTAGTAAAAGACACTACATTTGAGCTTAATATGAAGTCAAAGACCTAATACTTGGCTCCAACATGACGAGAGTATGCTGCATTCTCTCTAGTGCAGGCAAGAGAATGTCTTGCTCAGCACTTGGTAGCATCTTCTCCCCTGTGAACTGCTGCTTCTGTCCTGCCTGAGTTCAGCTCTAGTTACTGCTGCAGGTGTTTTGACATGTCAGTAATATCAGAGGCTGAATACTCAAAACTGTTACTGTTACACTGCAGCTGTGTTGTTGCCTCCAACTGCAGCTGGACAAAAGTAAGAACCAAGGGTTTTGCAGTACCTGTATAAAGCATGTGTGAGAGACTTTGTCCCTTTTCCCCATAAATGTACTTACGCTTCTGACATCTCTCAGGTTTGAAGCTTAGATATTTGTAATACATTTTAAAGACTGAAGTTCCTGAAGGCTCAGTGTGATACTAGGAAGTGGATTAGTGTTGGGTTCCTCAGGGACTGATCTCTCACATAAAAATGGGATGGGAGTTTACCTAGAGTTTAAGAGCTTTCTTGAGATATTAACTTAGTGGGGATTTTGCCCCCTCAAGGCTTGATTTGCTAACAGAAAATTCCTAAACCTTTGTACTTTACTTTTAGAGCTTACCTGTTGTTATTGTTTGCCCTCCTTTTCTGTTCCAGGGCTCCTTGGAAATAACACAGAGCTTGGAAGATGATCCTCTGCTGGATGCACCACTTATTTCATCTCATACATTGCATTCCCAGCTGAGGCCAAGATTTCATTCTATCCCAGCAGTTCTCCTTGCCAATTTCCTGTTGCTAATACATGTAAGTTTAAGAAGCATGATTTCCCTAAGAAAACTTGATATCTCTCTTTTGAATCCTTCAGAATCCACCGTTCATATGACAGAATTCTGATGATATGACAGTGAATTGCATACTGGAAGAACTGGCTGTTCTTCCAAAGCAGTGAGGTTTGCTCATATTTGCCAATAAATTTTGATAGTGTATATACTATCAGATACTTGTTGCCTTCTCATTCTGTTGGTTGTTGGTTCTGTGATGCATCTTGTTAGGAGGAGGAGCATTTTAAATAGTAGTTCTTCTGTGCTGTTGGAAATGTACTTTAAAAATAATATTGCTGTAGAAGTGCTGTAGTAGTAAGAGCAAAAAACACAAACACTGAACAGTATCTAGGCATTTATGGGGGCTGGCAGACAGAAGCAGAGAGAGTCCTGCCTAGTAATGAGTTTTTCCTTGATAAGCTGAGGAGGCTTGTTGTTGTTTCTGAGTGTGTGGCAACCAGATATGAAGAAGGAAGGCTGAAGAACTCTGAGCCTAAGGTCTGACTGAAACGGCACTTTCATGTCTTTTAGGGACATGGGTTAGTGGTGGACATGGTAGTGTTAAGTAAAGGATGGACTTGCTGATCTTAAGGGTCTTTTCCAACCTAGATTCTAGAATTCTGTAGTACCAGTGACATGAGCTATTTCAGAGCTTAATTTGATCTCAAATAAAAAATACAGTGCTAAGTGCGCTTGAAGACGTTCTCTGCCAGGACTTTAAAAGCGCATACCAACCTCTAAGGTCTCTCTTTGAGCAGCTGCATAAAGTTGTTCAATGTGCTTTAGCCTTCTAACTTTAGGAGTAGGTGTTCTGTGGGCCTTGTAGTAGTATCAAGGAATTCCCCTCTGGCTGTGGAGCAGACTTAAGACCTCTGCTGTTCTGCTAGGTAGCCTACCACAATTCGCAATGGAAACCGTGTATCCAGCCTTACTCCCTTCCCCTACCAGAAGAACTCTGCCATTCCCTTACAGAAGGCACTTGAAGTCTGCTATTGGTAATAGAGCACTAACTGCTTTTCTGCCAAGCCCTGGGGCTTTGCTGTCTACTATAACTGATGCAGCCAAATGTCAGTCACCAGATCCTAGGAAACTGCTGCCTATTCTCCCACCTTTTCCCCTCCTGCAATGGAGAGAAGTGTGGGTAGGTGAAATGGGAAAACTTCTGTGGCATCTGTCAACACGTGTTTTCACAGGTTAAGTCTTGTTGCTACTGCTGAACCTGCTTCAGTGACCAGTTGGTCCTTAGAACAAAATGGAGAAGTATCCACTTCTGTTGGCAAAACAGCATTATAATTGCTACCTTGAGTGGCACTGTCTCTCCCACTGAAAAGACGAATGGAGAAAACAAACTTCTTGGATTTCCTTCCCCTGTGCTTCTGTAAACCTGCATTAATCTTGTGGAATGTGGAGAGAGGCCAGGTTAGCTTCTGATGCACAGCCTGCTGAAGGGGAAAACGTCCTGGAGAACTTAAGCCATCATAGTATTATGCAGTAGAGCTGGAATGCATCTCTAAAGCAATTTATATGTAACTTGGAGTATTTCTTCTCCACCTTCCTGTGCCAAGAAATGGAGTTAGGTAGCAAATTAGCTGCTGTAGTGCAGCTGCCTATTTACATACAATTCTGGAAAATGGGTAGGATATGCTGGATTGTAGTGGGACAGGGTTTTTGAGTGCCTTTCCTTTTGCCAAGCCTTGCTTTTCTGAAGGCTTCCCATCAGGAGGCTGGAGAGCAATGTGAAGTTTACAGGCTAGAAATAACTTCTTTATATTAATCCTGCTTTTCCTTAATCCTCTCTGTGTGTGCACATACACAAAATTGAACTTAAATACTACTCTTTATAAGAATAACTTTTTCTATGTAAAAATATTTGGGGGGTGAAACACCTATGACTGAACTGCCCAACAGTGCAAGCAAAACATATTTAATAAATGCCACTCTAAATGCCAGCTTCCTGTTTCCTCTTGTATACACTAGCGTAGTAGTTTAGTAGAGATGCAATGCTATGGCATTCCTGCTTGCATCAGTTTAATTATAGCCATTTTCTATACTGAAATGCATTCCTAACACCTGGAGGGAGTAGAACTAATTGTATCACTATTGTAAAATGGCAAACCAAACAGTAAACAGATCAAATAAAATACCTGAATTATTCTTAGCTTTGTAAGAAAAGGAGGTGGTAAAATAATAGATTAAACAAATTATAAAGCTTGCTCTCATTTAATTACTTACTCTAACAACCTATCTCAAGATAATATGGCATTTAATTTGCATTTGAGGTAATGGTTTATGGATAATATGGGGTACAATCCTATTTTGGTTTGGGTTTCTTTCTTTCCTTCCACCTTCTATCCTGTATGTCCTCTATAATGTCTTTTTTAGGTATTGACAATTGTATAAAAATTAATCCCCTTTCTTGCTCCTTCCCCAATTTCCTAACTCTGGTCACAGCCAGAGCAAACTAAGGGCAGTTTGTCTCAAGAATAATTAAGTGGTTATGGAAAGTTAATTTGTGAAGAACTAAGTATGGAAACAAAGGCAGCAAATGAAAATTGGGTACTTTCCTCTGTCTTCAGTTCTGATATGCTGTTTCTTTCAGTTATGACATGCAGGACATCTGACATCTTTTTTTTTTAAGCTAGGCATATTAGAACTCATTTGTAGACTTGAGGCAAATTGATTTTTTTGTTTTGTCCATTAGTAGCTCTCCATTTATTTCTGTATTGCTAGGAGTTGTTTTTCTTTACAGTTCTGTTTTAAAAATATCCCTGTTCTGTAGAATGAGCCAGGATGGAAGTATAATATTGTTCTTGTTCACTGAATGAACACAGTAGAGGAAGTATTTTCTGTGACAAAACTATAAATATTAAGGAAGCCCTGTGTGTAGACATATATTACAGGTAATATGCATCCACAGCTTTGCTTTCTAATTGGCCAAAAGATTACTGATGCTCACTGCTGATGCTGAAAATTTGGAGAAAAGTCTAGAAGACAGGAAAAGTTATAGCATAATGGCGGTAGTCTGAAAGGATAAGTAGACAAGCAATCTGACTGACAATCTGTCTGGTTTTTCTGACATAAGTAAAATCTGTTGGTAAATATACTAAAGAATGATTACCAGTTGGCGAAGATGCCTACCCAGTGTTAATAATTCACTTTTCTAATGTCAACCTGGAGATGATCTTCCGTGGCTGTAGGAAAGCATTAATTTTCACTTAGGAGGTGTCAATTTAAGGAAACATAGGCTGTACCAATAAGATAAGAGCCTGTCCCACAGAACATCATTAAGTATAATTGAATGAGTCTAAAAAGATGTGATTTTTCTTTTATAGGAGCATAAATCAAGTTTTCTTTGAAGTAAAAAGGCATAGTAAGGAGGGTCCAGAAATGAAATAAAATCACTATGAAGACTCAAGGAACAGTGAAATTGATTTAGTAGAAATTCTGGGAAGGATGACAATTACCAGCTCTGTTCTGCTGGAGACTGGTTGCCCTCCTAGAAGTCAGTCTTACTACTTAGCAATTTCATTCATCTGTATGTTCCCAGAGTGACATGTAGTGGTTGTAACAAGTGTCTGATGTTTTATATGTTACCTCAACTCTAATAAAATCAATTCAGAAAATAACGCATAATGAATTAACTACATAATCCTGATTTTGCGTTTCAGGTTTTTTTCATATACATATAGCTGAATGTTGACTTTAAAGATTTTTCTCTCTTTCTTTCTCTTCCAGGTTGCTTTTGTTGTTCTAGCATTTTTAGCAGCTATGTTTTGTTCTTACCCCAACCCAAACCAGGACAAGTGCCCTGGAAATTACACTCACCCACTTAAAGTGCAGACTGTCATAATAATTGCAAAGGTAGTTCTGTGGGTTCTGCATTTCTTTTTTGAACGGTATGTTGAGCACCACCATGGCAGAGTCAGAAGAAGAGGTTACTTCTCCATATACCGATCAACAAGGCATCTGAAAAGGCTTCCACTGCTGATATATGCCACAGGTGAAGTGAACTTGGGGTTTTTCCTATCTCAAGCTTTTAACTGTTACACAATAAAAGACTGAGAATTTTATATATAATTATGTATTATATATTATGTACTTTTACAAACCTGCATATGAGCACTTACAAATTATACTTTAGTCAGATAAACCTCTGAATTGATCTTTCTGGTCTGCCAGATGCAGGTTGTAAGGAACTGTTTGTAGTGCAGAAATGCTCACGACTGTGAGGTTGAGTAAAACATTTAGTCATTAGCATTTAGTCTTCAGCCGTGAAGTATTCAGCATGGTCTGTGTTTGACTGCTAGTGATTTTGATTTGCATATTCATTTGTCTGGCTGGGTGTGTGGTAGCACTGCTAGTCCTTCCAGGAAGTGTGCTGCTCTTCTCTTTTCAAGCTCAGCAATCCGTATAGATGAATTGCTTATTGCCCAACAGGTGTCTGAATTCAGTGAAATAACCAGTAACCATCCTTCACTGTGGACCTGTAACATTCAGCGCTCTTTCTGACTGCCTTTTTCTACTTTCTCTGGATAAAAGGTGGCATATAGGAGTGATTTAACTGTATTTTTAAGTTACATCTCTGGCAAGTTTAGCTGTAAAGTGTTGGTGCAATTAATTGGTGAAACTTTTCTACAAACCACTTTCAAATCTGAAATCCGTCTAACTTGAGGGGGTTTTCCCTACAAATAGCAATGCAAAAGGGCAGAGTGATGGCTTTTACAGTATTTTTGCCTCTTGTAATCCTGCCTCCCTCCTGGAGTAGATGGGGTTTTTTACCAGAATTAATAAGTGAAATGGTCCTGTTCTATGTAAAAACCTAGCTTTCTTTCCACACAGCCCCTGAAAGAGCTAGTCAGCTTGATAAATGCGCAACACTTCGGGCTCTGGCCACTAGATAGAGCTCTGAAGATGTAGAAGTGTTTGGAGTGCAATGACAGAAGCAGGCTACAGGAGGCTTAACGATGTAAAAGTATTATTTCTACCTGTTACAATGTAATTGGCAATATTGAGTTTGGCTTTCAGTCCTTAGATGGAGCCTACTTCTCCCCTGCTAGACAAACTCTGGGCATTTGTGAATGTTCAGATGCAGTCAGGTGTGTCCTGTAGAATTTTGATCATCTGTTGTTCAGAAGGTAGTTCTGTCATAACTGCAAGCTTCCTGCCATGGTAATGACTGCTGATACCACTTCCAGTTCCTTTGCTTGACTGACACGGTAGGAAAGAGCTGCACAGTTTCCTAGCTACATTTATGGTCTTTATAAATTTAGTTCTTTATCCAGACACTTGTTATAACAATTTTATAGGAAAGAATAGAACACTTCACACTCAGTATCAGAAAAAATGTTTAGGCCTATAACACAGTATTTTTTCTCCTTGTCTAATTGTACTCTTTTCAACTAAACTTTCAGTAATGTTCAAGTATTAAGATAATAGCTGGGCAAGTGGAAGCCTATGCCGGTAGGCTTTGAAAGGAAGGTGTTTAATTTTTTTTTGCTCTGTTAGCCTCATTTAAATATATTTTAAATCCACTGGTTGAAGGAAAATACCCCCTCATTTTCAGCTGACTGATGTGATCTCTTAGGAATTGAAAGAAGGGTAAGATGGATAGCATCAACAAAGCCAGAAACTGTTTAAGGCCATGTACTTATTTTAGTTATTTCTAGTGTGTTTCTTCCACTCTTGTTTTTTAAGTCAGAAGAATCTATAAGAAAATTCATGCTGAAATGAAACCTCATTTTACTACCAGCAGGTATAACCTTGCATGTTAAGGAAATTTGCTGAAGGGGCAAGTATGGTATGAAATTGAAAAGCAGTACTGAAGTGTTACAGCCTAATGCAGATACTGGGGATGAGAAGGTATTAATTTATTTTCAGTAGGTAATAAAATTAGTAAATCTGTAAAATACAATATTTGTTTTCTAGGTAATACAGCCCTGCTCTTGATTCTGTCAGTGCAGCATTCCTTTCCTGATCACAGCAAAGTGTACCTATATCTTATCCTGGGAGTCCTGAGCCTGGAGATGATTAGTTCCCTGACATGCTTAGTGATTTACACAGGTGAGAGTGGCAACCTTTGCCTTCTTTTATGACATTCATTATAGCTGGTACTCAACTGTTTGTTTGCCCTCACAGTAGTTCACTTGGGGTACCCCAAGGCATTTAACTACCATTATAAGTACAAAACTATCCTGTGCTTGTGGAAGGAGAACTAAGGCAAATCCAAAACAAATTGTGAAGGGTTGTCAGGCTTGATTTGATTCCAAGGGCTGCTAAATGAAAGCTCTCTGTTATCTCAAAGCTGTTAATCCAGTGAAGTGGCAATAAATTCCTAATTGTTTGAAAAAGTGTCCCGTGAACAGGTTTGTCTGTTTATCAGGGTTTCTCAAATGCATGCACCACAAGCTGTGAAACAGTAAGAGCTGGCTGGCTTAGTCAGAACTGCCTCTGGGATTTACATGTAGGGTTTGCATACCTGATCGTGTGATTGCGCCTTATCCAGCCTCTTCCTCTTTCCCTGGTCCCACCCTAAAGGTTTCAGTTTCTCTTTAAACTTAGAGTTTAAAAAGTTCTTTTAGTTTTCTCACTAAAATGGAAGATTCCTCAATGAATATTTAAAAGATGCATGGGTTTTGGAAGCTGTGATCATATCAAAACACAGTAGTGCTTTCTAAAACTGTGAGGCTTTGCTTTGTGCTATCACTGTTGGTTTGTAAGGTTGTCTGCTTTAGGTTTGGTGTAACTTATGAAGGCTTGATAAAACACTTGCCTTTTTTTGCAACTTTGCAAAGCTACCTAGAATGTTGATAAATAAATGCTTCAAAGAAAACTTTGGTGTATTCATAGTAATACAATGGCACACGGAGAAATACTGCCAAATAGCTTGTTCATCTAGGAAATAAAAGCTATTCTTGATTCTCCTGCAACAGCATCAAAAATGCACCAAGAAATAAGGTCCCAGCCCTAAATGATGTCTTTATCTTACAAGTGTGCAGAAGCCTGAATCTGCAGGCTTGTCAGGCTATCCCCTCAATGTCCCAGCATGGCTCAAGTAGACTGACGGTCCTCTGGAAGAATAAAGGCAGTGATGAGGGAATGCAATCATGGCAGTCCTGGAAAACTATTCCAAGAATGCCGGAGATCATCCCTTCTTTGCATACGCATACTTACTTTCCTGGGAAACTCGGGAAATAAGAGATAAATTGTAAAACTTTAATAGAATGTCAGGAATTCCAGAGAAAGGCTATTTCTAGCCCTGAGGCCTGCTGGAGCTCAAAGAGCTACATTGTGTGACTCTTACCTTGACCAAAGAAGCCTAAGTGCAAGAAAGATGACCTACATAGTAGTAAGATCTGAGCCTGTACTTCTGTAAGAACTCTCAAGCTATTTTTCTGCTTGTCACCAAAAAGGTGTTGTTTCCTGCCTTCTACTATGCCAATTCCTGTGACCTTCAAATTCATTAGCCAATGTATACAAGGAAGTTTTTTGATGCAGCTCAGAGAGGCTGGAAGAAGGGTCCGGTGAATCCTGGAACAAAGGGGGAGAGCTGCATTGCTAGGAAGGAGTAAGGCATTGTGTTCTACCAACAGCTACTTTATCTCCTGGGCAGCCCCAAATCAACGTAGAATTCTTTCTCTAAAGCTTGGTGTACAAAACTAGGGTTAATTTTTATGTGACTTTACACCTGCTGCAAGATGAGGAAGACTTCCAGTCACCCTAGGTTGCTTTTTCCAGTGGGTAGTATAATTTGTTTTCTTGTTTTCCATCCAAATGTTTGTTGATATGAGCTGAGAAACTGCTTGCATGTCGGTCTTATCTGTAGTGGTGGGTTTTAAGGTTTTTCAATATTTTAATATCAAAATAAAGCTATACTGAGGCAAAACAAATATATTTGGCCAATTTTGAATATACCCTGAGAATCTGTAATAATAATGACGTTCAGATGGGTGTTTTTCTCTCAGGCAAAGCAGAGTATGTGACTGGGTGGAAGCATGAGGCCTCTTTAATGGGACAGTTTTAAGGGCAGCCCTCTGCTGAGGTTTAGAATTCCCCTCTTCAAGACAAGCACTTAGCAGATATTGCTAAGATATCAGCAGAGGTATCAGCTAAGGTATCAGCAGAGCAACAATGGGGAGACTAAGGTAAATTTACACAAAAAACTACTGGCCCACCCTTTTTTGTATTAGCATGTTACTCCTAATTTTGGAGAGAAGGCAGCACCAGTTGACATTGTTTCTTCACATTGAAATAATTATTTAACTATTAGAATGAGACATAAATGCTTGTCTGTAGAAGGTTCATGTACCTGACTTATTTTCTGTTAAATAATTCTGTCTCACAAATCAGGAATACCTGATTGTAATTCTAGATACTTCCTCTCACTTCTAGGAGCTGTTTATGAATTGTATGATAGACAATGTCCTGTGAAGGACTACCGCCTTCCTGAAAATTATCTCCATGCAGCAGTGTGTGTATATAGCTGTAGGATGCAGAGACAGATTCAGAAATCTACAAGGAATTGCTGTGATTGACCTATAATAGACTCGACATATATAAATCGTTCAAGTGAGGTAAAAGTGCATGGAATGAAGTATGATACAGACAGCTCTAAATGTCAGCTTACTATTCTAAGTTTTTTACTGCTAGGATAGGGAGTAAAGCTTTAAAAGTCTTACTAAATATATGTATTTAATTACTTTCTCACATACTTCTAATATCACTTGAATAAAAGACCAACATTCCCACAAACAACACATGTTGAGAATTCCACATCCATTCCTTTGTGGTTTTATTTGTAGAGAAATACCATCATAGAATAACTAACCTTTGAGCCTAACTTGTAGTTAACCTCTGGAGGGTCTTAGCATTGTTTTAGCAGAGTGGCCTATAATAAACCCTGTCATAGTACTGACTTGTAAGGACACTCCTTCTCTGTTGCAGTGGTGTGGTTTTCTCACAGAGCTGCTGTAATGTTTTTTGTGGCATTAGATCTATTGTTTCACAAGCAGCTCTAACTACAGAGTCCTGAATGCATACTCTGGATATTTTGATATTGACCCTGAATCAGGATCTGACATTGAATGGCTTTAAATATTTTCAGCTTCCTTTTTGAAATAATGCAGAGGGTGCCTACAGCTTTTCCCACCCATTCCCGTTCTATATCTGTTAAATTTAGCCTTAAACTTTATTCACAGGTGCCCAGGAATGACTTCTGGGTTTGATAGCCAAGACTGCTAGGTTCACAATGGCTTTCTGTAGCAAGTCTGTCCTAGTCTGAACAGGTAAACAAGCTGCTGCTTCACTGCAACTGGTCTAGTTAAACTAGTACTTATTGAAGAGCTAAAGCTAGAAGTTCTGAACCAGCTACCAGTAGAAAACTTCTTACAATTTTTTTATGGCATGTTGCTTAGTTTTCCCTGAACTTGGAGACTGAATCTTGGTACCCTGTAAAAGGCAACTAAGGCTTCACCCTCTCTTAGATGGCAAATTAAACTTTGTAGATCTTAGGCAGTATGTTCAAGCTTCCACATTCAGGTCTTTTAAGCAGCAGGACTGGGGAATAGAAAAAATGAACCAACGAATAAATCAACTTGCCGAACTATCACTGACTTACAATCAAAGCAATTACAGGAATTAGTAGAAATAGATTATGCTTTTGCTTTCCCATTTCTCAGATTCCTTTATTGTGTTTCCATCTCCTGTTCTGAGATTAATCTTAGGATCATCTGTTACAGATTTTTATAACTTGGACTCTGGTGTTTTGGTTTTTTTCCCACTTTCCAACTAATTTATAAAGCTTTCTTGCAGTGAAAATAAGCAACTTCAATCGTGCCAAGCCAAGACCTGACATAATTGAAGAAGAGAAGATGTATGCCTACCCTAGTCACATTACCTCAGAAATTGGATTCAGGTAAAAATTCTGTATTAATTTTGTGCTGTGTTCAGCCATGGTATATAGGTAACACTAATGCAATTGCATGATTTCCTGTAGACTTCATGCAATCTTAAACCTGTCGGCTATAAGCCAGAGGTGGGAATAACAAACAGCTCTGAAGGAGCTATTCACAAGCTTCCCATTTCATATGCAGAGATGAGATGCAGCAGTCTTGTACTTTCTCCATAGTACATTACAATTTATTATGATGCAGAAATCCTCAAACATAAGTATGGAAGTGATTTGACCATTTATGTCTCGTTACGTGAATCTTTAATGTAAATAACTGCTTAATCTGGTTTAGTTAATGTTATATGGGGTTTGAGGAAAGATACTGTTGTCTTACAATATTACTTAGAGTAGGCCTACATAAGCCTAACTGCTTCTGCCAGTTTTTTCAGGGAAGGAAATATATTGTGGGCAGTAGATAGACAAAGAAGAGAACTTAGTTGTTCTGTTCTGTGCCAGCAATTGGACATGAGATTCTAGCAATGGATTTGGAATGCATTTTGAGTTTGGGAAGGCAAAGGTGTGGAGGGCACTTAACGAGTAAGGAAGGTCTCAGTGAGAGTAGAAGCTGTCCAGCATTAACTGAAACTGTCCCAGGCACTGAGACTTATTTTTTTGTTTGTTCTTTGTGTACCTGCCAATTGCTCAAATGTTTCCCAGTTGCTGAAATCAGTCTGGTATGACTTAATAAAAACTAGTAATTGAAAGTAACATGTATTTCTGTATAAGAATTGGAGATTTTCTAATATACTATTACTTGCTTCTATATATGCTGCCTTCATGAAAGGTTGACTAATGAGAGATGACTAATATTTTGGGACTTCCCCTGGTATCACAAATGCAGCATGCACATGCTTTTATGGAACTTGGAAGTAGATGTCCAGGATACAGGAAGGATTTAGAGTTGTCTTGAATTTTGATACCATGTCTGACTTCCATTTTGATATAAAAACCATGATGATTGCATGGTGGACCTCATTTCTTTCTCATTCATCTTCTCCCCTGAGAAATTCTCAAATGCCCAGGGAATGTGTCTACAACAATGACCAGCTGAGGAAAAGACTCTGCTTATTTTTGATTAAAGTGTGCAAACTTCCTGTGAGAACTGATTGCAAAACTGTTACTTTAATTTAGCTCTATACAATTCTGACTCTCTTTCCCTTGGGAGTTAAGGTCTATTGAAAAGTGAATCCTGTCAGCCCTTCAGTTGACCTTGTTATAAGAATGTTTTTTGAATATCATGACCTCTGCAACCTGAGCTACTGATCAGGAGCCTTAAGTTGGTAGTGCATGTTACTGGTTAAGGTTGCAAGTTTTCTGTTTACAAAACTTGTGTTCTTCACTTTTCCCAGTTTAGCTACAGTAGGTTTTTAATTGGACCTAACCTAATTTCCACTCAATACCCTTCTCAGCACTTTCTAAGAACTATGAAATGGGCAGTGTTCCTCTACAAAATGCTGTAAGGCTGAGGAACAACTTTCTCAGCACTAAGATGCTCACAAGTGTACTAAGAGGGCAGATTCCCGAGTCAGCTGAGAAGAAATAATATGTAAGGAAAGAGTAGACTACACTCAGGCATTGGTACTTCATCTTGCTGTATCTTAAAAATTCCTAATTAGATTTGACAAAATTCTGTAGTTTTGTTTTTTCTTCTCAGTTAAGTTAGCTTTATTTAAGTGTTGCAGTGTTACTATTGGAGTTAAAATGAGAGGTATCTGAAAGCTGGATATATTTTAAGGGGGGAGGGTAGTTGTACATGAGGTTGCAGATCCGAAATAGCACAACTTTTTGGTATTGATGCTGTTATGGTATGTGACAGATATTGCTGTATATAGTAGCACATAATGTATGCTACTCCAGGTTAATCAAGAGATTTCTGTCTTAAACAATTTACAGTCTTCCACAGCTGAACAACAATATTACACCCGTTCAAAACAAGCTTCTTAATGTGTGGGGGAAAGGTTCAGTGGTTCTTACTACAGTTCTAGCATGTTGTCTGTTTTGGTTTCTTAAACAGTAAGATCCTCACTGTATAACTGTCTAGCAGGAAATAAGTAACTCAGTTGTGTATACATGGCATGAAGTTCAGCCAAACTTTCTCTTCCTACCTTCTCATGCAAAATAGAGTTAGACACATAGATGTTGTAGATTGTCTCTTCCCTCAAAAATTAGTTGATCCCAGCAAAAGTGAAACTAAAGGAAACAACTGTTGAAGTTGCTTTTTAGTTGTTTTGTTGTTGATTAGCTCTGACATTTCACATATTAGAAGGCTGCTATCATTTACTTTTTTACTTACATTTACTTGTCATGTACTTTTGTTGCTTCAAGGGAAAATTCCAGTTTAGAAGAGATAGTTGAGAAGCAAGGAGATGTAATAGAGTATCTTCAGCGACACAATGCACTGCTCAGCAAGAGACTGTTGGCGTTGACGTCTCAGCAAATCAAAACTTAACAGCATTTAGAAAACTGCTGCTGGAGCTCTGGAGGGGAACATGAAGTAATGTAATATCCAGACTGATTTGTACAGATGTGACTCTTCAATCATCTTTCGCATTTTGAAATAGAAGTTAAGCTGGAAGGATAAGCTCTGCATACACTATGAACCTATTACAACTGGACACTCTGTCTCTCTTCAAATCATCAGTTCTACAGAAAAGTACTGCAGCTTCAAGGCTTTTTAATTCCTCATAAGTTCAAGTTGGACCTGAGTTAATGGATTAACTTTACCCAGTTGTTGCTATTAATTTGTATTGCTGTGTAACCTTTAAGCTTCAGGCTACCAAAGTATTTTATATTTCTGGAATACAAATTTGTTATCTAGAAAAATCTGACTTTCCAAGGGATGTATATGCAGTTTCTCTTGCTGAAGCTGAGACTAGATGTGTTCTGTCATTGATTTTCTTTACTTCCAGGGATAGAGGTGATGTACTTCAGCAATTCAATACAGACACTTGTTTTATAGATGTCTCCTTTTCTCCTTTGTCAGGTAAGTGGAGAAATTAGGCAACTAACTTAGGATTATAAAAAAAGTGGTGGGTGTCCTAAAACTGTAAATCTCACATGCAAGTTTGTGGTACAAAAATCATGCCATGATAAGCAATTGTTCAGAATTCTGGCTTTAAAACTCTTAAGATGGATCCTCAGGGCTGATGACTATCCCATTACTAGGAGTTTATGTCAGTAACAAGACTCCTACCCTGCCAACTGAGCTAACAAAGCAAAAGTACTTGAGCATAAGCTTTTCCATTGATCCGGTGACTAACTTGTGTTGAATGCTTTTAAAGATGTTGTCAAAAATGCCTGTTATATACTTGCTCTTCACTTTGGCCCTTCAAAAAAGTCAGCATCTTGATTCAAAAGCTGAAATGGTGTATGTGGGGAAGTGGAAGGCAGCAGAAGACAGAAAGTTCTTTTAGAAGTTGAAGAAACAAGAATTCTTTGTTTTAATTTATGGTGAATTAAGGCTGGTGAAATAAACATTTTGTTCTGGGTACTATTTTGTCTACCAGTGTAGACAAAGAATTATTTTAGAAGCCAATACCTCTGTGGGGATAGGGTAATCACTAATCATAACTGGGAAGAAGACTCTCAAGAGGAGTGGTCTTGTGGTTGAATATAAAAAAGGAAAATTAATTCATCCTACTTTGGTGTTAGGGCACAACTTTAGAAGTACCTAGACAGTTCAGTGTGCAACAAATATGGGGGTTGTCTCATTCAAAGGAAAACAGGAAATACTGGAGGTTTTGCTGCTATCCAACACTAGACTGTTCTCCTTAGCTGTTGTTTCTTGAAAATGCAGCCATTTTATAGTATACATGTAAGGAATAAAGTTATTTGTTTTTAGAACTCAGGTTTTGATGTGATTGTGTATGTCAATTTATATAATTTCTATGAAAACCAGTAAAATGTGACTGTGAAGTTCATGCACAATAAATGCAACCAAGGAAGTGTGAATTCTGTTATTTCCAAGCTCATGTACATCTGGTTCCAACAGGCAATCTGTGCAGATTTTTGTTATGCTGAAGTTCTCACAGCAGTGTTGGCACTTAAAAGTAGCCAAACAAGGATAGCTATGCACTTGTTTTGAAGCTTTAAGTTTTGTTTTATTCCCCTTTATAGGGAATGGTTTTATGGGTCTTATGGGGAATGGTTTTTCCATCATGCTTCAGCCTTCCCCTGCTCCTTGTGTTTCTTTCCAACACTGAGAAAAAGACTGCATAGTGTAGCAGAACAGCTTTCCTTTGTTTTGGGGTCATTACTCAAACCTTCCTCTTCTCCTCTCTGACTGCTCAAGGTAAACCTTGGATTAACCAGTAGTGTTGCTGTCTGTGGAACGTGGTAGCTGGAAAGAAAAGCAAGTATGGCTTGCTGTGTGCACATATGTACATCTGCTGCCGTTTAAATGATACCTTTCTAAGTTCACAAGTGATAACAAATGATAACAAGCATCCACCCCTTGCCCCAGGGGTATCATACTCCCAGCTCTATCTTGTTTTCTGAGTGTCTTTAAGCTTTTTCTTTGGGCAGGGTGGAGGCTTTTCACATTTGTATGGGCTCCAACCAGAAGCTGGTAATCTTTGCTACTCACCCTGAACACCTGAACTTCTGGCCATGGTAGAGCTTCAGTGAATTGTCAGGTAGGAGCTGCTGCTGTGTGTGGCAGCCCCAAGCCCCTTGTCTGCAGCAGATGGGCCAAGGCCACCCTTGTTTGGAGGCAGAAATGCTCCCCAGCCCCCAGGTTCCGCTGTGCTGCCTGTCCCAGTGCTTGGTGTGGTGTTGCTGGGTTCCGTGGGCCTGGGCACCTGCCTTCTCCTGGCCACCCTGCCAGTGGCTGAGCTCAGTGGTCTGCAGAAGGGGACTGCAGAGCTGCTCAGGAGGCCTGTGTGCAATCAGCTGCTTGAAAGGCCACATGAAAGGGGTGAATGGCTGCTGCTGCACACGGGAGATGAAGCTCAGCTGTGACCTTGCTGTGCTAAATGTGACATGCCACAGTGCTAAATTGAACAATGAGTCCTAATTGTTCTGTTTTTACTGTATCCTGCTTGTCAGACATCTCTCTGCTGCTGCAAGGTTGGGTGCTGGAGTGGCCAGAGCCATCCACCCCAGTGGACTGCACTGAGTGCCTGTCCCTGCAGTGTCAGCACCTGCTCATGGGCTGCATTGTGCAGTCTGAAGTAAAATCCGAGGTGTGCTGTGCATGCAGTAAGCACTGGAGCATTGGGCCCAAGCTTGAGGGGCAGAAATAGGTGCTGTGTGAGCACGGGGGTTTGCACATGCTCTGCTGGGAAGCAGTGCTTTGCTAACCACCAACACAGCTCTGCTCTAACTACAGCCACTGAAATGATATTTGCAGGTCTTGGTAAGATCTACTGGCTTGTAGCTGGGGCAGCAAGAAAATAACAAAAGTGAAGAAATGTTTCCTAATATATGTTACAACTGTACCTTAAAATAAAAATTTAAATAATGTATCATTATTTTATCCTCTTTTTTATTATTCGGTGCTACCCCAGTAGCTTTTTATTTCTGTAAAAAAACAATATATATGTTTTTTAGGTCTGAGAAAATAAGTATTTTGTACCACCTAAGGAATATACTGGGTTGCCTGAAAAATATTCACATTGTTTGGTTTTAATAATTTTTAGATTAAATGCTGAACTGTGCTAAATATTCTGTATGCATGAAAGAAAAGATGTGATGATCTCTTGTGAATGTGCATCTTATATGAAGGGAAACTCTCAGTTGGTATTTCTGATTTGTCTTTCTGAATTGCTCAAGTCGATATTCCATACAAACACTTCAGTATTTCACTCTGCGAGGCAAATCATTGATTGTAAAAGCTTTTAACAAGATTTTCCTGCTTTAAGGTTCTACACTAATATGTAAATAACTAACATGGAGATAGGCAGGTGTGTTTTACTGGAAATCATCTTTAATCTAAAAAACAAGGTTGAAGCAAGGATCAGAGACTTGGGCAGACAACAGTCTGAACTGGAGACATGGAAAAGCAGCTTCAGCCTTGGAATGAGTTAGGTTTTTAGGCTTTCTAAAAGCCATGTTGCCCTGTTTGTGCTGTTGGAGTGTTTCCTACTTTGCACAAATATTTTGCAGCTGATCACTAGCAAGAAAGAGAAAGACCAGTAGAAGAGCAAGCAGTGAGAGATCAGAAGACTAATAGTACTCTGATAGGCAAACTCTGATTTGAAATTTATGTGCCATGCTAATGTTTCTCTTGATTGATGTCAATTTAAATCTTTTGTGACCCTTAGCAAAAAATTTGGCTTTGTGTAGACACTGAGATATTTATAGCATATGTATATGGCATAAGGGAAATATTTCCAGTCTTTATTCTCCTATAATTTCCTTTTTTCCATACTGGAAAGGGAAGAGGTGAATTGTTTATTATCCTTTGGGAACATGCTAAATTGCTGTTTCTCACCAAAGCCTTGCATTTACCTCCATTTCCTGCTGACCTGCTGTTACAGGACTTGATGAAACGTACTTTGAAATTAAGTTTTCATTTTCCCTATGTTACCACTATGTACAAGATTAATTAATCATTAATTCAATGCTTTAGAAACTCACGTTTCCCCTTTCAGAATGTGAGGTCTTAACTTGGGATCAAGTCATGTTGGATTGCATCCATGCAAACATGGATTCTGACTGAGCAGACAGCAATTTGTACCTGTGCAAGCTGCCTTTAAACATGCACTATTACATGCACAGGGAGAGCTCAGCCTGGCTGTTGCAGCACTGTGTCCAAATGCTTCACGTTTGTAGATATGATCACATTGTTACCATGCAAAGCTGTCCTTACCACGAGCCTTATGTTATGCACGTCAAATGGAAACAGAGTTTCAACAAAATCAAATGCAAATCTGACTTGAATCAGAATTTTGCATTTTTGGAAAGACAGAAAATGTCAGGAAAATTTTTCCATGATTAATGATCATTTTATTTGTGTCAGAAACTGAGTAAAAAATTTTCAAAGACTGATTCTATACAAATCCACAGGGGAAAATAGGCAAGTTCTCAATTTTCTTTAGATGCATTGCCTTTGACAGCTGAGGAATACAGACTTTGAGGAGTGTACAAAATTTCAAGTAAGATATTATTTGAAATACATACTATCTTTTTACAAAATATACAATCAACCAGCTAGTTGATAAACATATCTATCAAAGTTCACAATAGATGCCTTTTTCAAAGCAGATTTTATGGTATCAGAATGCCTTTAAAGAACAGATATTTAGAATATTTTTGTACTTATAGTAGGCTTCCTAGGGTGGTGTTTTATTTTTTCTTCTGTGAAGGAACATGCATTTATAGCTTTCTGATAGATATATTAAGTATTTTTTACAATTTGATCAGATTTAACTGAATAATTGTGGTTATATGAAACATCCAGTGCCACAATAGATCCATATACTCATTCATAAGACATAACTGTTAAAGAGCTACTCTTCACCTTTATTGCTTTCCCACACTCTTTACCTGTACTTCTAAACAGAGATAGCCAAGAATAGATATCAAAGCCAAGTTAAATAAATAATTTATATATATATATATGTGGTAGAATGCCTCTGGGAAACTGCTTTTTTTTTTTTTTTTTCCCCAAGACTCTAAAAGTTTACATGCAGGACTGCTTGTTGATTTACGTAAGCTTGACCATCCTTTTATGATGGTTTTACACAACTCCAGAACCGGGTCTGGTTCAATTTCATTTTTCTTTCAGGTAGAGAAATTTTTAACTCCTGTTAAACTCTGCCAGCTTGAATTCAAGTAAGGTTTCAAGTTCTTAGAGATAAGGGGTTGTGTATGCACACTGATTAGAAAGTTTCAGCTATACAGTTTTTTTGATTGCTGTTCCTTCATTAATTAGAAACCATATGTTGGAAGAAAAAAATGTAATGCCAGATTTAAACCATGACACTTCTGATCTTTGCTTGTCTTTATATATTTTGTGAAAAATGTTGACATTTCAAGTCTGGTGCAATGACTTAAAATCTGGGTATGTTTTATTTTCAGGTAGTTTTAGTTATGCTAATGAAAGGGCTAACATCTTTTCCTTTATATGTAGGTAGGTAATTTCTGCTGATATAAAAGGCAGATGTGAAGCATATCTTTTTAAGAGCAAAACTCAGACTAAAAGCTCAATGTATTCTTGACTTCCAGTGCTGAAAAGAACAGCCTGTTTTCTGTTTGAAGTCCTCATTCATTGTAGTGCTATGTTCAAATATCCCATTCATGTAAATTGCAGGAATAGAGTGCTATGCAACACTCAGGCTGACCAAACAAAGGTTTCTTTTCAATGGTCTATTTTTATGCTCTATTTATAATACTTTAGTGGGTATTTTAGGAAAACTACTGTTAAGCAAATAGCTCTGTAGTACTGAATTTTTAGGCATGTTTTAACTGTCTGGTTTGGCAGCCCAGTTTAGGAAAACAAATGATAGGCTTTGCAGTAACAGCTCATTAGACAGGAAGATGGGCTTGACCTTAAGGCCTGGCTTGAGAGATCTGAGTTATCAGTTTTGCATGACCCTTGGGCAATCTCTTATCTCTGTGTGCTTCAATTCTCTAGCTATAGAATGAGGGATAACACTCTCTTTGCTTTCTTATATTGTAAACTCTTACTATGCTTACTATACATGAAGCCAGTGGAACCCCTAGTGTGGTGCTGACTTTGGTACTATTAAAGTAATGCATTATGTTATTAAGGCAATTCCATAAAGATGTAAGGTTAGATGTTAAAACACATATGAATATATTATTAATATATAGAAGTATAAACAAAAAATGGACTTTCACAATTCCTTGCTGGAGTCTGATACTATTTCATCCTAAACACTGCTGTATACACAGCCTGAACTGAGTAGTCAACAGCACTTTCAATTTCACTCAGTCTGAACATCATATACCATCAAGAGTGCCCTTGGACAAATCCTCCCTTCTTACTGCCCCTGGAAATCTAGCTCAAGTACCTGATGTTTGATTTGATCTCTAACTTTCATTTCTCATTGTGAGAGACAAATAATTTGCAGGGAATGATTCAACCAAGTGAGTCCACGTACATCCCCCATCACCACCCTTCTCCCCCCACCAGTTCTTAGGGTGTGAGACTGGGGCCTTTAGTCCAGGTCCAGTAGAATGTGACAGACAGGACTGCTGAAGATGGGACTGTAGTGGCTATCAGGTCAGCTGTTGTTGATCTGGACTTGTGACAAACTTCTCTTAACTGTTGCTCCTTTAAAACACTGAAAGGTCCAGTATGAAGTTTCTGGGGGAAAAAAGAAGAAAAGGAGAGAAATATTAATGAGAAATTTAGTCGTCTAAATAAGTCTCATACAAAACAGAATACATTATTTATGAAACACATGGATGTAATTCGAAATAATATTTCTTAATCTGGAAATTTCAGCTACAAAGTTGGAGGAAAAAAAAAGACAAAAGCAAGAAGGCTGCTAATATAAAATGTTCTGCCTTTTTTTTTTTTTAGTCCTGTGTTCTGTGTATGGAAATGATGAAAAATCAAATTCAATCTTCTCATTTCAAATGATACAAGAGGCTGCCAGGCTCATTTTAGTTTCCAACCACTAGTTGAAATTCAGGCTTAAGGGTGCATCCTGTTTGCATCTGCAAATGGCTTTATCCATATGTACAACTCCACTGAGATCAATAAGATTACTTGTGAGAGTCAAGTAACCCAGGCATGTAAATATTTGCTGAATTTGGACTAAAACTGGAAGGGAATGTAAACGTAGGTGGTAAATCCTACTTAAGATAAAGGATAGCACCCACAATGACTGAAGTTAAGAGAGTTAGTTCAGGTGCCTGTCTCCCCTTTTGCCCTAGTAGAGGTTTACTGAGTTCTAAACAGCTTTATGAACCAGAAGGATCTTTAGCTAAATGTCTACAAAATGTATTGAGAATTAGTAAGTATATGGTTCTGTTTGGTCATTGACTTTTGTTACAAGAAATCAGCTCCCCAAAGAAAAGGAGATAACACTGAAGATACCTTTTATCTTGATATTCTGTGGGGAAAGGAATTCCAGGATAAGTGCACATGTATAATGCAGCTACTGCAGTCCCAAGCAAAATGCATTCATTGTATGAGGCTTCAGAGCACATTACAGAAAATGTAGATGCTTTCTACACAATTTCCAGACATGGGTGCTGAATAGGAGGAAAGGGGGTTAAATGTACTATTTAGGAACTAAAGCAAATCATTCAGAATGCACAAATTCACAAAGCCACTGGGCCTGTCCCTCTGTCCATTCAGTCTCTGCCTGCTGAGTGAATCGATCCAATTGCTTATCTTTTTAGGTTTATGCTTAAACTGATGGAATATAATTTAATCTGTCTCTTGTTTAAATGTAGCAGTGAGCAGAAATGGCATTCAGTAGTAAAGCATCCTTCTGGCATGTCCTTCTTTCTACTTGCATCTCAGTTCTGCCACCCAGTATGCAAGCCATCTGAGATTCAATTTAAGACAGCAATCTTTTTTTCAACCTCACAAACTTGCTAGTTTACCATCCCATATGCACATTCTGTGTGTTTATGGGCCAGCACTATAGAGTGGAATAGCACCCTTTTGCATGGCTGTTTTGGGAGTGGTGTAGGTTCTTCTCACCAAGGCAGTTTATGCATTGACAAGATTCTTGGTATAGGGCTGTTAAAAGTTTTACTTTAGTCTCCTTTTCACTGCTAACCACTTAGTAAATTGAAACATCTTGGCTCCACAGAGTGCAGCTTCTACCACCATTTATTTAGGATGCTGTCATGCCTGGGGCTACAACATTATTTCAATATATAATGAGTTTCAAAGATGCAAAACTACTGAGTGCATGTTTTATTCATTCTTAAATTGCAAAGAGTGCTTGGTTTCCTTTTGATGCCTACCGTATTAGCATATGCTACCTGTGTGCTTCTGCAGTCACTTAGTATTTGAATGTATCTGCCCTCACCAGCTATAAAGCATTAATGTTTTGCACTTGTATAGCCTTTCATCCAAGGAGCCGAAAGTCTTTTGCTGACAATGATAAAGAATTACGGTCCCCTTTGAAGTGGCTGAGTGCTGCTACCTTCACCCTACTGACGGGCAGAGGGAGGTGACTTCGCCCCGCATCCAACGCGGGGGAAGTGTCAGCGCTTGCAGCCCCGGAGCATCCTCTGCAAGCGCCGCTTTGTCCAGCCTTCGCACTAATGACACTCTGCCCCACAGCTTTGCCAACAGCCTCGGAGGGCAGCGTTCGGCCCGGTTAGCGGGCTCAGTTGTTTTTCACTGCCTCACGAAGGCATTTGGCGTAGGGGGTGGCCTGGATGGGGGAGAAGGCGGCAGCAGCCGGAGGGACCCGCGCCCAGCCCCGGGGCAGAGAGCGCCCCGCCGTGCGCAGCTCCAAAGCCCCGTTTCCAGACCAAACGAGGGGAGCCCGGGTGCAGTCGTGCCTGGCGGGCTGTTCCAAAGGCAAGTGTGAATGCCCGAAGGCGCTCCCTGCGGACCCGGCCCACACGGACGGATTTACCTGGCCGCGCTCCGCCGGGGCTCAGGGGAAGGGCACCCTGGAGTGGAGCGGCACGCAGCGCCTGTGGGAGCAGCCGTGCCGGTGGAGCTTCCTGCGCAGGGCCAGGTTGGCTGCGGAGAGAGAGGGAAGGAGGGAGGGAAGCGGGGCGTGAGAGGGGCGGCCGGCAGTGCCTCTCCTGGGCCGGGCCGGCCCCGGAGCTCCCCGGAGTACCGGTGCCGTGCCCTCCCGTGCCGCCGCTGCTTCCCGCTAGCGAGTCTGCGACAGCTGCCCACCTTGGGTCCCTATTTATCCCCGTCCCAGTCGACCCCCCCTCCCCCGCCTCCCCGAAGTTGCCAGACTCCTGGGATAGGCGAAGCATCCTCTCCCGCTGCCGCTAGAAGTAGGGACGAAGCGCACAGATGGATGCGCCTGATCCAAACTCGTCCCGGCGGTCAGAAAGCGCGTGTTGGACGCGGCGAGCCGAGCACTGCCCATGGCAGGCACGAACCCCCCGCTCCCGCCCCGGCACAAGCATCCCGCTGAGGCATCGCCTACCTGGCCGCTGTCCGTAGGCTGGGAGGAGGCTCGCCAGGAGCACAGCCACGACCCAAAGCAGCAGCTGGAGTCTCATGTCTGCAGTCCAGGCGGAGGCTAGCCCTGGGCTGTGTTTGTGTGTGCCGGCGAGGAAATGCACGCACAGGCTGCCGTGAGGGGCCGGCAGCGCCAGCAGCCCTGCCCGCTCACATGCCAGGGACCCGCCGGGGAGTCAGGGCCAGCCGCCTCCAGCAGCGGGGCTAAGGATCAGGCAGGGCCAAGGCTCCTGGCTTGCGCTGCGGTCTGGGCCTCCCTCCCTTCCCTTCTCCCGTTCTTTCTTTTTCTGTCACTCCCCCTTATTTTCCATAAGCAAACAGAGCAGGAATGAAAAGCCCGTGTAAACAGCAGCTCCTGTCAATGCGTAGGGGCAAGGAGCCTCTCGAACAATGCGGCCACTCCACTTTAAATTCAACCCGGCCAGGAAAAAAACATATGTAAAACAAGCCCCGATGTTCCCTCCCCCATTTGCAACTGTTTAAACTCTGCATTGCCCATATTGGTCCCACATGCAGACACCAATAGCAGGGGCAGGAAGCGCCCCCCCGACCTTTGTTCCCCCCCGAAAGCGGGGGCAGGGAAGCCCCCCAAGCATGGCCCTTGTCCCGGCTCAAATGCTTTCTCTTTTCTCTAAACTAGCCGCGAAGCTGTGGCTATTCAAAGTGAAACTGGCAGTAGTTAAGTCTAATGGGTGTCTTTTGTACCGTCAACCATTTTTGAAGGACCAGAATATTCAGGAATTAATTTGTGAATTTTTTTACCGTGTAGGGTAAAACAGATGCATCTGTTCCAGCGGTGACAGTTTGAGGCAGCAGTTTTGGATGGGACATCCATTTGCATGGACCACCTGGACATTGCATTATATCTGTACTTGATTATGATGACAGCTCGCTTTAACAAGCCGGGCTGAATCCAATTGGTGCAGATAGCCAAGCCTGAAGAGAAAAAAGACAAAACCTGTGGAATTTGGGAGCAGCAGTGATGGCTTTGAAATCCAGTGAATTACTGCTGTCAGTTGAAATTCGACTGGTCCTTTTCTTTTTTCCAACCTACTGATTTCTTGTGATGAAATAACAGCCAGTTACTTGGAAAAAAACTTAATATTTGTTCCTTTTTGGGAAAAATTCTGTTTGAAAACATGCAGGAAGGAATAAATTTCTATATAAGTTAACCACTACTATTATTACTAGGTAACTATTATTGAAAGTTGAATAAAATTATTTGCCTATTTCCTCAAAGAGTGGAATATATAGTTGGTTTGTTGGTTTGTTTTTGTTTTGTTTTAATTCATTTGCCCCCGTACTGTTTTCCCTTACTGTGGGCTTTCCCATTTTGTTGAAAAGCCTATTTAACACAATAGTGCATGCTAGGCCCTCCTCGTAGTTACACATCATTACTTGGTTACTTAATTTGTCTAGGTAGAGTATGCCCATATGAATTAAAAAACAAATTGCAGCTCAAATACATGTGGGACATAGTTACTAAATGTTGTTTAAAAATGATACCTAGACTGCTGAGGAAGGTGTCTCAGACAAAACAGTAACGAAGGAAAACCTCTGCTGGTTGATCAGATTGGTCTGTCACGTCCCAGTGTTCTTCTTTACAGCTTGGTGGTCATTAAGTTTTCTCTTTGTGATTTCTGGCCTTTAAAGTGAACTTTTTTTTTAATATTATTGCTACTAGCTCAGCTGAAATCAGGGTCCCGTGACAGAATTTTCTTAAGGGGATTATAAATTCAAGTACAAATGTAGTGGAGTAAGAGAGGAGTGCAGTGGCCAGATCGCTCAATGAGTTTGTAACAGAGCCAGGGTTCCATCCTCAATATCCTAAATGTCATTCTGGCTCCACTAGGACACGTTTAGGGATGTGCTCTCTTGCACACCATGAATGAAAACACACTGGCCACCTCATTCATACAGCCCTGCAAATGACCATCACTTTCATTCAGCAGGTGAGGTTCAGGCTCATAACCTTAAGGTGGAAAGTAGTGTAGACTTCAAAGCGATAGGGACTTTTCAAAAAGCTAAAAGGCAGAAAGAATGCATAGACTATTGCCAGTCCCTCGGGCTATCTAGGCCTCCTCTGCACCTGAATGTGGTGAAGTTTACAGAGCTCCTGAGGTGACATTAAATTTAAGGGATTTGATTAAGTTGCAATAATTAAGTGCAATATTTATTGGGTTTTTTCCCCAGTTTTGTATACTATAAGCTGTTAATTCCACTGTCTGTGCCAAAGTTTACAAATGTTTATTTGACTAATAAAATCCAAGCCACTGTAACATGAGCATGACAGTTATTTGAATTTTCATGTAAAATACAGTAATAATTCTATGCTTCCCCACTGAAGAAACTTCTAAAATGTAATACAGCCCCACTCCAGAGTTTGTAGTTCTTCTGCAAGCAGCTTTCCTTCAGATGCTTTCACGTGACACAGTGCTGCTTGAAATTAGGCAAATAACAACTCGGTAGAAGGTAGTGATGTAATAGTTCTGCCTTTTTCAATGTTTGCTGGTGGGTTTTGTGCTGCCTTAAGAGGAAAGGGAATGTAAAGTGCATAGGAAAGCTGGAAGTCTGTAGATAATGCTTTATGACCTAGAAGAATTGGTTCCTTGAATCAAAAGGTTTCCTTCTCTTATAATCTGAAAGGAACATAATAAAGGAATGATAATTTCAGCATTTATTACCTATATCATTGCTACTTCTCCAACATTTTCTTCCCTATTTCATCCTTGATAGGATCAAATAGTCAGATTATCAGTTTACATACAGAAAGTGAAAAAAAATAGTTAGCATATTGCAGAAATATTTTTTTAACTGTTGAATAGGAACTTGTTAACTGTAAGTAACACACGACACTATCTTTTGCTTAACACATTTCAGTAAGTACTGTACCACTTCACTGGTTATGAATTGTTCTGGGTGACATTTTCAGTAGAGTGACTGCTACAGTCTTACTCGGGGAAAAAAAAATTTTGAAAACATGGTGTCATTTCTAATAATAAAATTGGAAGAAATAAGGGGAAAGTGGCTGAAGGAATATCAAATCATTTTGTCACATATAGGAGAATAAAAATTATCTTGATAAATGAAAGAGCAAGTCACTGGAAGAACAAAAGCTGAAATAATGTGAGGAAGTAGTAAAATGCATAGTATTAAAAAATAGAATAAGCAGAGTTAGATGGTTACAATAGGAGAGAAAGATAATTGGGCACCTCCTAGTATGCAGTAAAAGATTAATTAGCATTCCCTATCGCTCTGCTAGTCAGAAACTGAATACTACCTTTGATTTGAAAGCCAGCCCATAATTATAAACTCTAGTGTTTATTGTTAATATTTGAAAACAGCTTTCAAATGCTATCAGTATAAAATGTTAAGTGAAACTGCTAAGTACAGGAATTAACTGTTATATACAGAAATACTGGTTTCAATCCTAGTACCTCAAATACCCTTTGGATAATAGCTCTTCCCCTCTTGGAAGCCTGTAAAAACACACAGATCATTGTGGCTCTCTACTGTTTCATCAGAAACTATGCTGAATGCTCAGCAGTGATAGTAACTGATAATAAGTGAAAATTCTTGTTTATTTTGTATTGAAACTGTCAGATAAGATATATATACCAGAGTTTCTAGTCAGATTTTCTAACTTTGTCTTCCCCAAATTAATCCATCCTGCTGATCCAGAGGAATTATTTCACTAATCAGACAAGATCTGGGATAAACATGTTTACAGGCCAAAGGAATTTTGTGAAACACATCTTCAAGTCAAATTACAAATGTCACTAGGGAAAGTTCTCAGCTTTTCCCTGCTCCTTTCTATTACACTGGGAGATGGTAAGTGGGCTGTGCAACAAACAAAATTAAAAAAATTCAAAAAGATCATGTGAGTAACTGCTTGAAAGGAAGAAGTTGGCCAAGAAATGCTCAAAGGGATAAATTTTGAAATGTTTAGGTGTCTGTGATTTTTTTTTTCACCACAAATTTCACTGGGATTATTATCTCATGGTTTTATAAGGTCTATGTTCCTGCCATGAATATAAAGGATGTTTTTTCTTCAGCCCAGGGTACAGCACCAGATGCCAAATACAATGTTTGCCTTCTTCATTGACTATAATCATGGAGACTACTTTTTCTAGGCAAAATTCATTAGCTCAAAAAATATGATTTCAGGAGAAAATGATGCACTCTGTCCTGATTTTTATCTGTGCTTGGAAATGAAAACCTACCCAGAAACGAAAGTCTATTCCCCCTGTTTGCCATTTTATGTTTTTTCCGGAGGAAAAATACCAAAACACTTCCCTGCTTATTAGTGCTCAGCTGCTTTCCTGCCTGGGGGGAGACAGTGCTCCAGAAGAAAATGGTAGTCAGCAAACAGAAGGAATGTGCACTAGTAACCTGACACTGGAGACAGATGTGCTCAAGGAAAGGAAATGGGGATGGCTCAGACCAGACTAAACCTTGTATATATATATGGGGTTTTTTTGTGATGTTTTCTATGAGTGTTGCAGAGATGCACAACCTAGAAAGTGTATTTTCTTTCATTTTAATCTGGGAAGAAAGTATTCTGTGTTCCTGCCATCATTTCCATGTTCTTACTGCAGTACAAGTCATAATTACAATTATTAGAATAATAATAGAAAGGTAAAACATGCTCTGGTAGACTTTGTCTTACTTCTGTGACCCTACAATCTGTGTGGTTGATTTTTTTAAAAAAATTGAAATACCAGCCTTGCTCCTGAATAATCAGAAATTATGAAATCCCTCCTAGGCAAAAGGCAATTTCATCAGTTGCCCATGGAACTGTATTGATGAATTTTCTTTTTTACTTAAGGAAAATACATTTATGTGGGCTCCAAGGTGCACTTATTTTTCTGTTTCCCTCCATCCCTTCAAAGTAAATTCAATTCTAAGATTCATCTAGGAAATACATACACATATTTCTTCCTAATAGGAAAACAAAGAGGTCAATTCTGGAGCAGCAGTGCCTGTGATCCCCACCAGTGCAACCGCGTGTTCCATTTCAGGCAACCCATTTGGGGTCAGATTCTTCTCTGGCACCGGTCATAATTTCAGAGCTTTTTTAATTTAAAGAGTCATTTATATTGTCTTGAATAAATGATGTTCAAGAAAAAACCTACAATTCTTGCAAAGCACAAGGTTCTATAATAAATTTTTATTTGCTGGTTAACTTTCAAATATGTAACCCTCTTACAAGTTATCATGTAATTAAGGCAAACATATCTGTACCTTTCTGCTGCTGCTTTAACACACACATTTAGGAAAGAAAGGTGCTTACTGCAGTATTTAACATTGAAGTTACTGTTTATATTTACCAGGGAAATTTCAGAAAATAAATACAGACGTATTTTTGTCCTAAATTCCAGGTTTTAGAACTTCACATGCAGTCGGAAAATCATTAGTTTTGCCTAAATCTATCCATTCAGCTGTACAAGTTTCTGTAAGCTTTTCAGACAGAAAGCGTTAACTTCCTGGAGATAATTTTCTACATAACTAATCTTCTGTTTTGGATTTGGGCAGCCACTAGCCACAGTAAAATTTTAATGCAGGAGGTGTTAGGACAGGCTTGGCAAATTTCTGTAAAGATTGGTTGAGTGATTACTTGAAGGTGAATTTCAAATTAAACTCCAGGTTTTTGCATATTTATACTTTTGACTTCAGGTACTAAATTTGGATTGCAGCTTCAGTAGATCCTTTTTGTATGTTGCTTGCGCGCTACCATTAGGGATATGGTGTCTCATGAAGCAGATCTGTACCAAGAGTGAGCACAAGTCCCCACCAGGGAGTCCAGTGTGATGTAATGTTTTAGTATTCCAAATAGTTGTCACCATTAATGTTAACTCTCTGCAAGCCTGGTCACCATCTTGCACCCAGGTGAAATGCGTGCTTTATGTAAGGGTTTTCTTATGAGGGTTTGGACCTGTTTAGTACACTCCTCTGACCTTTGCCTCCTGACAAAAAGACTGCAGAGCTGTCTTGCTCTGGGCTTTGATACTGCATTTTCAATGTTTCCTACCTGAATTTGTTCTTTATCTGTTGTGATCAGGAAGGTGAGCTTTGCTGTGGCCAGCACAGCTGGCAAGAGGTACAAAAGAAGAAAAGGTATCTATGATTTCTCTGCTTTTCTGACCATCAGACAGTCTGAAAAGAATGAATTGCAAACTTTCATTCAAATAAAATGAAACAGAAGATAAAGAATGGAGGCAAGAAAGTCAAGCTTATATTTAAGGAAATGGTGGATTTCTCATTGAATTACCATATTGTTTGTGTGGGAAAAGCTAATGTTTTCAGGTTGCATTATATGTAGTTTTGTTTATTTGAAAAGTTTTGGAGTGTTTACTCTTAGTTAGGATAATATACCTACATGATAATTAGCCTTTTTGCTAGCTGTTCTAGATGTTGCATACTTCTAACTAATAACAGATTTTTCAAGGGATAAGCTTTACATTGTGGACTTGTGAGATCTTTCTATGCCAGCACTTTTCTTTTTTAATTACATACGCTGGATGGTTGTGTAATGTGCTGTGGTAACAAAGTCTGCCAAACTGAAGAGATTGCCTTGGAGAAGCTCTCAGTGCTTTAACTGCTGCACTTGCTGGGTCACTGCTGTGATCAGTGCTTGCTGTGGATCTCATACACTAATGATCTTACCATTTCTCCCCCTGTTGAAGCTGCACTGATAGGAAAGGTGGGAAATTTTGAGGAAAAAAGCCTACTACAAGACAGAACACAGTAATCTGTCACCCCCTGCTAATCCAGTAAGGTAGTTACTGGCTGTACAGCACTTATAGCTATACCAAATAAGGACCTGGTTGGTTGGGGTTTTTTTGTTGTTGTTTTGTTGTTGTTGTTGTCTGGTTGGTTTTTTTTGGTAGAAAAGTTGTCTATCAATGGAAAGACAAAAGACTAAATTAGCAGGGATGACGTAGTGGAAATATGTGCAAAGCCTGACAGTAGGTACAGGATACGACAAAAGAATATCCTGTAGAAGCTGAAGCAGCAAAGCATTGGTCTTGCTTCTGCAATATATATACTAAGTAATAATCATGTCCAACATGAATAAAAGGCACAAAGCTCAAAAGTGAATTTTGTTGATCTCAATGTTCACCACAAGAATTATTGTGTTAAACCCTCAAAGAAGATCTTGAGACTCCAGACTCATTGAAGATTTGAAATGGATACCATACTCCCTCAAAAAATAGTTGAATCCAGGAAACAAAACAGGAGCCCAAACCATCAACCCTCAGACAAAATACATGTTTCATGGAAGAGAGGTTACATTAGGTTATGCGCATAACTTAGCTGTTGTCAGGAAGTGCAGTTCATGAGATGTGTTGCATCACTGCCTTAGAAACCCTCAGTTGAAATTGGCAGTGTTTTTATTTGCTTTCAAGGCTAGTAAATATTTTCATCTTGCAAATTTCTACAAAATAGTAATAAATGTCTGTTACTAGAGACCCTGATGAACTTTCCTTTTGAAATGTGCTATTTAACAAAATATGTTGTTCTGTCTCTCTTCAACTTATTTCTCATTGCAGCATTTGAATCTGTTAAAAACACAAAGATAATGTTAACCTACATGCAGAGGTGGAGATGCTAATGTATCAGGTCTGAAAAATGTCATTAATTTTGAACAGTTCATCCATTAGGTAATGATAGCTACTTTTTTTCTCCCCTCTTTTTCTTTTTTCTTTTTTTTTGGTTTGGTTTGATGGAGGTTTTGTTTATTTGTTTGTTTGTGGGGGTTTTGTTGCTGTTTTTTGTCACTGTCATTTTGTTTGTTTGTTTTTGTGGTGGCTTTTTTTTGGGGGGGGGTTGGTTGGTTGGCTTTTTTATACTTTTTTATTTTTGTTTTTAATGAGCCACTAAAGTGAGTAGTTGATTATTAGCACTGGCCTTATAGGATATACTTGGGGCCAAAGTTATTTGTACCTTTGTAGTTGAATAAATTTTCTTAATGGCTTTTTGGCATGATACATGCGGGATGGAAAAATCCCAGCATGAATGTCATGGTTCAAGTAGATATTGTGATGTTGATAGGTAGTAAATCACAGGTTTTAATTTTCACAAAGCATAGTAGAAAGCTTCCTTTGCCCTCCCCAGCACAGCAGCATGTGGCAGCTGTGCAGTGTCCTGACTGTCAGAGCTGAGTGGGCCTGCTTTAGTGAAAGTGGCCACAAATGTGTGCCACCACTGTCCAGACACCTCATGCAGCCTTTCCCTAATTGTCTTCACTCTTGGGAAGGATGAGGATGGAGAAAACCATCTGAATGAGCTGTTTTTGTGTCAGCAGTGTCTTGCTCCTGCTCTCTCCTGGGAGGCCCTTTGGTTTTCCATCTGTTGTATGGTGGTTGTGCAGTTTTGATGAGGTGTGGAAAGGGCGCTGTGGCCTGAAGACTGGGAGAAGCTGAGAACAGGCCACAAAGCTCCACAGGCTGTTCTGGCAGACAGGAAACGTCCTGTGGGCTGTAGCTCGGATAACTCACAGATGGCATTTCAACTGGAAATCCCAGTGAAGAACGGATTTATGGAAGGAGCTTCCTCACAAGACTGTTATCGCTGCAGGAGTTTACCCATAGCAGGTTTCAGTGTGCTGGTTCAGGTAACCATAGCAGCGTAACAGTGAAATAACCGTGCTCCTGAGTGTTTGCTCACATCCCCTGATGACTTTACAACTGTTCCTAGGGCTGTGCTGCCATGGTGACAGGGGCAGCCTTCCTGAGCTAACTGATTTAAGGCCATCATTCAACTGCCTCAGTGAGTCAAGACTGATCTTTTATGTCTTCAGAATTGCACTAATTTCAGCCTGAAACCCCAAAATTAAATGCCAAATACTTAGAGAAATAAAACAGTAAATAGCTTGAGAATCTGTATTAAGGTGTAAGTGCATTCACTTGAAGGTCAGCAGCCTACATCTGCTGTCCATCACTGGCGTGTAGAAAAAGAAATAGACCATGATCTACCCTTGTATGATACCTCACATTTCTCTATACCCACAGCAGGGTTTTGTGGTTCTAAATACTTAAAATTCAGTGCTAGGTATATGAAAACCATTTCAGAATTCAAACAGAAATTGACTACAGTCACCTTTGGAAGACACCAACAAATTTGCTATTCCTTGTTTTGTTTTTCAAAAGATTAATGTGTATTTACTTGGACCTTTATCATGGTATAATCACAGATGGCCACTAAGCCCCACACCACGGCTCCCTCACACTCCCAAGGTGGCATGGGGGAGAGGATCAAAAGAGTAAAAGTGAAAGAATTCATAGGTTGAGATAAAGGCAGTTTAATAGGTAAAGAAAAAGCTGGGCATGCAAGCTAAGCAAAACAAGGAATTCCTTCACTACTTCCTGTGGACAGGCAGGTGTTCAGTCACTCCCAGAAGACCTGAGTTCCATCACGTGTAATGGTTACTTGGGAATACAAATACCATTACTCCAAATGTCCCTCCTGTCCTCCTTCTTCCTCTCTTAGCTGTACATGCTGAGCATGATGCCATAAGGTCTGAAAAATCCCTTTGGTCACTGGGGGAAAGCTGTCCTGGCTGTGCCCCCTCCCAACTCCTTGAGCACCCCCAGCCTCCTCGCTGATGGGGTGGGGTGAGAGACAAAGGGGATCGGATCTGTGCAAGACCTGCTCAGAAGTAACAAAAATATCCCTGTGAATTATCAGCCCTGTGTTCAGCACAAATCCAAAACACAGCCCCATGCCAGATAGTGTAGAGAAAATGAACTCTACTCCACCCTAAACCAGCCCAATCTTTTATTTGAATCTCAACAGCAACACATTTGGTTCACAGTCTTATAGATAAAGAAAATACTGTATCATTTTCTCAGTGTGTGTCAGTACTAATCTCAGGTCATGGTAAGATAAGGTAACCTTTATACCCCAGATATATTTTTTTCCTGTTCAGTTTGTATAAGTATACCTGAGAAGAACCCAAATGAAAATTCAAGGCTTATTAAATTCTAGATTGCACTTAAATGACTTACAGTGTCATATTTAGAGAACAGTGACTACATTTTTTATATAGAATTTTTGTAGATATTTTAAATAGATCTCAGGGCTTTACAGCTGTCTTCTTGAAATACATTATTTTCAGGGTTTGTTGCAGTTGTTACACATTAACTTACAGTATGCTAACAGCTAAGTAAATGTTTGGCAACAGATCAGAAGCCCTAAATGAGCTCATAACATGTGGAGAGGTGCTGAGAGGTTACAATTCCTGTGTGTCTCAATTAATATTGTAGCTAGTGAGAATTCTTTGCAGCTCATAGGCTCTGATCCAACAGTGTGCTGGTGTGGAAGTGTATATTTAAGCCAACAACCCAATAAGTAGACATGTCAGCTTCACTAAGGGTGCTCATATGCTTGGAAATATGTTCAGGAATGAATGCTTTGCTGGGTCAATGTATCTTGGAATAAATAAGTATTTGTTGGGCAAGTTTCAGTACAACAAGCTGAAAAACTTGAAAAACATCTTTTTCCTGAATGCTAGGTCGTAGCTCATTGATGCATGTGAGCAGCAATACATTTACTTTATGTAAAGTGTATTTTCTGTCTGATTGCAGCTCATTTAAGCATAAACACATTTAATAGACTATTGTTTTATCCTTGCCTAGAAGCTATCATTGTAGCTGACTTGATGAAAACAAAACTGTAGAAATAACAATTTTAGGCTAATAGACGTATTTCTTATGATGTCAGGCTCCATTGAAAGGCAGCTATTCAGCCCAGTATTTCAGAGGTATTAGTTTATGTTCCTTTCACATCATCTCTCATTATTTTGATATCATTTGGACTGACTGCATTGCTGTGAACACTAACTGACATGGTAAGTACAAATGCATAAAAAAGGAGCCACTTTCATTTATTTTTCCTATAAAATACCTAGGTATCCTATAAGAAAATACTGTCTGAAGTATTTCATTGTAAGTAGAGAATATTTCAGTCTTCACAGTTTGCACTGGAAAGGTGGTGACCAGCTCTTAAGATTGAGCTAACCTAAGAGAAACAAAAATGTGAGTTATTTGGACATTTGTATGAGATGCCTCTTGAGTCTGTTGTAGAGACAACCAAAAAATACTGTTAAAAACACAGAAAAGGAGAAGTATTTTCTTGAATTTTTGCTGACATACTATCAGTTTATTCAGTTTCATTATCTCTTCTGTTGTCAGACAGGAAATCCTTTCTTTGCTTTTACTGCTCCTGAAAGGTAGTCTTATCAACCAACCATTCTTCACATGTGGCTCCCCAAAGCTTCTTCCACTTCTGGTATCTCACAGGCCGATTAGCTCTGATAGAAGCATGCAGAGCCAGCCTGTGCTGAGCACTTGTACACACCACTGGATGTTTAATTTGTGTGAAGACAGAAAAGATTAGTCTTGACTCACTGAGGCTGATTAAAATAGTGGCCTTATTTTCAGTTTGTTCAGGATCCCACTTATTGAAAATATAATCATTACTCAGAAGGGACCTTGCCTTCAAAGAGGTCAGAACCATGTTTAATATTATCAGTTATTATATTATTAATAATAATAATAATAATACTACAAAACCTACTTACTTGAAGTTACACATCTTGAACTGTAATGATTTTGAAAATGTGGTCCAGTTTTTGTTGGGTTTTGAGTTTGGTTTTTTTTGTTTTTTTCTGGTGGTGGTGTTGGTGGTGGTTTTCTTGAGGTGGTGCCTTTTTGGTGAAGGAAAAAAATTGCCTTAAATGTGGGCTGCTCTTTGAGTCCCTTTTATCACAGATCTCATTCCAACTGCAATATCTTGTCATGAAGATCCAGGATATGTTTTGAGGGGTTATTTTTTTATTGTTGTTTTTTTAAAACCAAACCTAAGAAAATTTCCTTTGACATAAAAGTGATTTTTTATCTAACAATGTAATTTAAATGAAAGTTTTAGTAATGTTTATTCATAACTAATTTCTCAGGATCAATACATAGGTATTGATTATAATCCCATACTAAATGGCAACCATGAGCAGGGCAGACTTGAAGGATGAAGATGAAGCCAAATCCTCATACTTATTGAGTCAGGGATTTCAATGGGTAATGTTCATATTTTTTACTTGTTTTTAGCTCCCTCATTCATGTAGAAAGGCCAGCAGAAACAGAAAATCAATCAAAATGTGAGATAGATCTTATCTCATTGACTGCATTAAGACTATCCCTTTACCTGAAGGAATATGTGGTATTATGATTTTATCAATAAATACATATTTACACTTGGAAATTGCAAAGTACCTTATTTCTCTAAGATGGTATAGTTGTGCACCCATTAACTTGGCATTTAAGAACCAGCTTGTTACAGATTCCAAACAAGCAGCAAAGCTCCAAGTGTTTTCTTGATTTCCCCACACTCTCCTTGGTGCTCTCCTTGTCGATCCATAAGCCCAGTGTGTATATTCAGATAGCATAACAAGCTTGCTTCTGTTTTCAGTTTATCCTGTAGATGTTTCCAGGTGATGAAAGGAGACCTTTTGAAAATTGCATGTTCCTTTCTTTTTTGTGAGGAGATGAAAAGCACACCATGATGCTGACAGAGACTGCTTTTGTCTCGCTGACATGTATGCATAATTTATACAGCCTTATAAATCTTGGCTTTATGGGACCATGTGTCTTATAAATGAGATGAAGGGCGTCCCTTCATTGTTCACAATGGATTTGTTAAAGCTGAGAGAGAGCAGTGCTCTCTCCCTCTAACCTCTTGGCCACCCCCTGGTAAAATAGCATAGGTTTAGAATTAATGGACTAATTGCACGTACAGCAAACATCTTCATTTTCAAAGTCAGTGCAAGCTGACACCTGAATTGTCCTGTATTAAACAAAAAAAAAAAAAAAAGGTTTTTAGAGAAAAGAAATGGGGAGGAAAAGGTTGGTAGAGTAACTTATACAGGAAAGCATAATATGTTCAACAGACAAAACTGAAAGGCCTTGTCTGTGTTCATATCTGTTATAATAGTTATAGAAGATTATGGGTGTAGTAGAGATGAGACAATTATATCCCCTCTAAAAAATTTAAGAACTTTTTAGAAATGTTTCCATTTCTTGACAATTTTTTAGGTTTTTATAAAGAGTAGCTTTGATCCCAAAACTAGCTGTAATATTTTAATTTTTATTTTACTCAGATAAATTCAGATCAATTTAACAAACATTCTCTGTGGAGAGAAAATCTACTGAAGTGACAATGTTTTTTTTTCCCCTCTATTTTTGTGGAAAACTGAAAGAAGTGTGGTATCCATTTGTTTTAGTATTTCAGTCTTTTTTTTTCTTTTGTCCAGCATTATCTTTGACAAAACTGGGGGATCCCAGCATAGCATATTGAGGAGAGCATCTCAGTTAATCCCTCTGAACACCTAAGCACTGAAAAACATAGTAAAAGACCTTTCCAATACTCTTTATTAAATCATCAGAAAACTTCTAGAGGTGAGCTATCTCCAAAAAAAATAAGTGAATATTTGATGTAAATAGGAAGTTAAAAAGGAACAAAAAAATTAAACAGAGGTCTTCTATTGAGAAAAAAATACTCCAAACCTAATTAAGTAGTAAAATTCTAATTATGTATTAAAGGTTAAGATTCATTGGGAAAAAAGACACCTTTGATTCCTTTTTCTCTATCACTTTTTAAAAATCAGTTTGCTACAGTACTGGTTCAATTGGTTTTAATTGCTCATAGACGGCTAGAGAATATGTTCAGTTGCTGTGATCCTTGTTTATATGCAGGAATTGTGCTGATTTAATTCATTTAGATTCTGCTGTAAATTGTCACTGCTTCTTTTTATAATGATAACAGATGATTTCATGTTTTCTCATAACATCTTAAGGCCAATTAGCTACTAATTTTTAAACACAATTCCATGTGTTTTATATTAGATTAGACTTTGGTTGTTGGTCCTTGGCTACACAAACCCAAAAGCTTTAATTTTCAGAAGGTGTAACAAATTCTGTAAGAACTCTACCTCTTGACAGCATTGGTCCATCTAGTCCTATGTTCATCAGTTTATCCTGAATCTGGAAGACGAATAAGTAGGAAAGAAGTGATTCATGAAAAAGATGTAAAGTTTTGTGTGTATAAAAAGTACAGTGCCTGAAAATATTCAGTGAGCATCAGGGGCATACTTCCCCTGGTGTAGCAGTTATGCAAGGCAGGGAAAAGACAGCTTTTATAGCTGGGAGAGGAAAAGACAGGGAGGTTTTTATACTGTGATAAAACCTCATTCTCAACAAGCATTCCCATCAAGGTCAAAATTTCTGATATTAGCAGCCTAATACCTCTTCAGCTTAAGATTTTATTACTGGGTGTTGAAAGTGGCTCCTGCCTGCTCTGATTAGATGCGGTGCTGATCTATAAGTACATGAGATGACCGTAAGGGCTAATGCAGATGCATCCAGCCGAGGCACACGGGTGGCTGCCTGGGCTGGTCCTCCACACAGTTCATCTGGGGCTGCTTACACCGGGCTAGGAGTGCCCTCAGGGAAGGAGGTAAGGGAGTTCAAACTTCTCTGGCTTCCAGAGAGTGCATTCTCTCTTGAATAGATACAGTCTCTTCCTAATCTGTCCTCACTATCTCTAATTCATGTCTCTCATGTTACAGATTTTTCCCCAAGGTACTCTTTGCTGTTTTCCTTTTTTGCTTGCTCTTTCTGAACTGCTCCAGATAGCAGTAAGATAACAGTAAAATGTAGGCATTAGTAAGCTTTAGCAGTATCTGCTGAACAGCCTTCTAAACACTTCCTGCAAAGTGGTTTCTGAGTACTTGATATATTAAAAATTAGGGGGGGAAACTTCTGTATAAAGCAGCCCTGCCAATATTACCATCATCCATGTCAATACATGAAATGCTTTCTCCAAAATTATTTTTCAAGTAGAGTAGGATTTTGTGGTTGTGTCATTAACTTCTCTATATGTGTCTGACTGGATATTTTAAACTTTGGATTTTCAGTCTAAGCATTATTTTTAATGGTGGCCAGCATATAAGAAAAAAAAAATAATTGTGAGAACAAATTGTGATTACAGTTTTCTAGACTTCTAGTTATCCAGACTAGAATACAATAGTTCTTCATTCTGCCTTTTCTATATTTTATCTGCCTGGAGGTAGACCTGAAATGTTCTGGATGCTTTTATTCCTGCTCCACACATTTGGTATGTATTGGAGAACACAGATTAATATAGAGATATGTGACTCTATTGGTAAACACAAAATTGGGATGGGAGCTTGTTGTCATGCAAATGGATATAAAAACTTAATTTTTCCCAAGTAGTTTCAAATATATTTCAGATATGCTTGAGAAGTGAAAGAAATAGTGACACACAAGGGAAGAAACATTTGTAATGTTAGCCTGAAAAACATTATACATAAGTATAATGACCGGATATTTTAAGGAGACAAAAGGTGTTAAAATGCACAGCCTGAAGGGCAGAACAGAAGTAAAACTGTTATTTCAGAATAATATGTGATCATTTGTTCAGGAATAACTGGACGAAACTGGAGTTACAGTCCAGCAGTTGTGGTCTTTAACACAGAAAATGGGCTTTTCCAGCTTGTGGTATGCAAACAAATGAAAAGATGTTGGAAATACTGCAAAACAAAGGACAAAACCAGTCGATAAGCTGCATTAGGATCCTTTGAGAAGGACTTACCTCACAGTCACTTAGAGGTCTCCAGCCATGTTAAAAAAGGTCAATCAAACAAAAAACTGAACTGTGAAAGGATATTACTAGTGAGAAAATAAAGTCACCCTAATGTGGAAGTCTACAATTTCAAGTCTCTGTACACCAGCACACTAGAATAAGCTAGAAAGTCAAGGGCAGAATTCTACTAGAATTAGAATATAGAATTCTATCCCATTTTTTGGTTACTGGTTCATCATGAGTTATTACAGTTTCATCATTGAGGTGACTGAAGGCATTGAAGCAAAACACTATAACTTCTTTTTGCTCTTTCTGGAGCACTGTGATTGTCTTAGATTCCTTTTTAAAATATTGTTAATAATTTCCATAAGCAATGCATATCTATACTTTTGTGAATACATGTGGAGACAATGTTTTTATCCTGAAATTCTTGGTCTGTTACAACTAGAAGCTGCAGTTCAACATATTCAAAAATTCAATGTCTTTAAAGCAGCCCTTAAAAACTCATTAGGTTCACAAATCAATGACTCTTTGAACTGAATGTTTGCAAAGTTTAAAATAACCTGCTCCTAGCAAAGAGTAGTAGAGCTTGGCTAAAAGTAAAATGCATACACTTTCAAAAGTACCTCAGTAAGTGCTGAATCACTCAGGCACTGAACTTTATTTTGTCACTGCAGGCAGTCATTTTTTGGTAACGAGCACTGCATTAAATTTTTTAAAATATAATTGCATATTTATATATGCATATAATATAAATGTATCAATATAATTGCATTTAAATGTCATTGCATATTTTTAAATATAACTGCATACTGCAAACATATTTTACAACCTACTGAACTTTTTTTTGTTGATTGATTTGGTTGATTGTATTTGTTGGTGGTTTATAGTTGGTTTTTTTTAATGTTCAACATAGACAACCAGTTCAGACAAAAGAACAACAGCAAGTGAAAGTCAGTGACACTTCAAAAAGAGTCTAAAGGTAGGAAAACAATTTCAACCAAGAAAGTTAACCCCTGAAAATCTGAGACTTCTGGAAATCACCACAATTTCAGTTATAGAGGTGCAATGTTGTCATTACCATAGGAGGTGTCCGGTTTGAGTGGAGCTATGGCTGCTCTCAGCCTCCTTTCAGTGAGCTGACCTTGTTCAGTGAGGCATCTGTGGCATCCCTTCAAGAGCTGGTTGCTGAAGAGAGATCAGTTTAAGCCCTTGCCTAACACCTGTCCTGTACAAGGACTCTCAGTCTGAATCTGCATTTACTGGTTTGGCTTCCTTTGCAAGGTTTTGACCAGTCCTAATTCCCTCCAGTAGCAAAGTTAAGGAGGCATTGTATGAACTTGTCAAAAGCAAATAGGTGACACCGGTTCTTGTGGAAGAACTCTTTAGGTCTGTGCACCTTTCAGGTGGTCACTCTCCTGGTTAGTAATGCTTTCAGGTAGGGGAACAGGGTTCTCTGAAGAGAAACAGTGACAGAGGGGCTTAACTTGGAAAAGTTGTATCACAGATTGCGTGAGTCTTGACTCCTTTCTGAGGAAAGAGGGGATTGTTCAGTAGGTTTGTTATCTACAGACAGTGAAGGTAAGCAAATAAATACTAATGCTTTAGTGGGACCACCTGCCACCAAAACACCAAAAGCTACCTTCCTGAAATAGTACTGCTTTTAAGATATCCACCTGAGCAAAACCAAATACTTTAAAAGCAAACCACACACAAATATGAATTACTCACAGCAGGACGCATGGACACCTACTTTCCATACAAAGGGGCATTGATAAAGACATATAATGTAGGAAAACTAGTTAAGAATTGCCACTCATATTCCCCCTGCACTTTTTATGTCCTTTTCCGCTTACAAAATCAGTAAAAGGTACTTAGGAAGAGGAAGAGAAGTGTCAGAAGAGATGTTTTGAATGCAAAACACAAGGAAACTGATGAAAGGAGGTAACTAAACCACACAAAAGCATTTTTTGCCAAAAGAAGGGGGAAATAAATAAATAATAAAAAAAGAAATGTAGAGAATTCAGTGACTCCTAAAGGATGAGGGGATGTTTTACTTTTCTTTACGCACTGGACTTGTTGCACTATGAATGAGCAGGACTGGATGCTGATGTCTACACCAGGTTTTCCTCAGCATGCAGAATGTGTCCATAAATAGCTTTTCAGGTGGGTTATCATATCTTCTTCCTCAATTTCTCTTTCTTTTTATAGTGATTTTTTTCCTCTGCTAGAATTTCTTCCTCCATGTTTTTTAGTACAGCTGAGTGTGTGTTCTTGGGCTTGTTTGGTTTTGTTCATGTGACAAAAAAATTAGCTATTGTGCTTGCCAGTTGTGCTTTCTGGCAGAGTTGGCAAGGAAATGTTATGCCTGGCTGAAACTCATTTATGAAAAGCAAACTAAAGTGGCACAAAACTTTTCTGCTACATGTATTTAAGGGCAACTGTTTAGCCAAGGATGGTAGCACAAAATATTTCACTGAAGCCTTTAAAAAAATGAATTCTAAGAACCTAGGGACACAGACTAAGAGCCAAGTTGGAAAGAAAATCTTAAATATCCAAGAGTCATTTAAGTAACGCAATTTGAAAGCAAGGTAGTTCTTTCACTAAACAATTAAAAGAATTTCAATATAATGGCTCCTTTTTTAGTACAAGATCAGGAGTAACTGATTAAAGGGATACAATGGAGTAACACCTGCTCAAAATCTATTTCTTTCTTGCTTTTCTGCTTTTTTCTTCATTGTATTTTTCTTCCTTTTCTAATCTCTCTATCCATTATTCATTTTATATTTTTCTTTTACTCTTACCCTTCCTCTGTTTTCCTCATTTTGTGTCCCTAAATCTCATCCTCCCTCCAGAACCCATTCTTTTACTTGTGCCCTTTGTTTTCTCACCATTTTCTGTAGCTGGTTCCAATATGCCAAGGCCACAGAAACTACAGTGATAGCAGCTTATGTCATCTCCAGTGATTCAGCTTCTTAAAAGTAATTCAGGTCTTAAAAGGAGAAGTAAACCCAAATCTGTAACTTTGTGTCAGTTTTGGGCTTGTGGCTATGCAGAGGTGGGTTCTTCATGTGGTGTCCGTTTTTAAAGTTCAAGTGTTATCATTCAAAGATAAGCAGTGTTATATCTGTCAGGTAGAAGGGGAGCTTAAAGAATGCTCAGGAAAAGCCAGCTTAGGAGTTTTTGTTTGAACTCAAGTCATCTTCGACTTTTTGCTTTCAAATTTACAACCAAAAAGTGCTCAAACACAAAAATTAGTTTAAATCAAATAAATGCTGACTGAAAGCTAGTTACTTAAATTTCAGCAATTTTTCTTCTAAACCATAAGTGAATCAGATGAAATTTATTACAATTTGAAACATCTAATAAATACGGTAGTTGTAACTACTCTAAAACTTACAATTTTTTCCTTATACAAAAATGCATAAATTAATTTGATTTCACTACCAGTTTGGATCTTAAAAGAATAAGATTGAATAACCAGCATTAACTCAGGGATCTGGATGTTTTTTTGAGGCAGGGGTAGAAATAAAAAAGAAAAAGACGCTGTTAAAAGAGGGAAGTGTTTTCCTGTAGAAAGTTAGAGGTTCATAGGTGGTCACAGAGCCTGTGAGTGGGATTGGGGTGGGGAGCTTTAACATCTACAACTACAAATGCATCTGACTGAGGACTTCAGGTCTGAAAAGGAATCTTATGCACATGCATAAGTGGTTCAGCAGATTACAATGTCAATAGAGGTGTTCTTGAACAGGTGGTAATGGGCAATTTTAAGAGGAGTTAGATGTTCTCCAGTGGTAAATGTGTAGTATAGAAAAAACATGGGTATTTGCTGCAGAGAAAGCTTTGTTTCAAATACTATGTTTAAGCAGAAATTCTAAGACACAAAATGATAAATCTTGCATACAATAATTCAAAGAATGGGAAGAAAATCTATGCTTTTTACTTAAGAGTTCCAGAAAAGTACATTTGCAAAACCAGAGTAGTAATTAAAGGCTGATAAAATTATATAATTAGACAAAGTAAATATTTTATATTAAATATATAACAAAGCTAAAAAAAAACACTGCTGTGTTTAAAATCAGCTCTGGGGATAGTGACAATTTCAGCAAATGATAAATAAGATGCATCCTTGTTGATTGGAAGAGGAAGAGGAACAAAGAGTGGAAAGCAAAAGCAAGAGGAGGAGGAAAGGAGATGAATTATGGGGTGCACAAAAGCATCTACCCATATCATGACCCTTAAAACCTTTGTAAATATGTTTTTGTTACCTTCATGTCCCTTGCAGGCAGACCCCAACATGCTGTGCTGTGCCCTTAGTGCTGTACTTTCATCTCTGTGGGCCTGGAGCAACATCACAGAATTTATATCTGTATCACTGTCCCTCAGGTCTGCTAGTCTTCCCCAACAGGGCTGTAAATAGCACCACTCAGATTCCCTTTCAAATAAAAAACTCAATGAAAAAGAGAGAGGGAAGATCTGCAAGTAACTCCTCCCAAGGCCATGACCTCCTCCATCTATCACAACCAGAGCAGGTAGATAAGGAGGTTTGATATGAAAGCATCCTTTCTGAGTGACTACATGTTAAATCAACCTGCAGATGAAGCTCTGACAGGTGCTGATAGGAAGGGATGGCAGAGGCCACGTGAGAACTGTGTGCTACTTATCCATTATTTTCCAGCCTCCCGAGGGTATTTGGAGAAAGCAGAAAAGATTAAAATCTTCCATCTCTGTAAGAAGTTCTTCACTCCTCTCTCACTTAGGTCTGTGCAGGTCCTCTGAACCATCATGTAGTTCTGAAGCCATATTTCACTCCAAATCTTTTGCTTGAGAAAAAAAGACATACACTGGGACATACAGCTAACATCTGAAGAGCTATGTTTTCATCAATTTCAATTCCAGTTATTATTTTGGGCTTGCATCCAAGAGTAAATTTTATGCAGTTTCCACATTAACAGATAGTTAAATGTTACATCTAATAAATCAAAGATAAAATTATTAAATTCATAAGAGCTTTTCTTTGATGTACAGTACAAAATTTTTACACTTTTTTTTATGCCATATTGAACCACTATAACCTTTACTACAGTTATCATCCCATTATTTAAAGGAGCAAACATGGGTAGTAATAAAGGAAATGTCTTATCAACAAACCCTGCCACCCAGAAAAAGATGTCACGTTTTACATCTGTTTCATTCAGTTGAAGAGATCATACCTTGGAATCTGATATACTATGTTTTTGTAGAAAACTTTCATGAGGAAGGTTATGGGTAGATTTTAAAAAACTAGAAAATATACATCAAATATACATTTGTCCTGGGGAAGTCTAAATCTGCAGTAGTAGCCCAAATGGAATATGCAAATAGAGTTTTAAGCTTCCAGCATGACTGCTTCCAGGACTAATTTGAATTCAACGCTTTAGAGTCAGAATATATGAAGCAGAGTAAAATGTCAAATTTCAGGGCTGAGTACTTTGCCTGAATTTTAACAAAGCAAGTAAGAATATTAAACCTCAAGTTTTTGTGCCACAACACTATTATGTGCATTCATAAAATCACACCCTGTCCAGATGCTTGCTCAATTTGGGATTTATATCAGGAGTGTGCTTTTAAAATGGATATCCCAGTCATTCCCAACTACTGTACTTTACTTAGTGTCATGAAGCAGTGTCAGAAAAAGCTAACCAGATTCTCTTTGACCTAATTGTGAATTGAAGATGTGTACAACAGATGCAGTCCAACTATTGGGGGGCGTTCAATCCACAGAAGCTGATTATCAATTAGTCTGAGTAAACACACCTGAGACACACAGAGTTTGGATGTTGCATTCTTGGTACCAACAGGTTTGCTCTACAAGCCTTCTCCCATGGGGCTGCACTACTTGCTTATGCAGATAAGACTTCAGTCTTCTGAGTTAAAACTTTGTCTTTTTGCAGTCAGCCTGGCTGTTGGGATTTAAGGATAAAAGTGGACATACCACCTTATAGTCAGTGGCAGCTCAAGAGTGAGCCTCAAAGAAAATTAGAAAATAACAAGCAGCCGAAGTACCTTATGGAATGAGATAAGAAAATTCCAGACAGAATATGTATATACATATATATATATTTACACAATACTCATTTTATGATTGGGCTGTCTTGAGCAACCTTGAAAAATTGTACAGGTTGTAAAGTTTGAGCTAATGTGCCACATGTGCACATGTGCATATATTGCATGGCTTCAATATCACTGTACTGTAAGTGCTACTAGGAAAGGAATGAGAATGCATCCTGAATCCTTTAATTTAAAAAATAGGTGAGTGCTATTTTTAGCACTTTTATATGACCTTTTTTTGGAGTATGTGGCCATATAGTCCCACAAATTTACATCTGTCAATTACCTTTTAATAAATACAAGCTTTACATGTAACGTATAAAATGGAGAAAAAGGCTACAGTGTGTAGCTAAATCTTCCAAATAACTCAGACCAAAGTACAAAGTTTGGTACTCAGCTGAATTAGGTATACTATTTATGTCTATCTCATTTTGTGGTTTTTCCTTCTGTGTTCAATTACAGCATCATCTTTGAAGACATTATTGCTGGAATTAATTACTTTGCCATATACCAGAGCAGTGGCATCCTGAATTTGTTACATCAAAGGATATTGGCTGAGAAGACAAATAATTAAATGACCCGTAACACAGGTAAATGATGCTTCTGGCATCAAAGGGATCCCCTAGGAATACTGTGCTCTTTGGTTCAGCCAGTCATGGAAAATGTCATTGCAAGGGCTGTGTGAGGTTTTGTCAGTCCTTCAAAGTAAGGGGTTTCCAAACAGGATCTTCCTGTTTGTTTTCCTTGTTTGCCAATTGTTCAGAAAATACGAAGATGAATGTAAGGCTTGGTCAAATATCAATTCATATGACATGAGTACTTTAGCACTTGGGGGCCAGGCTTCTGAGCCACTTCCAGTGAAAGAGATGACAGTCAGCAGTAGTCTGTCATGGAAATGAGTGGAGATGGCTAAGAATTTTTTGGTGCAAAAGGTATTACCTTTAAATCTTGAATTAAACCAAGGCCATTATTTTTAGTCCTAAAGTTCTATACTGCCGCAATGATAATCTGGTATGATCGAATCTTTACACAATTTCATGTAAAATAGTTATTCACACAACTTTTTTCTTTTTCTTTCTTAGTGTTATTTTATTACCTCATTACCTCATTTTTATTACCTCTAAGCTCATGGCTTAGATCCACACTTTTGGTGAGATACTTTCCATTGCTTTCTAAAATTAATTTTCTAAACTAAAGGTACTCTTTCTTTTCTGTTTCTTACTGTTAATAACCTACTAAAACTTAATAAGGAGGACAACAGTCAGAAGGAACTAGACTTCTCTGTCAGTGCAGAAATAGCACACTTTATGAGTACAACTAAGGAGCAGTAACTGCTAAATTTCAGAACAAGAAAATAATTACTGCACCTCTATGGTGTCTCTTGGAAAGGAATGCTTGCCCTATGGGGAAGTCACCCTTATGGGAATTTTAAATAAAATATAAATTTACTTCTGCCTTGAGGATATGACCATTAAGCTGAACAAGTCACTTCCAAAATTACAGGTCCTCTTACCTAACTTGTGCATGGGCAGGAACGGGCTAGTAAGTCTAGGTTGCTCCCTAACTGGATTCAACTGTTAAAATTTTCTGGCTTCAACAAAATCAGATTCACATATATGAAAGACTTCACTTAAGCCAGGATCTTTACTTGGGTCCACCACAGCTGGAAAACTTTGCCATGTGTCACAGAAGTAATGGTTTTAATATGGCAGGAGAAGGAGGATTCTTGGGAAGCACAGAAATTGCCTGCAGGGTGGTTTATGGCTTCAGTGTGGTAGATGACGTATTTTGTCCTCTTACAGAACAAAATGAAGCATATTTAGAACAATATCTTCAAATTGTGCATAGTAACAGAAGAGAGCACAGAATTTTAATCTGGCACAGTACAAGCTGCATGTTCCTAGTAAAACATCTGCCTCTTTACTGTGTTTGCATAGCTGCTTCCTGTTTCTTAATGTCAGACAAGTAATTAGGTGAGGATTCCATGATAGATTCAATGTTCCAATGTTTAGACCTACAAATCATTAAAATTAGGTTTGTTGTGACTAGGCAATAATGAAAGAAGTGATTTTATCTCCATATTTGGGATTTGCCAATGTGTCTGTGAAAGACTCATCTTTGCCTGTATAAGAAGGCTAAGCTGATTTACTATGAAAAGTTTTTAAAATGATACGACTCCTGTGTGGACATTCTTATATCAAAATAGTTTCTGCACAGTTCATCTTAAATGGGTTTGCAATCAGATTCTTAAATAAGTGTATGATGATCTGTTCAGAGGATCTACTCATGTGGAGAGAAATTTCTTTGTAGTATTTAATCCTAGAGTTTTTGTCTTAAGAGAGTGTCCAAGACGAAGCTGAAAAAGATCTCCACCTAATGACAACTTCTGTTTGCAATAGCAGTTTAGTAATAAGAAGACCGCAGTATTTTTTTTTGCACTTATAACTTTTTCCATTGTATCCATGTCCCATTATACTGTCCCCTTTCAAAGTGGGGTTTTACATCTTCTTAATGTAAAGACATTTGATTTACTTAGCATGTAAAATAGGAGCACAGGCCACTAAAAACATGGATTGAGATTTAAAAAAGAAATTTTAATACTATCATTTAATTAGTACACATGACATTTTCTAATACATTTACTATACTAGGTGGCTGGTCCTGCACATCTTTTATTAGTTAAAAGAAAATTGTCTTTAGTTTTGCCCAGAATGTATGCAAAAACTTGGACTGTAATTCCCAAGAAGGACTGGACATTCATGCTTCCAAGCCGTGAATCTGAGTTAAGCACCCTCTTATCTTTGTGTCAACACTGAAGGTTTTTTCCAGATGAATGTCCCTACAAACATGAGTTGTTTTGAATGAGAACGTTGGATGAGAAACATTGGTTTCTTTTTAATCAAAATAACAAATTTGTAGATTAAATGTCATCAAAACAGTAATTAAAAAAAATCATTAAACCCCAAAGAAACTAGGTTTACAAAGAAACACACTTTACTGTTGCTCTTAAATAAAAAGAATTAGAATATGTATGTGTTAGGTTCACTCATCCTAGAATGACTTGTAATCAGATCATGACAAATGCCTATTAGAGCACTTTCTCTTGGAAAGTTTTGTTTACATAGAGATCTCCTGTTAAATATGTTTATGTAACACCTATATGAAGATAAAAACAATTATTTCTTCTGTTATGTTTTATGTCCATACTTACTGAAGTAGTTTTGGGTTAAAGGAAATTATTAAAAGAGTGGTCCTTTAAAGCATCATTTGCCTGCTCTGTGGGTGGTTTATTCACTATGTTGTTTATGTTCTCTGAATAAATATTTACAAAAATAATTTGGTGTTTACACAAGACAGACGGTATTTGCAGCAAACACTGTTTCAATAACTTTTAAATTTTTTCTACTTTTTATACTTCATATTATATTCTTTTCACTAGTTCGACCATGTTTTCAATACCAGTAACATTTAATGAGCTCTAGGAAAGTTAAAACAAAACTCAAACAAACGAAATAATGAAGACAAACCTGAACTTGTCTTAACAATAGTGTGTGTGCTATTAGAGACATTTCCAGGGATTTTTGTCACCAAGACATTTAACACAGTGTGAAGCACTTCTTTGTTTGGTTTTTTTTTTAATTGAGAAAACTTGGCTAAAATAAAGCGGTTTATTATTTCAAATGCAATTTAGGCTATGGAAAAAGTATACAAAAAGTGTTCAAAAGTGTACAAAGCTGTGTGATCTACTTCCCTTGAAAGGCAGTGATTCTCAGTGAGGTCCTGCACATACCACAGACATTTCCACGTGCAAGAGGAAAGTGGAGTCTTACTTCTGAATCTCAATGGTGGTTTTCTTCCAGTTCACAGTTAAAGAGGCACCAGCTGCTGAGATGTCTTTGCTTAACATAAAGACAGGGGAATAATGTATTTTCCTATGGGAGGCTTTGACAAGGGCCATGCTGGACAAGGATTCCTGGGATTCTCTACTATTACCTAAAAGATTGTAACTTAAATATCAGTTTTGATAGTGAATTGATTTGTTTTGGGAAAACTATTTTTGTGCTGGCACTGTATACACATCAGGCCTTGGCTGACCAATAATGTCTTAACAAAATACATGTGTTCTTCCAGCAAATGGCTCTAGCATTTACTTGATCATGGATTAATATGCAGGTTGATTATTCTTTAAATTAGTGGTTAATAGCAGAACAAGGCATCCTCATTATTTTTGTGAAGAACACTGACAATGTGAAAGCAGTGAAATCATAATTAGGCTGCTCAGCTATTGCCACCTGAAGGTTTGTGACACAACTGGGTCAATTTTGTGATATTTTTGTTCATATCACGGGGGTGAGGAAAAAAATTACTTCTTTTGTCTGCATATTACACCTTGTAGCCCAGCCCAGAGCTCTTCTGGTTGTCTCCTAGTATGCAAAAGGGAGTTTTCTAACAATTAGTCTGTGAGCTACTTTGTCCTTCCCTTTGCCTCTTTTTCCTTGTGAATAGAAGCAGCAGTGTGGGTGTAGCACTGGTTGAGACCTGAGGGAATGAATAGCAGCTGAAAACTGCAGAAGTGCTTTGTCCATAAGGCAAGAAGGATCAATTCCAACCTCTGCCTTAGAAGGTCAGCAGATCTTCTGGGCTTCAGGGAGGAAGAGGTATTGCTTCATTAGTTATATCTGCTCTGTGAAGAAACTGAGGACTTCAATGCCAAGGCTGAGCAAGGCACTCTGCAACAGCAGCAAATCAACCTGATTCTAGTAAAGCACACTGTTTCTAAGTATTTGAAATCAAAGGCAATACTTGGATATAGATGCCATGGTACTGGAGAAATAAAAAAACTACATTTGCCTGGTAGTTTTCAGTCAGCCTCAGCAGCTTATTAATGCTAATGCAAACTAAATAACTATTATAATAATATTGTTTTATTGAAAAAAAAAGTATAAATTATCTTCCAATTCTGATATTCTGTTGACTGAACAGGTAGAAAAGTAAATGCATTGCTGTTAAATATTCTTTATAAATGACTGGGAGGTGTTGAAGAAACAAAAATAACTTCTGAATGTAAGTTTCTCCTTTGGGAATTTAGAGCAGATGTGCTCTGTAAAATAAGCCCTGGTACTTTTATGAAGGCCATGAAGTGGGGCTGTAAAAAGGCGCTGAAGCAGCTTCATGGGTCGTGGTTCATTAACTCTAATTGTCACGTCTGGATTCCATCTGATGGATGACCAGGTCCTTCCTTTCTCACATCCGTTTTTTCACTGTCTTCAGGTGACCAGCTCCCAGGGATACCTCTTCCAGAGATGTTTCCAACACTGGACTTGGGCAACACTCTAAACCACTTCAGTCATGTTTGAACGCTTCTTTTTCTTGTTGGATTTGCTCCTTTTCTTGTATTCTTCCCGTGTGTAGCTTTCCTCTGGAGAGAATAAAGGCATCATTAATGAAAAGCATTTTAGATTTTGAGGGATTATGTTACAGATAAGTTTTCCTAATTGATGAGGCTTATTTTTGAAGGTCACATAATTTTTATACACATTAAAAATATAAAATGTAATAAGCCTTATCAAGCTCCACGTGCCTTCTGATTTCAGGCTTGCTCTAAGGGAGTGAAGAAGCAATATTTTATGTACCACCCACGTAAGACAACCACATAATTTATAGTATGGGGCCATCTGTGTGTTTCCCAAGTTCTTGTTTTTTTATTAGAATTAGCTCTGAGCCAAAAGCAGAACATTAAGGGAGAGAAAAAGATGCGAAATAAGTAAAGAATGTTCCTCCCTTTATTTCAGGATATTATACTTGTGACTGAAAGCTGTGTCATGACAGTTTGGAAGAGGAAGGAAAATCAGTTAATTGAGTTAATGAAATTAACTGAAGTAATTAATGCTTTCAGACCAATGTCAAACAGCACTGAGTATATATCATATGTACATGGAACTATCTGTTACCCCACTAAAAACAGTCAAAAACTTTCAGAACTTGGAAATTTTTTGGCAAGTCTAATTCCAAAGTATAACCAAAACCTCATGTCATGGTTAACAGAAGGAATAATCTTTCATTACTATGGGATATTACAATTTGATTGTTTTTCAGTGTGGTTTAAGAACTTTTCTTTAAAGTAAGTAAATAAATAATGGTGTGGTTTTAAGGAAAAATTCATTAGTATGATTGGTAGAAGGGAATTTTATGAAATCAAGAAAAATAAGATCTGTAAATCTGAACACGTTTTCTGAGTTTACAGAATCAAAGTCTAACATTCCATAAGGTTGTACTTTCTTGGCTGTTAATATTGTCACAAGTATTCAAACCATCTTTAGTTTTATATCACTGATACACTGTGCCAAAAAAAAAAAAAAAATCAATAAACTCTAAGCATGTGAAACAGTTGCAACACTTCATATATTACTTTTAAATGTATCAAATTGTTTGTACATGTAGCTAAAGTCTTGAAAAGAATTCTTACAAATGCACTTCAAAATTAATAGCACATTAAATATCTATATTTTTTTTCAAGTATATTCGGTTTTTATTAATGATTTTTTCCCTCAGAATGCCACCATCCTAGGGTATGTCTATCAGAATTGTCTGATACTGATTTCTAAAAATCCTTTCAGGATTTATATTTCTTTTAAAGTATTTCCTGTATTTTAAAATAGGAAGAAATATCACAGATAAACTGAATATCCAGATTTCCACTTCTGTAAACACGTTAAAGTCCACTTTAGTTACTGATAAATGCACTTGCTGTCTCTGTAATTTATCAGTTTTACCACAGTATTATTCACTTTTTTGGGCTGTATTGCCTGAGCAGAATTTTAATGCTTTTAGTTACAATCCTAAAAAAATACAATATGCATAACAAAATAAAACCAGTCTCTTTTACCTCTGTTTTAGTGTGTCTTGTGACTTTTATTAAAAGAATCTTCATATTTTCTGAAACAGTCTGGTTCCACTCTACAGTATAAAGTCACTACTTCATTCGGGGTTCTATATACTTATTTAATTATTTTACAGCCTCCACCTTTTCATTATTTATTACAAGTTGGGATCAAACTAACCCTGGTTCAGTCGTGGCATGCTAAGCTTATTAATTTTTAAGTCTGCAGTTTTCTCCAAAGTGTCCATGTTCCAGAGGGCATTAATAAGGGATGAAAGCTGGTGGCTTATTCAACAGCATCTCTGGTCTTTAGTCTTACCATACTTTTGTATTTTTATTGCCTAAAAATGGACTTTTTTTTCCTCCCACATTTTATCTATAGGTAAGGAGCTCACTACTTTCACACTGCAATATTTAAACTTCAGCCTTTGTTGTGGTTGTGGGCCTTTTGAATTTTCTTTAATAACAGAAGGAAATGAGAGGTGCTTAAATGTACACATAAACCATTTTTATGCAGAGCTCTCACTTCTTCAATCTCCACTGTTAAGTATTTGATTTCATCTTTTCCTTTGGGAAGCTCTACTACTCTGCTTCACTTTACTGTTTCATATGCATGCCAGTCTATTTTTTCAGATGTTTGACCTTTATTAGCTGTATAAAAAAGAATATAGTTTCTGCTTTGATAGCATTCAAATCCTGAAATTTATCATTAGGGAGTTATTCCATTTCCAGCTCTTTTCTTTTGGACCACCTCTAGTGGTTTTAAAATTGCAGGCTTTGCACAAGCTTAGCATACTTTGATATCTGATCTACACAATCTGCCATCAAACAAAACAAGGCCAACATATATATTTGACCTGTTACATAAATTTGCATCAAGGAAAAATACTGTATTTCCTGAGAAGACTGCTGGTACCTTTGGATATTGTGACGTCTATGAATTTCTTTTTTTTGTTCTCTTCATCTACTCCTCTGTACTTCCTCCATAACTGATTGGTCCTGAAGTCCTTAGGCATCTGTGTTCTTACCTTTAAAATACACACTTTTGTTTTTGCAGCTTTCTAAAGCACAGTTATTTAATACTTAAATTGTTTGTTTAACCTGTTCTTTAATGATGTTCTCCTATATTTGAACTGTTAATAGATGTAGGCCTTTGCTCTGGCCTTGGTACCATACCTTTTTAGAATTGTTCTCTCTGTGTGGGCTCATGAGTGTCATTTGTCTCGTTTAGGCTATGGCCTGAATCAAGCACAGCTGATTTATGTGAGCAAAACAAGCTCCAGATGAGCCAAGCTACCTGTTCATGTAGAAGGGGAGTGCTTGTGATTACCTAATCACTACTGGTTTCTAATGCCTTTGTTATTAATTGTCTCACAATGTTTCCATTTTTTATAAATATTTTGATTTGATGAGGTCACTGCAAAATAGCTATGCTTTCACCTTAAGATTTCCTGATTTTGCCTTTTTACTTTTGATTCTGCCTCACTGAGGGCTAGTATTTTCTCTTTCTCTTTCACCTCCTGATCCTTAGGTTATCTTCCATTGAAATCACAATAGCAATCTCTTAGTGCTGTTGTTGGTTTGGGTTTTTTTCCAACTCTCTCAGCTTCCCTCAGGTTGAAAAGTTTTCTTGAGGTTCTGGAAATCAGAACCATCCTTTTACATGGAGCAGTGAGTGCAGAAATCTTTAACTTAGAGTTTAGTAGATCCCTCCTTGCATTTCGGTGAAAGTTGCAGGAAATTCAATCATAATGAGGAAATATGTTCCTTTATATTTTAAAGTATTTTCATATTTTAAAAACATGTTTTATAAGTAATTTTTTTTCTACTTAAACTTTTTTTATCAGTCTTAGTAGTGGAATTATCTATAGGGAAGGAGATTCTATTTTTAAGCAATGCAACAAAGCTTATCTTTGTTATGAACCAGTTTGAGGACAGATTCACCGTTCTTTTGCAAAAATCTGCCCCCACCCTTACTTCCCGCTCCATCAGCCACAAACAAAATGTCTATCAAATTCAAGCTGTATAGTGAGGAATAGAGGAAACTAAAGAAAACAAATTTTATTTTGAGGTATGTTTGCAAGATTCCAGCCAGGTCAGGCAAAAGCCTGCTGAAGGTCACTTATCCATGTTTCCACAGTTGCCTCTCTGCTCCACAGGTGCAGTTCAGCACTGGCCTGAGAGAGCTGCGTGGGGCCAGTGGAGACAGGGGCAGAATCAGAGCTCAGAGAAAGAGAAAAGCACATGCAGAAGCATGAACTAATTTCAAATTTCACTCACATTTCCAATGTTTCTAACCCCAAGATGAGTCTGAGTGCACACTAACCCCTGTGGCTTTGCCATATTTTAAGAATGTTCTAGGGCACAAAGCTAGGAGAAATCCCTAAGATTGGTGAGACCTTTCTACATTCTTTTAGATATGAATTCATCCACAGACAGAGAGCTACTTGTAAAACATAGTCCTCAAAAAAGTCTTTTCTAGACACCACTCACATAGATGGGGTACAAGAGTATCATATTTTTAAGGGGAAAATAGAATTAATGGACAGAGAATGGGAGCTGGTGGAGTAATCTTATTTATTGCCTTCTTTGAACCCAAACTGTTAGTTTTTCAATCTGGGAAGGACTACTTAACCTCTCTGGCACTTACTTTGTTAAATACATACATACATACATACATACATACACACATACATATGTGTGTATACATATCTATAAATCTATATATCAGCGACATTTACCTCCCAGGGAAAGGACAACTGTTGTATACCTCTGAGTTTACTAGGAATGTCATCCAATCCATGACTGTTACCCAACATTTCAAAAGCAATCTTATGACAGCAATAAGGACTGAACTTAGTCCTAAAATAATATATGCCAGCTCCTTAGAGATTCCTGGGAAAGTCTCAGTGTTCACTGTAACTCCCACATAACTAGTTTGAAAACACAGGGCTGTTTTTTTCTTTCTTTTTTATCCTCCCCTGTAGGGCTTTTCAAAGGTGACTTATTTTCCCTGAGTTTTGCCACTGAAGGGAGTTTTTGAACTTTAAACTTTATATTCTGGGAGGCAAAGGAGTGACAGGAAAGCACCCTGGTAATGTTTTTGTATGTGGGAAGACTTGCTGTAGGCCTATTAGGTTTCTCAAAAAGTTTTCTCAAAGCAAAAAACCAAACCAAACCAAAGCAAGAAAAACCCAAAAAAACAAGACAATAAAACAATCTTGTTCATAAGGACTTAAACCTCTTGAATTTGTTGTTTGATGTTGATATTACTGTCTTTGAATACCTCACTTTCATTCTGATCAGCACATGGCATCTCGTGGTCCACTCATCATGCCTTTTTTGAGTTGAAATCATTAATTCAATCTGCATTTGATGGAGCAGTAGCAGATGATATTTATGAATGGAAGCATCTCCCTGGTCCTTACACTGAGGGAATGGAAGGCAGGGAGAAAAAGCAACTATTGTTATGGGGTTTTCTTCTTGCCAGACAAATTACAGAACTTTCACTTTCATCCACTTCTTCCTGTTCTGGCCTCTAAACCATTAAGTACTTTCACACTCCTAGCAACTAAAATTGTTTATAAATTACCTTCAGACAAAGGAGCCACTATAATTATTTCAGATTAAATACATTCTTTTATTTAATAATTCAGCATCTACCTGCAAGTTTTCATCTCTAAGACCATGCCTGTGTTTCCACACAGATGGTTGTGCTTCAGTATTTCCCATAGCTCCATCCAGGCCAAAAGCTATCGTCACTAAATCTCTACACCACACAGGTGGCCCTATACAGATTTTTTCATCAGAGTAAAAGGCCCTACATTTTCATTATGCAGTGATAGCCTGGTTTTAGTAGTACATCTGAAAATTCTGCTATAAGATATATTCTTTCCCCCAAACCTCCATGACTCTTAAGAGAAATTTATATATGTGCAAATATATATAACACAGAGCAAAATATGAAATCTACAAATCCTCCCACTGGATTTAATTCTCTACCACTTTAAATACTTCGCTTTAAATAATCAAATTTGGAACAGAATTATAACATCATCTCCCACTTTCAGTGTCTTCAAAGACTTGAATATTTGGGTTACTTAAATTTTTAGAATGTCTTCTTGCATTGATCTTCTATTAGGTGTAACCGTGGTGTTAAATACATGTTTGCTGTTTTGGCTTTCGGGCTAGAAGTTGATTTTTTTGAGCATGAATCACATACTGTTTTATTACTTATTTATGAAAGGGACATTCAGATAAAAACAAGCTATCTCTCAACTTGAGAAGCTGTAAAATACATCCCAGGCTTTTTAAAAACTACTTCAAAGGGAAATTCATAAGGAATCTTAAAATCATAAAGCAAGAAACAAGGAAAAGCTGGAATGTACCTCCACCCTCTCATATATCTAAGGATGTCATAGCCACTTCCTTGGTGCTCTGATAATATTCTTAGGTGACACATGTGATTGTGGTCAGACATGGACATGGTTCTGAACAGTCTCTGACCAAAACCCAAGTGAATCTTTCTTACTGTAAATCTCATTTCTAAGCACTGTAGGCAGTAAAAGAAGCATACGGCACATACTGAGGGGTCTTAAATGTTGTGGTGATTTCATTCAGTTTAAAAACCATGATTAAAGTATCTGCTGTGACACCCAAGTAATACTTCTGAAGTCCATAATGCAGTGTAAAAAGCAGCAGAGTTTAAAGCAGTATAAAGCAGTAATTGAAAAATACCTTCTTTTTTTTTTTTACTACAGTATCAAACACAATGGCAAGAAGCTCACATTCATGGTTGATTTTTTAAAAAATGAACATAAATTCCAAATTCTCTTTCATCAAATTAACTGAAATTTTACTGTAATCTCACTTGAGTAGGTAGGATACTTCTGAATAATTTATAATACAAGTAAATTTTTGACCTCATATTAAAGAGATACTCAAAATATTTTAAAGAGTTTTCACACAGGGCAAGATCAAACATTAATGACAGAAAGAACATAGGTGTTAAAAGAAAGTGCTGGTTGTAGCAAAGCCTGAAAAATACTGGTTACATTATTCTAAGCAGTGGCACAATCTTTAGTAAGATGTGAAAGCAACCTGAGAACAGTTAGGCAGAAGAGAAAAAAAAAATCATTAAGTGACTGTAATCTCACAGTCTTTAATACTATTAATTATGCCAATGGGGTGAACAAAAAGCCCCAAGCTAAAGAGCCTAAACCTGACTATTTTGCTGGTTTAGAGTTTGAAAATACTGACCTCTAGAGCAAAATACATCAAGCATGTGAATGTGCTACTGCCCCTTCTCATGGAATGAAACTGACACTAAATTATCAGATCAATACAGGTCACTAAGCATTGTCCCCAAGATGGTGAAAAGTGTCCCTTTGTGACTAAGGGGAAGTTAAACATTAATTCTCCAGGTTTCCTCCTGCAGATCTAACACTGTTGTGACGTGCTTTAATTTTCCCTAATGAGAACAGGTGCATAGCCAAGGCTCTTTATTCCTGAAATTGTACTTTGTAGGTAACGTATAGATGAAGATGGCTAAATGTTCAGCTGGGATGAAAATGTTTAGAAAATTGGATCATGTCATGCAAAGCTTTTTATTAAAAATTATTCAGGAATTCCTAGTAATCAGTTACAAAAAATTGTGTTACATGATTACATATTTCCTTTTGTATGGTATTTTGTTCTCCAGTGTAATCAGATTTATTGACTAGTAGGAAAGGATGTTACTCTTTGTCTTTCTTGCAGTGCTCAGGACTTGGTCCATACTCATTTCATTCTGTGAAATAGTGGCTGATGTACAACATTTATTGTTTCCTTTGGTTGGATTTTGAAGGTTTCAGCTGATTTCATTTTTCTAGGCATAACCAGTTCTTTGCAAACATGTGATTGCTAAGTTTGCTTGAGCCCTTATTTTTGAAAGAAAAAGGAACAGAAGGGTTTTTTTCTGCAGACCTGTGTGCTTGCAGTATTCCCAATGACTCCAAGGCCTCACGAGGCTTACCAACAGTTTGTAAACGAAAGAAATTATCTTCTGAGGAGTCATGGAAACATTAAACTTCCCTAATACGGAACATACTAAAAATATTAGAAGTATCTTAAACATCAGAGGATGCAAGTTCTTGAGTGCACTTATTGTTTGTACTTATCACTGCTTAGTATGTCAGTACTCAAATCATTACAGGTGAAGTCTTCAGAGTGATCAGCTCAGACACCTCTGCTTTTAGGGTCAGTATTATTAAACATGGAAAAATTTAAGTAATTTTAATGTAAGTAAATTTTTAAAAGACTAGTTTAGTGTTTAGGCAATCCTTTTATTTCTACTATACTATGTGTATAGTTGTGGGGGTTTTTTGTTTGGTTTTTTTTTCTGTAAAAAAATAATATAGATAAGGAGAAATAAATTTTCTGGACATCTTTCTTGCTGTCTTACCATTTGGATTATGCTGTGTAAGTGGAGCAAAACAGTAAATTTCTTCCACTGAAATTCAATTAGTGCATATGAAATCAAATTTCCCTGAGGCGAAAATCTGCTAAGTAAATAGAACTCCTTTGTGCGCACCTGTGTTTGGAATAGCCTGTCACGCAATGGAGATATGAATGGCAAAGCAGGCATTTTAATCTTCAGACTTGAGATTTTAATTCTAGCAGACACTGCTGAAAGCAAAGCTTCCAGGGATTCATGTGTTGTTTCTGGTCTTTGCAAGATAATTCTTCTCCAAGTAGCAGAGCTAGTGGCGCACAGTGACTAGACATCTCCCTCCAGTGGGGGATTTATTGCATAGACTCTGCTTGGAACTGTTCTTCTAATGACTGCTCTTGGCAGCAAATGCATCACAAGTTCTTAAAATCTCACTCTCTTTTACCTTTTTACAATAAATCTGTCATCTTTTATATTCCTTAGAACAAAGCTCTATGAAGCACATTGCACTTTGCCTCAAGGAGCTGTTGGTTGGTTCCTGACAGGGACACTGGTCAAATAGTGAAAAGAATTAAAGTCAAGGCTTACCTGCTACACATAAGAAAGAATCCTAGAAAATCAGAAGACTGCTTCATCACAGTTATCCCTTATATAGAAGAGCTACAGTGGCACTAGGGCATGAAAATGATGTTCCATAGAAGTTGTGGGTTTAGCCTCTTCTAAAAGGGCAGCAGGAAACACATGCTGCAGCCTCCTTCAGAACATCACACCACTACAGATTTCCAAACTTTTACTCTAATCCATGTCCTGCAGATTGTGCCAGATGCTAGCCTGTTGGCATCTAACTGTAAAGAACAAAATGTAGTGCCAGCAAAAGAGGCTTCAGAACACAGGCAATGAGTATATTCTTGATTTTACATTTGGGTTTTCTGTAGGCTTCTGTACTACTTCCAGTAGCTACTATTACGCATAATGATACACGCCTTATTTTAAATTTAGTTTTTTGAGTTAAAGTTTCCTTATGACAAATCTAGTGAAACATTTCTGCATTTTTCAGTAGTGTTCTACTTGTTCAGTACCCTTCCTCAAGTATCTTGGTTGTGTTATCAGGAGTTTCTCTTACTTCCATCTCAGTCAATGAATAAATGCTTCCAGATTTCTTATTTTTCTTCCCTGAACAAAGAACATTGTTGAAAATACTCTTCTTTTCTTCAGGTAGATACAGACTTTGGAGGATGACATTCTTTATATTTGCATGAATTTTTTGCATTTGCTCAAAGGTAGAATAATTTTACAGAACATATCCTCATTTTTATGAAGGAGGAAAACTCTTATCCTTTAATAGAAGGTAAGCATACTTCTCCTCACTTCCTAATTACTCTATTTGATATGTCTAGTCTGCCACACTTGGCCGTGCACACTCCTCTCTCCCATTGCCTTTCCTCCACTGACTGGCTTTTGAGCTGGAACAGGAACAGTTGATATGCACCATATCCTCTGCTCTGGAGTACCATGATAATATGTACTGTAATATGTGGTGAGATTGGTTTTTTAGAACAATTTCCCTCAAAACTTGCCTTAGAAATACAGGAAAATATTTCAATTTCTTATTTCCTTAATCTAAATAAATATCTGAAAAATATCTGTGTTCCATATTGTGGGAAAAGCAAATTATGTGTCAACTTCCTTGCCAAAAGAGAAAATAAAACAAGCAAAAGTTAAACTACCTCCTCTTAAATAACTGAACTAACTGGAATATAAATTACAATCCTCTTGTAACAGTCCTTTTCTGTTCAGATAACATGCAAGAGGGAAATCAAAGGTTGCTTCTTCCAGCTGTGAGTAGAATGTACTTGCCCAGTGCTGTATGAGTGTGCTAAGACTGATGAAGGACAGCCCTCACTGAAACAAGTTTTACTTAGCTTTTCTAACCAGACATCTGTCAGCATTAGTGCAAAGAGGGTGTATGGCTTTCATTCTCCTGTTGCCACTGTAACTTTGGCAGCAGGCTTTTTATAGGTTCCCTGCTTGCCAGTCTTTCCTCTAAATGCAGATTTAAAAAAACCCAAACAACCTCACTGTCAGAGAAAGGCATAAACATGGTCACAAAGCTCTGATATTGCAGCAGGACGTTGCCTGAATTCAGGGGTTATTTAACTATAATAGTAAGCATGATTTGTTCTCACAACAGCTCCATCCAAAATCATTGAGTACAAAGTTCTTTGAATATGGTTCCAATTAGGAATGTAAGAACCAGGCCTGCTGAGGGCACACCGAGGTTGTTGAGATATTTGGCACCTATGAGCTCTTAAATCAATATTCTGCTCTCTAATAGTGCTCAGCAGGAGATTTAGCTTTCTCTTTGCAAACTGGAAGTGTGGTTGTGGTGATATAAAGAGGACAAGTGAGAAGTTCTCAGGCAGTTTGGACACTAAGGAGATGCTGTCAGAGATAGTCACTCTACAACTCTGTTGTGAGTTACTGGAAGCTGAGGGCAAGGAGGGGGACCTAACCTTGTCTTTGCACAATGGCAGGCATAAACTTAAAATCAATATGATTCTATTAACTTTCCTTTTTGATCCCATGAGATATATCTCAGTTATAGACTGGTGAAACAGGGTGTCATTTTCAGATTCCTGCCTATGCAAAATTTGTTAGTTGCCAGGAGGACTGCACGCCTTACAGCACGTGCTTCACCCATCCTCGTCAGAGCGTGAGGAGTGGCTGCTCTTGCCATGTCAGTACAACAGACTTCTGCCAGGAAAAACCACTTGTGTCCACGATGTCTGAATGAGGGCAGTTCTCATGGCAACCACACTTTATCCACAGGAATGTGCATTGTTTTCAGGCACTTTCCCCTTCTGTCTAGAAATGATGTAAAATCCGAGGGAGCAGAAGAGCAAGAAAGAAACGTAATTGACATGCAAGCGCCAAGCACGGTGACATTTCCTTACCTTTCATGCTGTTAGCTACCGTTTCACAAATTATTAGGCAGGCCAGAGTTTTACAATTTGAAACATGCATAAAATGCCCATAACATAAATGTTTTATTTTAGACAGAAATTGAGGTAACGCAGGATTATTTTCTGTCAGATATGTCAGAAACCAACAGCTATATTGCTGTGTGCCTCAGGAGTTTACTTCAGTCTCTTTCTCCCTACCTCCTTTCCTTCCCCCCTTCTCCAGTTTGAGGAAGCTTAGCAGGGGAAGGATGATCCCATGGGAGGCTGGGAAGAAGAGAGTAACCCCTTTGTTGATAGGGATGGCCAGAGCCCCCTGCTCCCACTCCAGTCCAGAATCCCCGGTGGTACTCCTGCCAGCAAGAGGTTAGATGGAATGAAGGTGGCTGTGACAGCACTAGTCCTGTAACACAGGATTTCTCTGCCCATGGTGTAAGGTTATGTCAAACCTCCTCTATAGAACCACCAGGGGATCGGGCTGGGGTTTTATCCAGATTTCAAAGTCTTTTGAATGGGAGAAAGACACCCCTGCGTGCTTTTAATGGCATTTTCACTCTCTTAAAAGGCAGCAAATTCTTGGCTTTAGCCTGATGAAAACAAACATTTACCTTGATTACAAGAACATCCTCAGTTTTGCCAGGCTAAGCACTTTATAACTCCTCAGACCATGAAGCAGAACTGCTGCCAAGAGAAAATCCTCCCCTACTGAGAACAGAGGTTGCTCACAGTGCTGATCTCAGCTGTGTGGCACAGCTCCATCCGAGGGGGCAGATCAAGCTCTAAAAGGTCTCGTTCTCTCACCTTATGCAATTTCTATGCTTGTGACCTTTATTGATGCCTTAACCAGTTACTGTCTGCTTCTTCATATGGTATTCCTAAAGCTGGTGTCAGGTACCATAAGTCTACCGGCACGATAAATCACAAAACATGTAATTAGAATAAAGTACTACATTTATTTTATATCATTACCTTCTTTGTTGTCATAGGAGCCACTGTAGATAGAAGCCAGGGTAAACAAGGTGAAAATGACAAAAGCCAGCAAGATGAAAGCTAGTTCAAGGTTTGTGAAGGGCAGCTCCATGAGCTGCTACTGCTTCGCCTAGGAAAAAGTGTAAACGTTTACTTATCTGACTGGCTGTGGAAAGGGACTGCTCTCAATGGAGAAGTTCAGTCTTTACTCAGGAGGATACTAGATCCTGGTCAAACTGGTTAAGTAACTTTGGTGGTTAAGAGGGAAACAATGCTGCTGGCTCATACAAGAATGTAAACTCAAACCCTTTTTACCAAGAACTCAGAATGTGCTGTTGCTCTAGGGGACACTTTGGGCAGTGACTAAAGCAAAGTTGCACTTAACTATATGTGCAATACATAATAAATACAGCTGTATGCTATATTTATTTTATATGTTTTTGTGTGCAGTGCATTTAACGACAGAAACATATTTGGACTCTGAAAGAGTAATAAAAACCCACTTACTAAAACAAAAATTGTCTATAATGATCTGTAGGTAAGCACAGACTTTTTTTAAATAGAAAAAGTGCTAGAATATAAAACCCCCTGCCTTCTGTGTACTGGGAAGTTTAAAAAGTATAAGATAAAGCCTGAACATTACCACCAAATTGCTAATCAAATTCCAGTCAATAGTCCAGGAATTCTGAAGTCAGTGGAAGTTTACAGTGTTCAGCTGCCCCTAGGATTTAGCTCTAAAAAGCACTCCCCCAGAAATCTTAAAACCAAGGAGTCCAATACATTTAAGTAAAGAGAAGCTGGCACTTACTGATTGCCAGTGATTTGTGTGTATGTATTCCATTGGGTTTTCTTCAAAAGCGTCCCAGTTCTATGAAATGGAGTGAGTTAATCACCCGAAGCTGGAAGGATCTCATGTAACCTGATTCCCTGATGTTTTTCGGGCGCTGCCTTGCTCTCAGCAGGTACAGTCCACGTCAGACCAGGGGGTGGTGAAAGTGGCAGGAGAGGCACAGCTCAACACATGTTTCTCCTGTACCTGCCTCCAGGATGCTGGCAAAAAGCAAACTGAAAGCACACAAGTGGTCGCAACGCCTTTGGGGTTGCCAAGACTGAAATTTGCACCTTGTAAATCGTGTTGAATTTTAAGCCGTAGTGAAATATTAGCATGGTTGTAAACAAGACTAAAAAGTATAAGAAACCCAGCTCAGAAAATGTATCAGCAAGAACTTTGAAATTCAGGTCTATACTGATATAAGCAATAAATATTAGAATGATATCATCGTGTCAGCAAAACCCAAACCTGTATAGGTGCAATTTATATGAAAAAAGATCCTTTTGAAGGATCTGTCTGATCAATCAGTGAGTTTTTTTCCTGTTGAGTCTTGGTTTGAAAAACAAAACCACCATTTTTACAAACTAAAGCATCAGCCATCTTGGATTGCATTAGCTACATGTTAATTAAAAGGGCTCTCTAAACTATATTATTTAATATTTTGATTGTTTTATTATTTTAAAATATAAAATATTTTGACATTGTTATTTCTGATCTTTTGTATAGTGATCTAAGCAGGTATATTTACACAGCAGGCAAAGGAATGATGCTTATGAAACCCCATGTCAATACACAGAGTACATAAAATACAACCACTCTTAAATTAGGAGAATGTGGACATGATTTGAATGTTGTCACATCCAGTGTATCTTTTGTTGTATCACCTTTGCAACAAATATTTCATTACTAACTATTATAAATCTCTCTATTATTTCTAGGAGTGGAAGGATAGTTACACATACCTCAACTTCTTTGTCTATATGATGGATTGTTTGCCCCATTTTATTAAATAAACTCAGGAATACCTATTCCAGTCAGAGGAAAACTTACACCTGTGTATACATTGAAAAATCTTTGACTGACTGTATTTATGCTTTCTTGCTCTTTTCAACAGATATTTATATATCTGCCTAAAGTTAGATGTAAATTCAAAACTTACAGCTTTTCCTGTAAAGAGAGTTAAATTATTCCACTTTTCTTATCTCAATAAAGTTGCTAAATCTTTCACACTCTGCTTAACCGATAGAAATAAATTTATGTGCAGGTAAAGAAGGGGCCTGTTCCCTGAAATCATGCTACAGTTGATGAGGGGTTTTTTATATAATAGCCTGCAATTTCTTTAAGCAAAAATACTGATGTGTTTTGTATTGCTGGGCATATGTGTAGTGCATCCATTTATATAAATGAATATTTTACCTATACATCATTAAATACTTAAACACCAGTCTGTCGTGGTCTGGCTCTAGCCAGCAGCCAATCCCCAAGTGGTTGCTTGCTCACTCCACCACCAGCAAGATTGGGAAGAGAGCCAGAAGGGTAAAAGGTAGAAAACTCGTGGGCTGAGATTAAGACAGTTTAACAGGAAAAGCAGAAGCTGTACACAAAGCAAAACAAGGAATTGATTCACTGCTTCCCATGGCAGGCAGGTGTTGGACCATCTTCAGGGCCCCATCACAGGTAATAGAGACTTGGGAAGACAAACTCCATCACTCCCAATATCCTCTCCTTCCCCCTTCTTCCCCCCACTTCATACACTGAGCATGATGTCATATTGTGTGGGAATGCCTCTTTGGGCAACTGGGGCCACCTGTCCTGGCTGTTGCAAATTAGCATCATTTGCTAACTTAAAGCTGCTGGAGGACCTGACGAGCAGTTTCTTCAGTGAATTAGAACCTGATCAGTCATGTGCTGTGGAAATAAAGGAGATAATTTATTTAAAACTTCTTAGCTATTTATGCAGCATAGGTATGTGCCTACTCATTAGCTCAAGAGTGAACCAAAAAAGAAAAAAAATATATGAGATACTGTGAAAAAGGTAAGAGAAGGGCTGTGGAAGAAACAGCCAGAGAAGTATCAGTAGAAAAATGTTGCCAAATGAATAAATGACAACGTGTATCTATCAGTGTATATATCAAAGAGAACACAACCTTTGGACTTACATATCTGTAGCTTCATAGTTATCTCAGTACATCCTAAGTTCATAATGGATACGTCCTAGATTCGTGTTTGTTGAATCTGCTCATTTTGTTTCCTTGAGTTTTAATCTTATCAAGGCATAACTTAACTCAGGTATGTTAGTTGTGAGAAATGCAATAAGGTACAACTTTAATATGGTATACTGGAAAATAACCAGTCCCATGTAAAGTAAGACATTTATTCACTTCATAGGATCTACCTTTATTAACAATTATGTAAAAATGATATTCTAGAGATAAATTTGGCTTTCTCCCTAGGCCTTGCTGCCCCTGTGGTTAATGATTTGGGAAAGCTCGACTGACAGCTTATATTCTCCTTTGTTATCTCAGTAAAGAAGTGAGACAACAATGTTAGTGAGTCTGCAAGGAACATATAAAAGCTCTTGCTAAATAATAATTATAAAAAAGGCAGTTGTATAGTTATAATGCTGTAACAAAAAATGTTGACATTTTTCTAAGTCTGCCTTTTTCTTACCTATGTTTGCAGCTAGACCATGTTCAGTTCAAAGGCATTTTCTCTTTGTAGAAACTGCTAGTGACAGGTAGTGTTTCTAGCTATCCTTTTGTGGGGTTTTTTGGTGTTTTTTGTGTGGGTTTTTTTTTTGTTGCTGTTGGTTTGTTAGTTTTCTTTTGGTTTAGTGTTTTGTTGTTGTTGTTGTTGTTTTAGTCGGTTGGTTGGTTTGGGTTTTTTGTACTCTGGATGTTGTGGTCAATGTCTTTAATATTAAATGAACCCATGCGACTTTAACTTTGCTGTCCACATCTTCCGTGTTTTACCTGGCTAAGGAACTAGCACAGATTAAAAGGCAAAAGATCCTGCTGTATTTTTTATATTTTTCTATGATATTGAGGATTTCATAGCAGCAGTGGAATGTAATTTTTGTTTGTAGAACTGAACCTAATGCTGCTGATTTACAGGAACAATTCAAAATATGAGTGATTATTTTTATTATTTTTTGTTAATAACAGCTTGAAATCCTCATAGGTCAGATTGCAGATGAGTTCAATGTAAAACTTGATTACTTTTGTTCTGGCTCATAAGACAGCTGTACATGTAGTGCTAAACACATCTTTATAATTTCTTTCATAGTGTTGAAGACATTTTCTGTGCAAGAATATAATGATAAATAATTGATACATATTCTATTACAAAGGAAAGACACATTCAGTGTGAAATGTGAACATGCAGCAAAACTTCTGGAGTGGGGGCAGGGCTTTCCTTTAATCAACATATGCTTGAAGTTGTTGAGGTTTAAGACATTTGAAAGGAAAGGTTTGTCAAAATGGAATTTTCTACATCCAATTGACAGTCACACTACGTAAAAATTTGGGAGGGGTTTGTACATGCTCAGGGCACCTTAGCTCTGCAGGCCAGGAGGGTGCAGCCCATCCCTGTGCATTTCTGTCCAGAGCACCCTGTGGTAAAACAGTGCCAAATTGTGACTGTCATCGTAGCCTGGGTTGTTCAGCTGGTTTTACTCCAGGAGGAATCAGTCTGCCAAGCTCTGCAACAGATACATGTGCAGGCGGAAGAGAAGGGTTTCTTTGTCCTCTGTAACAAATGCAATTGCAATATTGTAATAGTACATGTTTTAACCAAAGTGAACAGTGGAACTGTTACTTTGTGTGCAGTTATATTGAATTATTATGGAGAGGTATTTCCAAAAGTATGTATGTGTACTAAATACTCTTTCCCTTAAAATACTATGAACAAAATAGCAGGCAATTGTATAATTGTAATCTCTATACTCTCTTTAAGCTGAGGACATCTCTTTAAGGGAAACTCCACCTTTCAAACTTAACTAGGCTTAATTGGTTGGAGTTCCCCCAAATTTTAAAATTTATTTATTTATTTATTGGCGCTAGCAATAGGGATATGTAAATATCTTTTTATTTAGCAAAATAGCTAAAATAACTTTAGATTGAGCTATCATGAAAAAAAGGATTCAAAATTTTCATCAAAAAAATTCTGATTAAAATGTAATATTTTGTCTTCACTCAGAATCTCAAAAATAAAAAAAAGTAGTTGAAATATTTTAAAATATCTTCTTTTTATCTTGGTTTTTTTTTGTTTTGTTTTTTTTTTTTTCCTTTTAGCAATGATTAGAAAAACTCTAACACCCATGTGTCTGAACATCTGGATGGCTCTACTTCAGCAGAGGTTCTTAGTGACTCAGACAGCCTTTCTAAGAGAAGCTGGATATTTTTTAATAAGCTATATGTAAACTGTGGGATGCAGGATATGCCAACAACTGAAACCCCGCAATTTGCCAGTTGTGATATTTGCAATTGTGATATTGCTGAAGCATCCTCTCTCCTGTTTCCATTTCTTTGGTCCAGCTTTATTAGGGTGTATGTATCATCCTTATCACACTACTTCAGTCATAAACAGTCGTTGAACAGCAGGACTGTAGCTCATTCTCTGCCCTTCCCTGGATTAGAGGTGACTTGCATGTGCAGCAGAGGCTGAGTAGGGCTTGGAATTGTCCCTTTTCTCTGTAGAAACTTTGTTGCATATTTCTCTTTAGAAAATTAGTATTAAATAGGTGGTTCTAGGTTGTTCCTTGGGCAAAAATTGGTAAGTTTTAGTAGCAGTACACATGATCTCTACATGACTTCAGTAAAAAACTAAATCAAAAATTTTGTAATTGCATAAAGACAGCTTTCTGAATTCCCTTCAAGATCATACGTGTTGGGTTTCTAGGTTTTTCTTTTTCTTTCTTTTTTTAATAGAGAGAAAGAACTGAGGCCATATCAGAAAGTATGCATATTCTATCTTGTATGATATTAGCAGCCATAAAGAGGAACTACAAAATTTTCCATTCCAAGTCACTGCTAATTACTCAATCCTTTCAATGTAAGTTAAAGAACATAGAATTATTACCTAATTTTGCAGTGCAGGACACTTCTAGCTTAAGCTGTATGAAGTGAGGCTGTGACAAGGTGGGCACTTGGCCTTGTCTCCCAGGCAACTAGCAATAGGCCAAGGGGAAATGGCCTCAAGTTGCACCAGGGGAAATTCAAGCTGGTTATTAGGACATTTTTTTCCACTAGAAGAGTGATTAAGCATTGAAACAAGCTCTCCAGGGAAATGGTGGAGTCACCCTCTCTGGAAGTGCTCAAAACTATGAGTAGACATAGCCCTTCATTACATGGTTTAGTGGCCATGGTGGTGCTTGGTACAGGTTGGACTCAATGACCTTGGAGGTCTTTTCCAGCCACAGTGATTCTGTGAATCTATAATAAGAGCTGGTGTTCATCACTTTATGGGAAGCATGACTCACTTTACAGTAAACAATTTTTTTTTTTAACATAACTTGTCTGGATATGAAGTTTTATGGCCTGTACTATCAGCAGATAATCTTTACTTTGCCAAACCAGGTGACTGCCTCTCTACTGACATGACTAGAAAGATTATGTTTAATTTTCCATGGCCAGATTATTTATTTGTGCAGCACATCCTGTCTGTACAGTGGTTTCCTGTTTAAAGCCAGTTAAATGAAGTTAGGGCTTGCTAACAGCAAGTTGCACTTGGGTTCCTTTTTTCCCTTCTCAATTTTCTCACAGTTGCCTAAAATTTGATTTTGCCTCACTAAGATTTGGAACTGAGAACACTTCACAGTATGGAGAACTCTGCAGTATTTAACAACTTGAAATACACATGTACAGATACATTTTCATATTCACAAGCATACCCATATGCAATGCAAGTGACGTGTGCGTAGTACATAAAAACAGAATTTGAGTTAGTAAGAGGATGCGTGTCAGCTTTTAAGCTCATCGTATCACCAAAATGAAGAGGTAGAAAAAAAAGCCTGAAAGGTGAATTTTCTTTAGAATTAGAGGCAAACGACTGAGGTTCAGTTTGACTCATCTGCTTATCTCAGGGGTGTGGAGAAAGTGTAAAGTAGCTGGATATGGGAAGTAGTGAACCCTTCTATGCTGTCTAAAGGCAGTGGAAATAAGATGTCTGCTTGCTTTATTTGAATAGCCAATAATGGGATATGCATGCTGATTTGATTTTACAGTCCCACATGTATTTGTTCAGTTGAATCCCTCCTTTTATAAAACAAATATAAACACTGTCGACATTTTGATATAACTAGCTCCAGTTCTGTACAAGTTTAAAGGAGAAATTTTGGAAACATGTTTTATGCCTTGTACCAATTGACTCTGTAGATTTCATCTTTCTGACTGTTTAAATGGTGGTATTTTTCTGTTAAATGAATATGAAGGGGACATTACGATTTTTATGCTTCTCTGGGTGCTTAAAATATACAAGGATGTGAATTAACCTGTCAGATTTTCTACTCTCTTTCATTTATTGCCATTCTCCTTGGTAAAGTAAATAGGTAAAGTAACAGTTGACATAAGCATATACTTTATAGTTTTCTCAGAATGTTAAAAAAGTTTGTAATTCTTAGTATAACTCAGTCTTATGTTTTTATATATATTTTGATATCTCAAAAGGAAGTCTGTCTGCCATTTCCCCCAACTGAAAGCTTTAAAAGTTCCCTCCTATATCAGTCTATGGGACTTTAATATAAATACATAGTATTTGATTTTTAAGGTGTTTGGGACAGCCTATCAATTTGGGCTCCTTGCTAAGCTAAGCATCCCGAGGTTAATGTGCACATTGAAATCAGTGGAGTAAAAATAGAAGCAGCACCAATTATTTTCATATTCCAGTTTCCCTTTTTTTGCCTCTTTATATTGCATATAGCCTGTTCTGACCAAAATGTTTGTCCAAGGTCTTCCTGGGCTGAAACTTTGCAGCCATAAGGAACTTGATTGAGATAGCTGGGGCTTCAGATTGGCTGCAGTTTTAGCTCTGATGCTGAATCTCTGATAGTAAATTTGTTAGGAGGTGGTTGCCCTCTTTTGTATCTGGCTGAGCAGATCCTACATGCCTTGTAAAAAAATACACAACTGGTGATGTTTTAATGGAAAAATTACTACAGCCAAGTACTAGTCCAAGGTATTTTTTTTGAAAAATCAGTTTCCATTTGACCAAATTTACAGATAATTCTGTGTGCAGTCATAATTTTTGAGCTATTATCATGGAAAATGGTACAAAATAAGCTACAAGAAGGAGTGGTAGTAGGGTACATATGTTGGTGCAATAAGCACCTTCATATGTCTGTTGTGAGAAATAACTATCTGGATTTGATGAAAGCTGTTCTTTTCCTTGAAGACAGCATAGTCTCAATGTTAGCTCATTTGAGGGAGGCAAATCAATAATGACACAATGTAAGGACACCTACTTTCACGCAGACAGCTATAGGATTTAGGTATTATTTTAGGAACACACATATGCAAAGCTTCTTGACACTGACTAATTCATTCAAGTTACTCTGAGCTATCTGTATTCATCTTTTCAGTTTGGCTTTTATGCTAATACCTTAGAGTTTATATCATATATAATGTACCTATAATTGCAAATTACCAAACCAAAATTGAAGGGGATAATAAATGTTGTATTCCTACAGTACTGACAGGCTCTAATCAGCTGAAAGGGCAGCGTGTACCCAAGTAACCTTCTGCCTGCAGTATGTAATTTCCATTTTCAATTAGTTTACATTTTGGGCAGTGGGTGAAGTTTGGTTGTGCAGATGCCTACTAGGGATCTAGTTTTGCTCCTTGGTTTTGACCTCTGAGAGGTGAAAGTATGTCATACTAGAAGACATGTTTATTCAGGAAGCTTAAGTTTCATAATGCCCACAGACATTACTGATCTTGTTTTCCATGATCTTTACTTAGGGAATTAAATTATCTTAAATCAATATAGTGATATTTTTCTATTTTCTGAAATCAGAGAATGGCATTTTAATTATTTTTAAAAGGGAAAGAAACAATTTGATATTAATTAAAGGATGTATTTATTGGAAACTTATTACAAATAATTTTGGTAATTGTATGAAAAGAGAATTGAATTGAAAGAGAAGCAGTTGCTTAAGAGCTCTGTCCATATACAAGCATTTTGGAAAAAATTCCAAACAAAGATATTGTCCTTAATAAACCTTTATAAGTACAATTTTATATATTTATTAAAACATTCATGTTATTGATAGCAGTCTATTTTACTTTACAACCTTCTGACTTTAATGATTGCATTTTTATTTATATTGCATTATTATATAACAAAAATATTAGACTCTTCTCATAATTCTTGCAAAAATCCATGTTTATGTGAACAATCATGTCATTGCATGTGTTTTCCTTCCTAACTTCCAGGTTTTCTGCATTTTTTGAATTGTTAGGACAATCGTACACATCTCCAACTTGGAGGACGCAATGCACTTGACATTCCCTAACTGCTTAGTGAAGCATTTTCACTCATAAAATAATGGTCCAGTCTAATGCCTCGGAATGAATCCAAATTCAGTACAACATCACAAGAGGGAGCCCTTGTCAACACCAAAAATTCACTACCTGATTTTGCAGAGCTGCATGGATCACTTTCCAGGTGAAACGTGGGTTCTATGCACTGGCAATGAAAGTAGTTTCACACTAGAAGAGAACCTTCTCAGACAGTTTATACACAAACTGATTTTTTACATAGGAAAAAAGCCAGGAAGGTGTGGTTGAACATTTGAATAGGTTTGAATTGTACTTTTTAAATTACTACTTTTTCTATTTTTGGATAGCAAGGGATATGAGGCTAGATCATTATCATTCATTAATTTTTAAAGACTGTTACTTTTATTCTCATGAAAATTCAATATTACTCTCTTGTGAGTTGCAAATTATCAATAGGAAATGAATCTTTGTCAGTTTAAAGGGACTAATACATTCTGAAATATGTTTCTTAAAAAAATTCTTTAATTATTCTTTTTTCCTATTTTAGGCACTGCTTTGCAGGGGAAAAGTATTCAGTCTGGTTTAAGTTTGTTTTGCTTTGAGTGAAAAAATGTTATGTCTTACAGTGTTATGGTGCTATCACGGTGAAAGTCTATATGATGTTGACTGGAGAATAACCTTAAAATAGAAAAATACAGTTTTAATTTGCAGGTTTCTTAAACATGTGTGTCTAACCACTTTAATAAAAGAGGTCTTATGCTAAAGACTTCAGATATATCCCAAGTATTTTACCGTAAGTCAGAGCATTTCCAGGCTAAATTAATAATGATTCTGTCTCCTCTCTGTCTGTCAGTAAGGTTTCTTCACCACTAAGTGCTGTTTTTCTTCAGGAAGTTAAGGTAAGGTTCCTAAAGAAAGCAGTGCTTTATCTTTTTGAATATTTTGATGCACTGTCTGTGTAAAAATTAACAGAATGAAAGGAAAAAAAAAGGAAATGTTCTCTAGAAGTCCAGAGTTTTGGTTGTTGTCCTTGTTTGCTTGTCTGTTTTTTGGTGTTTCTTTTTAATAATGATTCATTGAATGTATCTGATGGAATGATTTTCTCACCTAGACACACTTCAAAATCACCAAACTGGACCAAAATGCTAGTGCAAAAATCACTGATAATGGAGCACACTGGCACAGTCTGAAACTGATGCATTGCAGCAGCTCCTGAGAAGACATTATGCTGCTTTCTTCTCTGTTTGAGGAAATGATGATGTTAATATGGCTACAACCTACAATATAAATTTAAATAAATTGAAGTGTTACTCTGTATATACAGTAGAAAGTTTAGTTTTAAAACATTGATCACACAGCAACTTCATTTTTCTTTTCACACTTTCACACAATACAAGCAAGTTTGGGGTGTTGACTTGAGTATTAAATATTCATTCTGAGGCAAGGAGATTTAGTGATACAATTTCTTTTGCTATTTATGGGAGATTATGTGGTTAACCCCTGTTCAGGTGTCACAATTAATTTACTTTTGTGTTTCTGAAAGGATCATTTTTAGTCTAGGAAAGTTAAAGACTACAATTCATTGAACTGAAAAGAAAAAGAATTGAAAGTGACTTCCCTTAGAGATAAAAACCATTTTGAGAAGAAATTGTTTTGACATTCTCAAGGAAATGCTGAAGCCAAGTAAATATTAAATAATTGACAATTTTAGCTAAGCTTCTTGTGCGCAATCTTATATTTTCTCCTTCTTTTCCAGAAAATATGTACATTTCCCCACCACTTTTTTAAGACAGAACTATTTGGATGTGGGATTTGATTCTTTTAGGTGACCATTTGAAGTTGAATTGCAACATTAAAATTCTTTCACCTAATTTTTTCAAATTATTCTCAATGGCAAATTTATTACAAAGATATAGAGCAGAGACAGACAAGGAATAGGCAGCTATGCTACCAGTAAATCTTTTGCTTCTTCCCTGCCTTTCCCAGGCATGGATTTTATAATGTGCCTGGCTTTTACACTGAAAATTTGCATGCTTTGGAACCCAGATATTACCCAAGTGTCTAGTTTCCTGCTTTCAGATGGGATAAAGTTAATTTTCTTTCTAGTTGCTGGCACAGTGCTGTGTTTTGGATATAGGATGAGAATAATGTTGATAACACACTGCTGTTCTAGTTGGCACTGAGTGGTGCTTACTCTAAGTCAAGGATTTTTCAGCTTTTCACACTGCCCTGCCAGCAGAGAGGGTGGGGGACACAAGAAGCTGGGAGGGGGCACAGCTAAGACAGTTGCCTCCACTGACCAAAGGGATATTCTACATCATATGTCATTGTTCTGAAGGATAAAACTGGGGAGAATTGGCCAGGGGCTGGGGGCTCCCTGGACATTAGTCAGCAGGTGGTGAGAAATTGTGTTGTACATCGCTTATTTTGTATATTTTTTCATCACTTGTATTATTTTCATACCCTTTTCTGTCCCGCTACACTGCCTTTCTCTCAATGCACAAGTTTTACCTTTTTTCCCCAATTCTTTCACACCTTGCACTGTGGGGAGTGAGTGAGCAGCTGTGTGATGATTGACTCCCTGCTGGATTAAACTGCACCAGCAGATTCAGCAGAGCATAAGTTGGCTTTTAGCTGTATTTTGTGTCTTCTTACCAAGAAGGACAGAGACTGCCTTAACTCCACTGGAGTGCCATATCCATCAGATGTGATTTGTTCATATCACAGGCTGCATGGAACAGGGACAGGGAACAGGGAGATGGAACAGGGATCCTCCTCTCCTCAGCACCAGGTCACTGGGAGCAGCTCTGTCACCAAGCAAGGTAGTGATGGGGGAGCTCATTGGGGAAGTGGATCTCAGCCATCCTCAGTTTGGCTCAAAGTCCTGCTTAGAAACAAGACTGGCCCTGGGGCCTTCCTGTCTGGAAGTTTATGTTTGAAGAACTTATGTGAGGGAAACTGGCTCTGTGTGCTCAAATGGAGCTCATGGTCTCAGAAGCTGGGCTCTGTGCTGTGGAAGAGGAGAGCTGTTTGCCTTGGCTCGCCGGATCCTGATGGGAGTCTTGCAGAGGAGCAGGAGGACTCCCACAGCCTGTGCCATTGCCTCAGCTCCTCTAGAGAAAGGTACACTTGAGCAGTGGGAATCAAGAGGTTGAGGTGATGAGACTTCTAAGCTGCCTAAGCTCTCTGCTTTTCTCTTTACTCCCACATAACATGAGAGTATTCCAATATTTTTCAGGAAGGGCACAAATTTTTCATTTGCTGAAATTGCTGGAGTAATGAAACCATACTCTGCCATCATATGTGTACAAGAAAAAAGAGAAGGAAAAGTGGTGAGGTTCATAACAGAAATACTTTACGTTTCTTCTTTATATCTGTGCCTCTGTGGAGGAATTTTGCATGCGTGGGAGATGACAGAAATATAATATAGATGTTCAGCTGATGGGCCATGGCCAAACAAAAGGAACATCACAGAAATAAAATACAAAGATTAATAGTAGCAGAAGGCTGGAAAGGTCTAACTATTGTTATTATAGTTAAACATGAAACATTTTTCTCTCAGGTTTCTGTTTTCGGAAGACAGGGATGGTAACTCATTCCCTAGCCACTGTCACACTGGATAAAATGCTCTTTTTATCGACTTCAGAACCAGCCAGTATATCTCTTGTAAATTTGCTTCTTGTTTGTGCTCTGCACAAAATTATTTTCCAAAAGAATGACTTCTGGGAAGATCAAATGGGAGTTGCTTTTTTGCAAGCTAGGATCAATTCAGCTATCTTTTTATAAGCTAGTTCAAAGTCATACTGTAAAAAGCATCCCTTTAGAAAACTTAATTTTTCTTTCAATAAAGACTTAGTTAAAATTTTAAATGAGATGGCTTGATCAGGCTTACAAAGTACTTGTCAGAAAAAGGCAGAATTAGCTACATTGTGGGCCATCTCTTCCATTTGACTTCATCTGTGAATTCCATGTTGTGTATTTACACGAAATGAGGGAGTAAATTGGATTTGTCCCAAAAGCTGCTGATTAAAACTCTTCCAAAATTCATACATATAAGCCACAGTTTTTCCGTTTATTTTTGGAAAATTGTTTCCAGTTTTATAAGCACACCAACAAAAGAGACTGAATAGTGTCTCAGTATTCCTATGTGAATCAGAAGATTATGCCACTAAATTCTATCATTTGGTTGCCTGTGGTAGCTGGTAAATAACTCAGATAGAATTAATTTTTCCTTTTCTTAAATTTGTTCTTGGTTTTACTAATATAGGTATTTCCACTTACCTAATTTTTGCTATTACACAAAGACACAAAACTTCTCTAACACTGATGAATTTAATTGAAGAATTACAACCACTTTAGGCACCAGAGAGAGATATCAATCTCCTGAACTCTTTAGATGCATAGTTCTATTTGGTTTTATGGTCTCTACCACTGCAATATCATTCACATCCCATACTACTATAGCTCCAATTATCTGACTAATTACAACAGACAAAATGAGGATTTTAACAGTTGTGGATGAATCTCCAAACTTTGTGAATAGAAGAGTAAATTTTTCATTCCACTGTGTTCAGTTGTATTTTCACTGCAGATTTCAAGTATAGAAAAGTGGACAATTTTAATCACAATAATGTTTGCCATTTTAGGTCAATATGAGGCAAGGCTATAGAAAAGTCCTTTTAAGTTGTCTCTTGAAAAATGGTAGTAAAAATGGTGTTTACTGTATAATTATTATTTTTTTAATATTATATTTAGAGATGCTCACAGAAATTAGTCTTAAGAAGTGGTACCTAAGCTTCTCTACTAATTTCCAATGATGAATGTAAATTACCATGTCAAATCTTAAATGGCAGGGTGCACGTTACCCGGTGATTCTTCTACCCCAGGGTATATAGAACTTCAAGAAATTATTTTAATACTCTCTCTGGCATAAAGAGATGAGTCTATAAATTATATACGAGTCTCTAAATCCTCCCTCAAAATGGTGTGGACACCTGACTATACTCACTGTCTACTAGTGGAGCAGAAATACATTGTATAGCTAGGCTTAGTTATTGAAAGAAATGCACAAGAGAGAACAGAATAGAATTTCTTTCATTTGATTCTCCCCAAATTGTGACTGGTAGCAATTCAGAACTTTTCTTTCTAGTGAGCATGCTCAAATGCCTCCAGTTTCTGAAGAATTGTTTTAAAAATAAATAATAAGGGGGGAAAAAAGGAATAAAGATCTGTTGATTAAGACATGAAACAAGAAATGATTGAAGATAAATTTTCCTGCCCACCGAGTCCTTGCAAGTTGGTACTTGTTTTGAGCCCAGCAGCTTTTCAGTGGCTTCATGAGCTGCACAACCCTCACACAATGCTCTCTATAGGTCCTACAGAGAGCTTCTTTACACTGGTTCTGGTTTGTGAGTCTTTTTCATGTCACAATTAGACCTGTTTCCAGTCAGGAGTATCCTAGGCTTAGCTCTTGTGGCAGGTACCCATTCTTCTTTGCTCCACATACCCGAAACATCTTCAAGCCGGTGTACTTTTAGTCTGGTTGCTTGTTGAGTAACTCTGTTAATACACTTGGTATATTACACAAGGTACACGGATCAGGTAGGTTAAGGCCAAATGAACTATGAAAATATTAAACCCCTTAACTGAGATAATCTCTTAGCCACTCTCTTAAGTGTGTAAGGAAGGAATGACAAACGCAGCAATTTTGGTAATTGAAAAGGAGTTGATCTCCTCCTTAACAGCCAAATCATAGAAGAAAATAATGGTTCTCAGTAAGATGACAAAGGGCTTCTGAGAGACAAATACATAGAGACTGAAGCATAGTCCAGACTCCTTCCAACCATTTAAAAAAGGAAAGAGAGTCTCTGTAAGAGAGAAACTTTCAGTATTACATTATTCTTCTACATGAATGACCTTCCCCTTTCAGCATTTTCTTTGCTTTCTTTTCTTTGTTTCTGTCAAACCATTCAAAGAAACAGAAAAAAACCCAATGAAACATCTTTCAGAAGGAAAGATACTTTAAATCTTCTATTGTGCTGATTGTTTTCCTCGATTTACTTTTCCCATCTGTCTCTAAAGATTTGAGACAATGATCGTAGCGTGTAAGAGGGCAACTTTGGAAACATTTCTAACTCTAATACACATGGGTGCTCTTTGTTACCATGGAAGCAGATAAAACTATTGATCGAGAGTATCAGCAGTTACCAGTGCAACTACCAGCCCAACAAGATAGTTGGATAAAGTAGCCAGTAAAACCAAACAGCAATGCTGCATGATGCTGCAATAACTGGTATCTGATTTACTCCCTTTGTCTCGCCTGCTGTAACAGGTTTCAGGGAGTTTTCCCAAAATGGAAAATTATCTTTTGCAAAGTCAGTTGCTGTAAGTAGTGGTCCTTTGCTTCTGAAGGCATGTGCTTCTGTCTTCCACAGGAACTCCTGAAGGTAGCCTGTGTTACATAGGCTGAGGTCAGATTAAAGGAGCAGTGAAGATGTTGCTACTGTACCATATAGATACCACCAGAATCCTTCTTGGGTTCTTGTCAATATTGGAGTGCTAAACAAAACAGATCTGTGGGGTGTTGGGGTGGACACATCTGAGGATAGGTAAATACATGTATTTTAACAAAATAGTTTTAGATTGTATTGTGTACATGTACAGCCAAACATGACCCAAGCCACACAGACACTATGGTTAATATAAGCACCTAGTCTTGAGAAGTGAAAATATTTTAAGATTATTGATGGCTTTCAGGGTTTTTCAGGGCAGGAATCCAAGGTAGGCACATCTGGATTTCTGCATTAAATCCTGAGTGAGTTTAGTGCTAGAAGGCCATTATGGCGAGCCGTAATTTATGTTTTAGTATGACTTTGCAGTCTTGAATGGTTAATTCAAAATTTATCAGTAAAAAAATCTCTGAGGAAAGTAATAATGGAAAGAGGAAATTGAACAAAGTAGAAAAAAAGAAGTTTGAATTTTAAATAAAGACAGACTCTCATACTGCTGTCTTAGCTTCTCATTTCTTGTTTGTAAGATAATGAAGATGTCAAAACTTTTCCTTAAAGACAAAATGTTCTTTCTTTCCCATAGAAGTTATAAAAATGTCAAGAAAAATCAGAAACTGCTCAGAGCCCATAAAATAGGACTGTTATAAACTCCTTGACACATTTATGAAGAGAATTATTTATTTAAAATATTTATTTTGGCTCTAACAGCCCAGTTTTTACTCTGCATATGATATTATAGCTATTTTTTAATGATTTCTCCCTTAACCTCAAATAGTAAGGTTCAGAAAAGCTGCTACCTTTTGCCAATGGGCAGCCTTTGGAAATGGGAATTCAGTGATCTGGGCAGGTCAGGATCTCATATCACAACATGCTGCTAACATGGTAATAATACAGTGTAAAATGAGATTTCCCCCAGCTGCAGAATCAACCTCTAAATTATTCTCCAGCTGAGTTGACTCTTGTGCTGGGTTGGAACACAGCTGGATACGAGGATGCCCACAAAATTGGTTCTGTCACTCCCCTCTCCAGCTGGACAAGGGAATAAAAATACAATGAAAGGCTCATGAGTTGAGACAAGGACACTCACCAATTACCATCATGAGCAAAGCAGACTTGACTTGAGGAAATAAGGTTAATTTATTACCAACCAAATCAGAGTAGAGTAATGAGAAAGGAAACCAAATCTAACAAACATTTTCCCCCCAGCTGTCTCTCCTTCCAAGGCCTGACTTCACTGATAATTTTCTCTATCTCCTCCCCTTCAGTGGTACAGGGGGACAGGGAATGGGGGCTGCAGTCAGTTCATCACACATTGTCTCCCCTTCCTCCTCAAGGGAAGGACTCCTCACACTCTTCCCTGTTCCAGCATGGGGTCCTTCCCACAGAAGATGGTCCCCTACAAACCTCTCAAACACAATCCTTCCCACAGGGTGCAATTCTCCACGGGTTGCTCCAGCATTGGTCTCTTCCAAAGTTTCAGTCCATCAGGAACAGGCTGCTCCAGCATGTAACCCCATGGGATCATGAGTCCTGCCAGCAAGTTTCTCCAGCATGTGCTCCCCTCTCCACGGGTCCACAGGTTCCACAGGAGCCTGCTCATGTGCAGGCTTCCCACAGGGTCACCCTCCTTCAGGCACCCATCTGCTCCAGCATGTGAACCTCCATGGGCTGCAAGGGCACAGCTGCCTCACCATGGGCTGCAGAGCAACCTCTGCTCTGGCACCTGGAACTCCTCCTGCCTCTCCTTATCCGCTGACCTCAGTGTCTGCAGGGCTGTTCTCTCACATATTTTCTCTCACTCCTCTCTTCACTGGCTCAAAGTGACATTTCTTTAGCTTGCTTCCCCTTCTTAGATCTGCCATCCCATTGCTGATGGGCTCAGCCTTGGCCAGCAGTGGGCCCACCTTGGAACTGGCTGTCATTCCAAGGGGAAGCTTTTCACAGAAGCCACCCCTCTAGTCCCCTAGCTACCAAACTGCTGCTGCATAAACCCCATACAATTCTTTTGGTTTTAATCTGCCCTTCTGATACCCCTTCAGCAGTTAGGTTTCTCATTAAGCTAGATTTTACTAATGGTGTCTCAACACGTGGGAGAGCGCATTCTGTTCCGAGATTACTTTCAATTGTTTGTGACATGTAAGTGGAACATCAGTGACATCCTGTGGCTGCACACAGACAAGCTGTGCACCTTGAGGTATGAGGTTCATGAGTTTGCTTCTGTTTTCTTATGATCTGGTTTAAGATCTGCTTCTGGAGAGCTCAGGCATATTTTGGCAGAATTATGTTTTCTGGCCTAAATAGTAGGTGATGGTAAAATCACCTAAACAGTAGGTGAGCAAGCTAATGTTACTACAGCATCATTTAAAAATTAGTAAAGGATGAACAAGATTAATCTGAATTATTAGACACCAACTCAAAGAATAAGTCATCTCATACACACACTGTTGTGTCATCCTGGGGGATTTTTTTTTAATACTTGAGCAGAATTTACCAGAACTGTCAAACAATAAAGAAATGAGTTTCACAGGAGTGCATAGGAGAGCTGATGAACTATGTTAGAGCTAAAGCATTATTTGCCAATAGCATTTTTGCAAAATTTTTTGTTTATTCTTTTAAGGTGACAGAACTTAGAGACTTGAATGCAGAGTATACTAGTGTGTTATTTTAAAAAGTGGTATTATTTTAATAAATAAATTTGTATATCCTTCACCGGACCATGGAGGCCATTGTTAATACTGTAGATCAGTCATGCAGACTATCTTCTAAAACAAGAAAGCCACAAAACAATCTAACATTAAGCATTCAGGTATGTACCCTGTTGTGTCTACCTTTGGAAAAGAGCTGATTATCTACCATGCAACCAAAATGCATTTATGGTGCCCTCTTTTCATAAGAACATGTATCAGATACAGTAATCTCCGTAGTGCAGGTAGAAAGTCAGGACTATCCGATTTTCTTTCCCAATAATTTTATCTGAATATTGTCACTAGGACTTGACTTGTCTACTTTCATTATAAATTATTAAAAAATATTTTTAATTCCACAAGACTAAGTGAAAACAATGTGGAATATGCCTGGTAATCAGTGGTTATTTTGCTTCTAAATTTTTCTATTTTCTGCAAGTAGGGAAATATAACACATTCATTGTACTATGCCCAAATACTTTATTTTCAGTTTTTATAACTACATATCTGTCACAGCAAATTCAGACATATTAAGATAAATAAAACTTTTTTCAGTTTATTTCAGGAAAGAACACCTACTGTTCTCTTGAGTCAATGCAAGTTTTTTGATATCAATGTAAACAAGGAGAAATCCTCTGACATCAGCATTAGATTAATGAAAATGAGTCTGTTAGAAGAAAACAGAGAATACTATTTAACTAACATAAATTTTTCTTCAAGAACAGTGCTCCAACTCAGAAACAAGTTGTCCAGAAGAAAAGATCAGGGGATATTCCTGGTACCTAGAGCCTGTTTCTCCTCTCAGTGATAGAAAATGGCCTCCACCCATCATGCACTGAAAATTCTCTTTCCAGGATATCTCAATAATTCAAACTTTTTTGTGGTTCCAGTTGGGAGGGAAAAAAAAAAAATATATATAGTTTTGCAGTGATCCAAAAAATGGGTAAACTAGACTAGTTTTATGTTGCCAGAACCTTTTGCTGATTCTAAAATAATGTGTAAGGTACCTCACTGGTTAATAAAATGCTTTGAATAAATTGTGGTGTGTTGGCCAAAAAACCTGTTTGGCTGACTTTTTTCTTACTGTGTTTTCATGTGGCAATGATGCAAATGGTGATGTATGAGTAGGAAAAAGATCAAATTGGTGAATTGAATATAAATTAGGATCTTTTTAGATATCAGAGTATCAGTGGAGGTGTAAAGAAAAAAACATGCCTTGAAAGAAAAGTCAGAGTAAGAGTGAAACACCACAGGTTTTTTCTGTTCACTGTTTATATTGCAAAAATAAGTAGAAGGCAAATCTAAGGAGCCAGCTCCATTTTGCTAGAGAGGCTCAAGCTGAGACAAAAGATGGCTGCAGAGTGGAAGATAAGGTAAAAGAATATGACCACAAAAATGGAGAGACTAATTCTATAATGTTTTAATTTTTATCTGATCCAACATCATAAAGAAAATAAGCCCATGAAAGTTAATTTCTGATTTCTCAAGAGAATTCATGGTCAGAGTTGTTCCATATGCTATGAAGAGAAATTCTATTTTTCTGTGACAAATTATGGTTTCTGTTTACAGGAAAGGAAGATGCAGTCAAGAAGAAAAATTTTTTGTTATAGCTGCATTTGACAGGCTCCTTGTTTTACTCAGATTTATTTGAAAGAGTGAGGAAATAATGCCTGGAAAATCCATACAAATATGATATTATGTGAGGATCCGGAAGGGAAAAATAGAAAAAAAATCCAAAACAAACCCCCAAGCAACAACCAAGTATGATGCAGAGGCTGATAGAAGTTTTTTTTAAGGGATTGGGAAGTTCATAAAAATGTTTACTAAAATTGTTATCCATCTGTATTTATTCCATTAAACCAAGGAAATACCTTTTTATTTTCTTGCATGTAAGGGGAAAATCATTGAAACATACCTGTCAAATTTACTGTCCCAACTGATTCATAGCTTTTACTATAAATGCTTAGCATCTGATATTGTAAATTTTAGACTGCCACTGTGATTTCCCTGCTTTTTTCTCTCTACTCTCTGCTGAATCAACCTATATAGAGATAAAAAAAGTTAATTTTCATTATCAGTAAAATTTAGTTCCTCACTATATAAAAATTCAACTTATATTTTGCCAGAGAGGTTGCCCAGAGATGTGGACTCCCTATCCCCGGAGATGTTCAAGGCCAAGCTGGATGAATCTCTGAGCAGCCTGGTCTAGTAAAAGGTGCCCTTGGAAGGGGGTTGGAACTGGAGGATCTTTAAGGCACCTTAAAACCAAACTACTCTGTGATTCTATATGTTTTTTTTTAAGATTCCCACAAATTTTTGGTTTCAGAGCATGACTTGGAAAATCCATTTTTGAGCATTTTGAAAAACTGTGTTTCTTCAGCCACGAGTTCCTTTGGACCATGTGACAAAAGGGAAAAAGCCTGATATTGGTCATTTTGTCATAGAAAGCATTCAGCATCCTTACAGCAGCACCGAATTCCCTACATTTTCCTAGGTGAATTCCAAAGTATACCTTTAAGGTGCTACCCATGAGGGCACCTGACTACATTGATCAAGAACAAGTGGAATCCACATTGTAACTCCTTGCTCTTTTTTTAGGTGTCTATTTTTCTGAGCGCTGTCAATCAATTTCTGGTATGTCAATTGTCACAGCCAGAGGTGATCCTGTCCTCTGTTCAAGCAATATGAAAGCTGTAATATCAGAGCCATTTTTATATAAATCTTGATATAATGAGGCTTAATCTAGGTGAATTATTGGTGTTACCACAGCATTCTGGAAAATGTGACTGCGGGAGATGTTTTCAGCCTGAAACTCTTTCTGCTCATTGTGGTGGTTCTGCAGTCATGTTCAGCTCTCTAGAGGTACAATTTGTTGGAGTCTGTGAAATTTGGCCTTATTAAATACACCTCCCATGGAACAAGCTGGAGGTATGCAAAATCCAACAAAATCCCATTTGAATCTCCCTATGCCATGCCTTAGGTAATCAAAGACAAAGCATCACACTTGGAATGTAACGAGAACATTTTGCTTCCTGTAGGTGCTCTTCAGGTAGGAAAAAAAAAATCTCTGGATGCTTAATAGCACAGTGTCATGTGATTTTTTGTGTTATCCAGGTTCTAACCTCATGTTTAGATATGGGCTGTTAAAGTTATTTTATAAGCTTGAAGTATAGTACAGGCAAATATGTGCACTTTGTAAAAAGAATGACAGATGCTCTTTGTCCTGAAAATTGGCAGATATTCCTTAAATATATAAATTCCAGCTCCTGAGATGTTGTGAACTGTTTCTGTTATTTTTGAGTGACAATAGAGTCTCCCTGTAGGTGAAAGGAAACACTTTTGTTAGTAAATAGTCAACTGTATAGCTGGAAAATAGAGGTCAGAGTGAACTGGAAATCAATTATAAACCCTTTGGGAAATCTCTTAATTTATACTTGATTGTGGCTCCTTTCTTTCAAAGATTTAAGTAGAGAATGGATTGGAGAACTTGTTTTCATTTTAATCCACCTAACTTCCATCTGTCTGTGCATATTTTTAGTGAAAGATCATTTCTTTGCACAAATCTGTAAAACTACTGCTCTTCTGTATTTCATAAGGATGACATTTAAGAGATTATTCTCCAACTTACTTTCTTCCTTATAATGTTAAGTTTTTCAAAAATAGCCTTTTAGTCCAAAAATAACTTTTTGGAAACAAATTCATTAAAGATGTGTTTAATGTTAGATGAATGATTGCCAATAGTAAGCAAGTTTTTGTTCAAGAATGTAGGTGTTAAGCAAGATTACTATCAAAGTTGTTTGTCTGATAGCTGTAGCAAATCATGTTATTGAACACTTGAAAACAAGGAGGTGTGCTCCCTGCTTTTATTCATCTCCTTAAGTTTCACCAGAGAAAAGGCCTCCTTATCATACTTCCATAAGGAAGAAAAGAGCAAAACAGGTTTATGTTTACAAAAACACCACAGTACATTAATGGTTTCATGCAAATCAGGTCCTGTAAGGCTAGGAAGAGAAGTGCATGAGATGCTTAGGCTTGGAAGCAGGAATAGGAGAGGCTATATGTCCTGATTCAGAGATGGAAATGAGAGATGCTGAGACTAGAGTAAGGAATCAGCAAAGGAAAGGATGTTCAGAAAGACCAGAGTCTGGGTTAAAAGGGGTAAAAGGGCTCATTACTGCATTCAATATTCACACAAAAAACCTGTATGTAACCTGGATTTTCAGTTGTCATTTCTTTGCTCCAAGAGATAATTTTATTGTATAGAGAAGTGGTTCCTCATCTCCTTTTTATGACTGGTTTACAGTAAATAGCCTACTACTGTAAAACCAATAAAATTTACTACTGTTATAAGTTGTTTTATCTGATCAAGTAGAAAAGATCTGTGCAGTGGCTTTAAAAATTACATAATACAGTAATGAAACATATAGGTGTCAATGTAGTATGTGAAAGGATCTGAACATTCAGTATAGTGTTTTGTAATATATATGATGAAGACAAAATTCATTTAAAGAACACATCGAGACTGCAAAGTCAAACATTGGAAAGCTATGAAATGCAGAACTCAGCAGGAATGTTTATTTTCCTCTCCCACTTTAATTATAATTACACAGCTCCTCCTCAGGTCTCCTTTCCTCCTTTACTGGCAGGAAGGTTTGGTCTGATTACAGTTTATAACTTCCTTTGTGAAAAGAAAATATGCACTGAATCACACATTTATTGCAGAAAAAGTAGGAAAGAACCCCCTCCCTTAATACTTGCCAACTTTACAAATAATGTGGAGACAGAAAATATGTGTGGGGGAAAAAACAGTTTTTCTGATTCAGCAAACCATGTTCCTCCTCATTCAGGACAGTGTCTAAGTGATTTGTATATTCCAGCACTGTCATAAGTAGTTCATCCTTTGGTACTTGGACTGGATGGAAGACACAGATGCAATGCTTTGAGAAGGCCATGCCAGTGAACACAAGTTACATATCTAAAAAGCACGTGTTTGGATATTTTTCCTCATTTCAACCAATATGATTATTCAGAGATGTAGCCAATATTCAAAGCCTTCATGTTCTGAAACTGGCACAGAAATCTTACCTTCCTGACCCCCCATTATCCAGATGAATTATGTTACTTATTTACCTTGCCCTCTGCAAGAAAGGATTCCTAAAGGCTCACCTGTCAGATTCCAGTGTTTCAGAATGTAACGTACACAGGCTTCCTTGTAGTTAAAACTTGCCATGAAATATCACAGTGTAAATCTGAAATAACCCTAAAACATTTAAAATAACTTTCTCTGCTTACCATGAGCCCCATTCTAGTCTCATCAAAGCATGGCAAAATCCCAAGGACTTCAGTGCCATCAAGAGTAAGATCTGCATGTGGCTTTGAAAACCATATTAGTGCTATCTTGAACTTACAGGGCATAAAGGTTCCCCAGATCCCACAGAGCTTTTCTAAAAAAACCCTGTTTTTAAATACAAGTGTGAACAGGACAATATGATACATAACCTGCAGAGCTGAAAAGAACAGAACTTCATGTGGTCATGCCGGTATAATGGTGCTCACAGTCTGCAATTTGCCGTAGATACTGCTACTCCAATAAAGAAACAGCGCTCTTCTCTTCAGAGAGCACAACACCTGTGCAGAACAGGAGGCTGCCACACAGTCCTCCTGCAAGATGCAGGGACACTGCTACTGAATAAAGCCAGGAGCCACTGGCACCTTGGTAATGGTGCTGTGAGCGGAGGCATTGCCTCTTAACCAGGATTATGTTATCCACACCTTCCATCAGCTCCTTAGGAACCATAGCACATTTGAAGGGTCATGATTTTGTGGCGCAATATATTCAGAGAAGATGAAAATTCCTGATGCTCTGCAAAACTTCTAGGAATATGGATGTGGTGACTTTCACTGAGAGAGAGAGGTTTAGTATCTCAGCTAAAATAAAATGGTGAAAAGTAATGGAAAAATCACATAGAGAAGGAATCTCCAAAGTTTAATAGTTTTTCAATATAAATAGAACTCTGTGGGGATTGCAGGTGGGATGTGCAGATTTCTTAAACTTCCTAGCATATTAACACTTCAGGTTTTTTATATATATATATATATCCATCACATGAAGAGATGAAATACAGTTATGCCAACCCAGCCATTTGTGTGTGTATACACATAAAAATAATAAAAAAAAAAGTATGTATGCATATAAGTTACTTTTATGATTTGCTTACACAAGGTGAATTAATGATTACTTGATGACTAATACTGCAGCCAGCCCATCAGTATCTCATCAGAATATTTTAAAGGCCAAGTATTAAGTTAAAGTTTGATATAGTGTGAAATCATAAATAAGAGACAAAATAGAAAGTAACTGGTCAAAATATTCATTTAATGACTGTTGTTGTTTACATCATGTGTTCATGAGAACACATTCAGGACTAAAATTTCTGTAGTCAGATTAGAACTCCCCCTCTGCCCTTGTTTTGATTTGTTGTGAAGCAGATTTTCCAAATCCGGAGTATTGAAACAAATGGATGATTGTCTGTACTGGTGACTTGGACCTATCAGGGTACAGACACAGAGATTTTCTGTGGGATGAACCTGACAGATAAATCCTGTTTCAGTTACCGCTGCAGGCGCTTTTTCGGGGAGTTGTGATGACTTTGAAATGGCAGGGACTTTGTATAGAGTTTCCAAGAAAAGGGATTATCTATTAATCTTTAGGAACATAATAAGCCTGAAAGATGGCTAAGTAACAAAAGCCGATGTATGCCTTGTCTTAAATAAATTGTAGCAGAATGGTTAATCTTAAATATATTTGAGCAACCAATAGCGGGACTTAGAGATGTATTTTTCTCTGCTGCACATTCTTTTCAAGACTGACTTCCTATTTGGAACTTTGTATAAATCCATCTCTTTTGAACATGTTTCATCTATGTCAAGGTCTTTGCCAGAAGGTTTTTTGAGATCCTGACGAGGGATTTTAAAGCTGGTCAGACTGTTTTACACAATTGATCCAGACGGGATATAAAAATCTCATGGTAAATCTTCTTTTTGACAACTTGGATAGCACACACTTTAAATAGTCACTGCTAGTTTTCTGCATAATCTAATCTTAAATTCTGGAGTTCAACATTTGGATTCAGAGCGCTAGCTGAACAGAGAAATTCATTGCGCTAGTTTGAATTTAAACCATCTCATAGAAAAAAATGTATTACTTATTCACTCATAGTCCTCATCATGTTCCTCACTGGGCTGAGACATAGCCCTGAAAAAAAATCTTCATAGAACACATGTGGAGAAGACATGTTTATGTTATTGCTTTGACGGATCTTTCTGAATCAGTTGTCTGCATGGCACCAGACTGTCTAACTAATAGCATTGCAGCCTGGCTTTGCATCCTACTTCCTTTCCTTAGGAAGCTGGGAACAACATTTCATGGTAGCAGCATATTTCTGAGCCTGAGAAGGAGGCAGATACATTAACTTTAAGGTAAGAATTACTTTGGACTAATTAAGTCTCATATCTTAATGGGTTTTAGTATCAAACTCTTAATGAAGACTGAATAGTGAGACATGTAGTTCACAGTTTGCCTTGAAATCACCTAGGTATGACAAATAATTTTTTTTTTTTTTTTTTTTTGAGATGGAACCCCTACCATGCAAAAGCCACAACTAACAACAGAGTAGTAAAGCATCAGCTAAAATTTTCCTTAGAAAAAGCCTCACAGAAATGTACCCAAAGAACAAATATTGCTGTTGGCTCACACTTGTCCCAGAGGATCCTGGCTAAAATAACAGAGCTGTTTAATTATTCTGAAATTGATTTATACACAGATTTATGCAGCTGGGAATTTTGCAGACCTCTGCACCATGACAAGCAGTTGAATTCTGAGTAATTACTTCTCTATAACTAGCTTTCTGGAAGAATTGGGATAATTTCTCCTCAGTCTTAAATGAATGTTTATACAAGTATATCTAATATTTGAGATAAAATTCCCATTTTTAAAATGGAATACCAGAAAAATGAGTGGTCCCAAAAATTCACATGGCAAAACAGTAAACTGTTTGAAAATCTGTGAGTTTTGTGAAGAAACTCATTGCAGTTTTTGTCATTTAATTAATTTTAAGTATACTGGATACACACTGTAATTCCTGGTATGACGTTTGCCTGGTATTATACTGATGTGTGTCTTGGGAAAGGTCATAGGCAAAAAAATATATCTGGATGAAGACAGTACTTGGTTAAAACGATTATATTATATATTTTGGCATATTAAAAACCTAGATTCAGAATAGAGCTCAACACAGGTTTCCTGAGAGACCAAACAAAATGTATATAGTTGACACTCCTCTAACTGACAGATAACCATGTAAGAATCTATGAAACAGACTTTTACAGGGAATTTTCATACAGATTTACACTTGCTGATGTAGCCCAAATATCCTGAACATCCCCAATACTTATTTGTAGTCATCATTTGTTCTGTTGACTGGGGCAGTGTGAGTAGGAGGGTTAGGAGAACAAAGCTGTTTCCCAGCTCTCACAGGCGAGACATGTTCCACCCATGTGTAGAGCTCTGTTTCAAGGTACATCGCAAGTCAGCAGTGGCACCACAATACAAACAAGACATAAAGCCCTTAGAGAGCATCCAAAGGAGGGCAACAAAGATGGTGAGGGGCCTTGGGGGGAAGCTGAATGAGGAGCAGCTGAAGTCACTTGGTCTGTTCAGCCTGGAGAAGACTGAGGACAGACCTCATTGCAGTTACAACTTCCTCGTGAGGGGAAGTGGAGGGCCAGGCACTGATCTCTGCTCTGTGGTGACCAGAGACAGGACCCAAGGGAATGGCCTGAAGTTTGGTCAGGAAAGGTTTAGGTTGGATGCTAGAAAAAGGTTTTTCAAGCAATGGGTGGTTGGGCACCGGAACAGGTTCCCCAGAGAAGCTGCCACAGCCCCAAGCCTGACAGAGTTCAAGAAGTGTTTGGGAAATACTCTCAGTCACATGATGACTCTTGGGGTGTCCTGTGCAGGGCCAAGAGTTGGTCTTGATGTGGGTCCCTTCCAACTCAGCATATTCTGTGACCAGAACTGAGTCAAATTTGAAGAGTGGCAGTCCTTTATTTTTTACTGCATTACTATAGTGAGCTATATCTTCACCCCTAAAGTTAAAACAGTAATATGTTTCCACCATATTAAGTATAAACTAGGATAGAATATTCTTGTTACATGTAACATGAGCCTACCTTTTATATTTAACATATCCAGCAATAAATTTACATCAAAATCCATAAAAATTAGTTTGTAATGAAGAAACGTCTTTGATTCCATGAGCAGGTTAATTCTAAGTGTATGCATGTACTGATCAATAGTCAGTAGAGCTCTTCTTCTGCATGCCTACACAGCCAAAAGCCAAAGACACTTAAGTGTGTTAAGTTCAACTGCTCTTTAATATGGTTGTAAAGTAAAGCAATGTAGTGAAGCCAAGATTATCCAAAAGGGCACCCAGAGTGGATTGCTCTTATGTCAGTGTGTAACTCATGTTCCCATTAAACTAGTTGACAAATAACAGAAGACCTACAAACTATTAGTGTATTTAATGGATTGTTTAATGCTGAAAACACCGTAGTTTTGCATACTAAAATGCTAGATATAAAGTCACAGCAATGAAGAATTATAACTCGACCAGGCATATTTTTAGAATATAAATGAAAAGAGATGACTTATTACAAAGCCTATCAATAATACAACTCTTATTTAAGTCAATTTCAGGGAAAACATTTAAATTAATTAAAAATAAAAAGAGCACTTGGCTGTTTTGAGAAATGAATAAACTTATGATTTAACCTGTATAATCATAACTAATTGTTTTGACAACCCATAATGCCACCATAGGAACACAGCATTTTTATGCTCATCACATTTAATAGATGAAATTGTATGTGGTCATTCATTTGGAATTGTATTATTCCTTCTTCTTGATTATAATTTTCCCAAGTAGCAAATTTGACACATACAGACTTTGAATGTGCAGATCTGTGGTAGTGAATTTTGTTAAAGTCACAGAAGGTGAGTTTGTTTTAAATACTGAACACATCACTTGAACAACCCCAGGAGATATTAACATAGTATTTAAAAGAAGCATGGTATGGTAAGCAAAGTAGAATCTGCCTTGTCTCTTTCCTCTCCTTTTGAATGTAGAGTACAGTCTGTTCTTACAAAATTTGAAATATCTAAATCTTGGCACACTGTTACAGAAAAAGGAATCGTTCACTGTGCATTTGACAGAAGTAGCCCTCCTGTTATCTCTTGTGTGAAATCCTGTATATCCACTCAGATATAAACACATTGGTTTAGTCTGCATCTATCCTGCTATACAGGAAAAAGGTGATAATAAAAAGATAACAGAGAAGGTACAGAAGTCTAAAGCAAAATCTGAATTTGAGCAGAGGACCATCCTGGTTTATCTGTTACCACTAGCATTTTTAGTAGTAACATCCACACTCTTTTTTTTTTTTTCCCCTCAACTGCTCCCTTAGGTATCTGTTACCCTTCCATAGTCTCCGCATCTCTATCCTGCCTTCCATACCCATTTTGGTTTTTGCTTCTCTCTCATTCATACTCATAGCCCATTTCCCCATTTCCCATTTCCCATTTTCCTCATACTTTCCGGTTTCTTTTTTACCCCAATCTTTCCATGCCTTCCTGGTATCACCAACCCACATTGCCCACTCTATTTCTGGCTGCTCTTTTCTGTTGCTTCTCAGTTTCCTAATTTCCTTTTTCGTCCCAGACTTTTTACTTTCTTCTTCACTCTGATTTTTCATTCTGTTTTTCTGTTTTGCATCCTTATTGCTTGTCTAATTTCTTCATCAAGTTTCTGCCTGTTATCTTCCTTTTACCTCCTTTATCAAGCCTTTTATTATTTTTATTCCCTGTTGCCTTACTGTTCTCTATGAATAACCACACAGCCTGTTTTCCCCTTTTCCCTGTTAACTTCATTCTTTAGTAGAAAATATCGTTGAAATATAGGGCAGATTTTATCAGCACAGTTATGTTGCAGACCTGGTCCCCTCTGTTAAACAGTAATTTCCATTTCAGTATGTAGCCTTTTACTACTAATTCCTTTGAAGTGCGAAATCTATTGTTCTGCTAAAATACTGGAGTAATGCATTGTGGGGGGAAAAACCTATCTGTAATGAAATTTTAACTCTCTAAATCAACATCACAATGTCAGATAGGTATGTAAATAATGAGTTATTTATACTACCTGTCACTCTACCTTATCTAGAAAATAATTCAGTAGTTCTTATACACAATTGTGCCTGGTATGTATTTTGATGTGTGATAACTGTAAAACATTATCAGTGTCAGGAACTGTGCATGCTCACATCGTTTTTCACTTTAATGGAGCTGAAAGTGCTGAGAACAAAGCCTCACAACTGATGCAAATCTTGTGATTAACACGAAGTTTGAAGGATGTTGTGCATGAGAGAGTCTGCCCAGCCTTGTTTCAGAGCCTCGTTTCTGTAAGGATCTGAAAATGAGAAGGAAAAAATATCTTCAGTGTTTTGGAATTGATTAGGCCTGTGTCCAACTGGTTGCAGGTGTTCTTTGTGCATTAAAATTGAGCATTCAGAGAATGATAAGTATATTGCAGCAGTTTGCTAAATATTTGTTGTAGCTATATTTTCCTTTCTTCCATTTAAGAAACCCATCCTTATCTAGACATTCTGACTAATTTTACATGTTTGCAGAGACTAAAAGGTTCCTGCATTCTTGGAACATATGCTCAAACAGTTTTACCATCTACCTTCTTTTTCTTCTTTCCCATGTCCATTTGATTACAAAAGTTGTCTAGGAAGCACTAGGAAACCTCTATTAAACAGGCCGTGGAAAATGATAATATCAACTTTCAAACTGTGACTACATATGCAGGAGGAGATCTTTATGTCTACCTGCGCGAAGAACACAGGCTATCTTGCCTCATTTTGTCTTTGCACGTGAGATGGGGTAATCAGGAGAGCAGTTTGTTCTGTGGAAGGATGTGCCTGGATGAGTTCCACATCCACTTGCTGACACGAGCTGCAAAGCCTGCTCCACATTTCCTCCACTCCACACTAGCTGGATGCAGTTACTTTTCTCCAGCCATAAGAAGACTGAAGTGAGGAGGTAATGCAACAACATCAGGGCTGCAGATTTCTGCTAAAATTTAACAGTAAGCTGAATGTTGAGTGGAATGGCAGAATGGAATTCCCATAAACTGTCATCTGGTGCAGGTCATCACTTCTTGCACTGTCCATTTAGAAATATCCAAATGCCATACAGTTGACATAGAATTGTAAGAATGTTGTGTATCTCAGGGGATGTGTGACATACATACAGAATCTTGGGAATGCCACATATCTCAGGAGATCAGGATGGAGCTGGTCCAAAATGCTCTGAATCCCATGAGGTTTTGTAGATGCATTCCAACATCGAGTTATAGAGCTAAGAACTTTACACTGTAATTATACAGTATTTTAAGCATCCTGATTGGATTTCTTCAGTCACCCCACCTACTGTGCTAAAAGTATAATCAAGCCAAAGAACAGAGCCTGGAAAAAGATAATAGAGAGACAAGATATTGAAATGATAATTCTCATGAACAGCAAAAATTAATACTACCAATAGAAATTATTGGCTTCAGCAAGACAATTTAATCCACGCTCCTTATTTTGAAGTACACTTCTAAGCTTGTTTGTGACTTTCACTTACAAAAGCTGAAATATTTACAGTGCAAAAATTATTGAACAAAGAATTGGTTTTCTCTTACACTTAAACTTTCTATTATAATGGGAATGGCACAGAAACTCGTGCCAGCCTTCTACAGATGTGTGTTAAAATGAAGTTTTCTGATACATTAAGTATTTTTAAGATTTTGAAAACTTGTTAATTTGCCTTCATGCTCTTCCTTAAGAGACATAAGAATGTAATTTTTGATGAATGAAATTAGTGGCATGGCAGGTTCCCACTATCTCAGCTACCTATGGAAGAATTAGGTGGAGCAGAGATAAAAGATTTACGGAACGTACTAAAATACATTTGGCTCTTTAGTGTGAGGGTAGCTTGTGAACAAACAAGAGAAGTACAACTACATTTCGATGGAAATGTGCCAAAATTTTTTTTTTTTTAATTAGTATTTTGTTTCCAAAGGTCTAGTCTTGATCCTAGCCTGCCTTCTCTTGAGTAGGTGTGTAATCCTTTTGGTGTAGGTGTGCAATCCTGCATGGCCCAACACAGTGAGCCACTTGCAGAGTGCACCGGATTGTTCTTCTTTCCCTTTAATTATCTTGTGTCTTTTTCTGTCTCCAGTCCAACAAAGCTCCATATGAATACTTCTGTAGAAAACTACTGTAAGTTTATGTGACATCATTGTAAATTTTACAAGATGGGCTTTTTCAAAAAAATATGTGAGCCAGATCTTTCTCACACCATTTTCACAGTCATGCAGCAAAATTTAACTGTCGCAAAATGTTTCTCTGCTTTCTCTGCTCTGAAATGGAGAACTACATCTATTTCTCCTTTCATCTGTTGCAAAGATGCAAAATGCCCTGAGGTTCAACGTAGAGATTTAAAACCATAAGGAGTTTCTTATGAGCTCAGAAATGGTTCTTATGTGTGTGAATATATGTATGCATGTGTGTAGGTGCATCCTGTGAGAAACGAACCTGAGGGAAAAAACTTAGCATGGAATTTTCTGAGTTAGCATCTGCTTTGCACAAAAGGACAGCCTTATGCACCCTTTCTTGTTTTACCCAGATGCCTGTACAAATTCCCATGCTCCCTACAGAACAAGGTCATGATGTTGGTAAGTTCTTTGTCAGTAAAAACTCACCACTTCACATTTTCACCTTCCTTTGCAATACTGCCCTGGTGTTTTTCAAGTGCCTTCTGCTATGCACTAGATAACACACAGCATTAAAGGCAATCATTTTGAACTCAATGACTTCTTCCTACCATTCTGCTCTGCTTGAGATAGGCACCAGAACTGTTTTCATGTTTTTCTGACTTATTGTCAGCTGAAGCTGAAGTTATTATTGGCACCTCAGTAAATGTACAAATGTCACTGCTATATTCTCCTTGAATATACGAAGTACCAAAATCTAGATATCCTAGGAACACTACTTTTGTTTAAAAAACTGCATATTTAAAGTGATGAAGCATTAGGATGGTTGGCTTAAGTAACACTTATTAGGAAATATGTGTGTGAAAAGTCATCTACTGTTTTCTTCATCTATGCAGGATGAACTCTGCTTTTCATGATGAATCATTATGTTGCTTTGCAGTTTTTTCCCCATATCTCACAAGATCCCACGCAAGCTTTAAAAAAACTCACCAAGAAGAAAAAAAAAGCCAATTTAAAAAACATACCCAGGGCTTATTTTCCTCTTTCATTTGCTATGAAATCCCAGCAAAAACATTGTGTGAGCAGTTTTCTATAAATCTTATGCTAATTAGCTGCTAAACAAGAGGATGAAATTCCTAAGGATAAGAACATGCAAATACCCTAAACAAACTACTTTTTTTTCTGAGGGATCTTATGAAGTTCAAGGAAACTTTCTAAGGCTCCAAAGTACTTTGAGACAGAATATCTTTGAAGTATCCATGCTGCTGCTAGGCAGCAATCATAAATTGTAGAAGGCATAGATTTTCAGTTCTCACACCATTTTTATGTCTGACAGAATAACTCTATCTGTTATATCTTGTTTCTACCCAAGAAGATTTACTGAGGTGAAAAGCATTGTATCCTTACTGAAAGAATACAGAATACATTTACTATATATATGTCCTGGCTAAAGCAGTTTATATTTTTGCAGGAGACTTATACAATGTATTTTGTCCTGACCTGAGTGATAAATTTTTTAAAGTTCTCAGGAATAATGAACTGGAAAATGTATTTTCCCCACAAGGCTCTAATATATTTTTAGCAGGTGATTTCAGGATTCTATAAATAATACACATTTTTAGCAGGTATAAAGAGGTTTTGGAGACTGACTGCTAATGGCAAGCTAATCCATGCACCAAAAGAAGAGGTAAAAAAATCCTGCATAATTTTCTCCTAAACTTTTAGTGCTGTCATATTTTGCAGAGGGTCTGGAAACAGTCAGGACCACAATGCCTTAGAATATTACCAGGGGGATGTGCCTTAGATAATCATAATTTTGATTATGCAGTAATCTGCACCAGCAAGTTAAGTTTCTAGTAAAGAATTGGTTAATCCTCTTGTGCATTACAATATGTGGTGAATAAAATTATTGTTCACAGCTGCACCTACTCCTGCCCTTTTCCTGTCCCAATGAAGGTGACTAGAACATTTTGGGAGGTAAAAATAACTAGGACTAATTTTTGATTAAAATGTAGAGTATATAGCTTGTGTTGGCATTAAGATGAGGTGGTTAATACATTTAAGTGATAAATAAGAACTGTGGCTTTTTTGATTAAACTGTTTTATTTGGAAAAGTGAGGAGAAATATTTCCCCACATTTTGCAACTTCCCCTACTGTCTTTTCAAAGCAAATATACTTCTCTTGTCTAGGAGAAAATCCTCTTGTGTAGCAGCTATTTAGCTTAAACTAAAAAAATTAGAGAAAAGTAATTGACCAAGAAAATTAAGATTTCTTAGCTTTATTACTGTTGTCTTAACTACTAATGTAGATTTGTCACCATCTCTGGAGGTATTTAAAAGTTGTGTAGAGTTGGTGCTTAGGGACAATATAGTGGTGGTCTTGGCAGTGTTATTTATGGTTGTACTTGAGCTCCAAGGTCTTTTCTGATCTAAATGATCCTACGGTTCTGTAGAACTTATTTAAAAAAAAATTTTGTTTGTTTTTCCTCTGAACACACCTGCAAAAATCAATTGTCGGGCAGCATTTTAATTTTTATGCCTTCTTCAATGACTGCTTGCTCTCATTGCTAAAATACATATTTTGTTATATGAAGCACAGTTTTATAAGAAGTACTTAAAAAAACTAAATGCCAAAATGGTATTGAAGGGGTGAAAGTTTTTCAACCAGATAAATGTGCTTCCTGTATTTTTCCATCTACTTCTCTTATGGAAAATGAGAATGTTAAACAGCAGTAAGAAAAATGCCATATGGAATAGCTGCCTTGAAAATTATTCTTGAATAGTTTTGCCCTGATGAGGTATTTCTTCAATATATCAACAAAATGCATTTTCTCTGAGGTAGCTGCTTTTCACCAAACACTGCATTCCAGGAAGTAATCTCTGCTTGGATGCAGCTGAATGATTTGGAGAGTAGGATGTTAGCAGATAGGCTACAGAATTCTCCAGAATTAATTTTTATAAATATGTTTGATAAGAAGCCATCTTTTTGAATTTCAGACACAGTCCAAGAAAAAGCATGTAAAAATTTAGATGATTAAATTATTTTTTCATTTTTAGTAAGCTGTACTCTACATGCATTACTCAACATAAGTTATAGTGAGATGAAGTCAAAGATAGATATTTACAAGCAAGTTATTGCTTGAAGAATGATGTGAAATATTCCCTGAAAAAAACCCCAACAAACTACCTAGCCTTTTAAATATCTTATAATCAAACATAGATTTTAATACTTTTAGTAAAACTGAGGCTGCATTTCAAATATTTTACTGTGTCCCAAAAGAGGCTCTGGCTGACTGAGGTAATTAATACAGGTTTGCTCAAAGCAACATGATGTACTACTGAAGTTTTAATTTAATAATATCTTCATTTTATAGCACAAATGAGAAGCAATAGGCTTTACTTACAATCAATTACTTACAATTAATCTCTTTTTGATCTCTCGTGCTTTTCTTCTTCCATATTCACATTTTTCCCTTTACTGTTCTATTGCCTTTTCCACCAAATTAATGCCAATCCTATTCCAGGCATGACTTCTGTTTCCTATTCTTCTAGCAACTCCACCTTCCTCTATGCAGCTAGAAATTCCCAAGCAATATCACAACAAGTACTTAAGAGCAGTTAGGATGGTTATGAACTTTCTTGGTTTAGAGGATTAGTTTCCCAAAGAAAGATGCTTGATTAGTCTGTCATAATATAGCAATGAAAAAGTGATATAATATTTTAATCCTTTTTTCCTATTTACTTTTATATCTAAAATTACTGTTACTGCACACAGTATATCTGAGACTTGCCTACTACTATCTGTCTGGATGACAATTCCTTTTTTCAGCTATAATTTCCATGCTTGTTGTCCATTAATTCTATACCTAGTTCTTGATTTGGTAGATTTATTATTAGTCTTAATAGGTGATTTAAAATTGTATTGGATTCATTTATTTTCTTGAGATGGAGAGTATATGGTATAGTCAGGAGATGTAAAATTCTCGTCTGTTTGACTTTACTGGATTATAATTTTGTTTTCAGTGTTATTAAACTATTTGCCCTTGCACCTTTGACATCCCATTGGACACCATAATACTTATGAAAAACTGATGCAAAGTTTTCATTTCAATCCAAATCATAAACCTCAATTAACTTCAGGTTCTAAGCTGTCTTTACTGAAAAAAAATGCCCCAGTTTTATTTTTTCTTATTATTTTCTTTAGTAAATTGACCACTTTCTTTTAGCTTCTCTCACACAGTCCAGTTGAGCTTGTTCTATAGTTACTTTCACTTTTCATGTTCAACCTTCATAGCACACCAGTTTTTATTTTTTTTGTATTCTTTTTTTCCATTACAATATATTTCACCATCTGTTTGTTGAGATTTTCAATCTTCATTTAAACATTTTTTTTTAAATTTATACTTTGCAAATGTAGATGTTTATTTGATGATATATTTTTTTTCACTCTTTACTAGTGTTGATGACCACATATATCTTTTCAATATAATGCAAAGTTCTCTTTACCTACTTTCTTGAAATAAAAAAGATTCTTCCTATATTCCTATATTATATAAATAAAAAATATTCTTCCTATATGGCTTAATGGCAAAACAGGATGTCAATATAAGAGTCAGGGAACAATACAAATGTTTGTATATTTTCAGGTGTAGTAGGAATGTAAATAAAATAACTGAAGAATGTGTATTTTCTAGATGCATAGTAGGTGGCAAAAAGATTAAAATGATAAAAAAATCACTTTTTCTTCTTTAATAACTGTTTGCTTCTTTCCCCCATGAATATATTGATGATACTTGATGCCGTCATGGGAGAGAAAATTCAAATGCTTTAGATCTATAAAATTTGTTCTGTTCTACAAGTACCCTGAAAAGTATTAACACTGTGTACTATTAATACTCTGCATGTTGACATTAGGAATCTTTTACCTCCCCTAGGTCCAAATACCTTACAAATAATGTAATGTAATTAGTTAATCACTTGCTGCTGAAATAAAGATAATGGAGGCACACCTGGGAATTTCTAGTATTAGTGTCTGGACTTGAATCAGGATTGTGCTTTTGAAACACATCTCTTCCTCATTCCTCCCTCTCGAGCCTTGGCTCACATGTCACAGCAATCTTGCACCACATGCAGTGAACCTCTTTGGGATAAAATTAAACTGGAAGTTGTGATCTGTGAGCCCATATAATGCACTCCAGCTACAACTGGCCATGCAATTCATTATATGATGTCCAAGATAAAGCAGCTCCGGTGTGCAGAGCACAGAGCTCAGCTCCTCAGCTCCATTGTTCTCTTCCTACTAGCCTGTATTATCAACTAAGGTAGGCAGAGCTGCTGATCCTTTGGAAATCAGAGGGCTTATTTTAAAAAAAATCACAAAGGAGACACTTTATAGGAGACAAAAATACTCACTGTTAACTTCATGGACATATTTCTGCTCTTCCAGAACACTGAAAGTTTTTTTCTAAGGACTGCTGTAGGGCTTTCAGAATCATTACTTTAATTCTGGTCTTGTTTGAAAAAAAAAAATGGAACTTTCCCTATTCAGTTGAACAAAAGTATTGTCAAGTGAAGTACTTAGCTGATATCTGTAGTATTTTCAACATTAGGTTTAATGGGAACCAGTATTTAATTTTATGTTCTTGAAGTAAAAATGCTTTTTCAAACTCTTTGGGTCAGAGAAAGTGTAGGAGTGAGTAGAAAAAGGTAAGGAAGGGAAACAAAATCTATAAGTGATATGTTATGTATAAGTGATATAAGTGACATGTTTAAAAGAACCTCTGCATTCTAAAATCTCTGTAGCAACATATTACTTTAAAAATGAAATCTAAGAAACTTTTTAATAATCAAATTAAATTAGTTAATTAAATTAAATTGCACGGTAGTCTAGTTATAAATAGATGCAGAACAGAATCATCCCCTCTGAAAGGTATTTGAAGCCTGAATACAAATGTTTGTAGTTCTGTATTAAATGAAGTGTGCGATAAGTACAAAAAACCAGTAAAAACATTATCAGGAACAGAAAGATTATTTTTTTTTAATATAAGATATTTTCTAAATTATCAGCTTTATTTTCCAAATGAAGGATTGGCAGCTAGAGAATATTGCCTGAACTTGAAAGAGTACACAGATTATTTCATGGCTTAGGTAAAATCTTGATTATATTGCTATCTTATCCACTTTATTCACTCTGCCTGTATCAGTGGCATGCATGCTGTGAGAAAAAAAAAATCTCCACAGACTAGAACTGTGACCTGTTGCAAGGAATAGATTGTTTTCTGGGTTTTTGAGATGTAATAAAAATATTACAGGATATTATAGGAAATTCTATAACATTATTGACTGACCTTCTGTTGGACTACTGAAAAATATACTGCAAGATCAAAACAACTTAATTTTTACATTGATTGAAGATTTTAATTCTTCAGAATAATTTGTCCTTTGATAGTGAATTGTGCTTTTCTTTCTGTCATGGGTTTCATAGGTTTACTAGTAATGGTTGAAAAAAGTGTACAAAAACCCTCGTAAAGTTGCAGCAATTATTTACAACATAAAATCTTCAGTGACTATTTACAAAGACTTCAGTTGTTCAAATGTACACATAGTGTATTATTTATTATTTCTTGTTGTTTCTATTGTTGCTCCTCTGAGTGATCAACCGTCCTCCTTACTGACTACCACTTATCAATGATCCTGCACTTTATTTTTACAACCTTCTAGATCATGAAAAGCAGGTTTTTAACTTCCAGGTTTCTAACTTATTTAACTTCAGTCCAGGATAACACACAGCACAGTAAAGGCCTCCCACAGATATTATGGGGCAGAGGTGAGGTGGACAGCATGCCCATGGAGCTGCCCTGGCAGGGGGCGGCTGCCAGGGGACATGGGGATCTTCATGGGATCTTTGTGGAAAGGAGAGGCTGACTGGCACAGCTGGAGGGTCACTGAGAGCCTGGGGCTGTGTGGAGGGAGGCTGGAGGCCTGGGACTCCTGGTGGAGCAGAGGCAGCTGCCTGTCTGTGCACAGGCCTGTGGCTGCAGGCTGGGCTCGGTGAAAGCCAAGGTGCAGGGTGCAGGGAGGACAGGTCCAGGGCTGCCCGGCTCAGAACCATGCACCAACACAAGGAGCCCTCACTCCTGGCTATGGGGCTGGGACTTGGACCTGGAGGGGTCCTATGGTCCTCTGCAGACCTGACCCTGTCATCCTCTGGGGTATTTTTCTGGCCAGGGGCTCACACTCCGGGCTCCAAACAGAGTCTGCAAAGCTTTGTGGGACCCTCAGACTGTTCATTCTCCCCTGTGTCCATGTGGACACCAGTGATAGTGTCTGGGGAGAGCTCAAGCTTACCAAGAGTGACTGTAAAGGTCTGGGGAGCACAGAGAGGTTGAGGGGAATCTGTTTTGTTCAGTCTGAAGAAGAGGAGGCTTTGGGGAGAGGAATAACACCTAATAGCAATTGCCTGGTTCCCGCAAGGAGGCCATCAAGATGGAGCCAGGCCTTTCGCAAGGGGCAAGGTGGGAGGATGTGAGATAAGATTGTAAATTGAAATGCAAGACTCGGGTGGAATAGATAGAAAACCTTTCCCCTCATGGTGAAAATTCAAACACTGGAATCGGTTGCCCACAGAGGTTGTGCCATCTCTGCTCTCAGAAGCTTTCAAGACCTGAACGTGTAAAGAAAGCCCTGAGCAAAGTTGCCTGACCATGTAGCTCACCCATTCTGAGCACAAGGCTGGACTAGAGAGGTCCTGAGGTCCCTTCCAACCTGCAAGCCTAGGATTGAATCATGATCTTATGCACTGTGTAGGAGTAAAAGCTAAAATAAAATCTCTGAAATGCAACAGGATAGAGATGATCTGGCATGCCAAGTGCTGTTAGCTTAATCTGTCATGTGTTGTCATATCACAATGAGCCATAACATAATATGACTAAAGCAATCAAAAGGTACCTACTATTCACCTCACAAGGTGATAGATTTGAAGGAAAGTATGAAACCTGATTGGTTTTCTGCAAAGTGAAAAGCATCTTTAAAAAGCATCATCTATTCTAAACACTTTAAAAACAGATTTACTGTAATAAAGCGAAACTCCTGTAAGCCTTTGTATTTTCTGCAGGATTTAAGTTGCAGCTCTCCCCAGTGTAACGTGTTTTCAGTGCTGGTTTAGGTACCGTGGACCTTCTGTCACCTAAATTTCTGCTCAGCTCTTAAGGATGTTTTCAGCTGAACATTTTGCTCTGGCAGGAAAAAAGAGACACTTCTCACAAAGTGAAAGGTTTCTCCTAACTCTGTGAGCAAAGCATTACATGGGTTAATATTTGAGGTCCTGCTGGGAAAAAAGCCCCACTCAATTTCACTGGTTTCACAGGAATAGTTTGCTTTCAATATTCCTGTTGAATCAACCTTGTTCTGTCACCAGGGCTGCAAATAGTAGACCTAGTACACCACCTGAAAATTACCATTAATGTGTATTACTGTTTTTTTCTTTTCTTGCACTAAATAAATGAAAAGAAGATGAGTTCAGGTTCCACATTAATGTTTAATTTTGCTTTGTTTGGGGAACCCAAATCCTGAGCAACCTGGTAGAGTCTATGTGTCACTGTTTGGATCTGTGAGGACCAGTTTAGCACCAAGGCATGGAATTTTGACATATGGATGATTTCAGCTTACCTATAGATAGACCAGAGTGCACATACCCACCGAAATTATAAATTTAACAGCTGAAAACAAGCTGGCCAGTTAAACTGTACGCTCACAGCATGCCCACACTCCTCATTAAGTGAATGGGAGAGATTTTGGCATTTAAAAGATGCAAAGATCTTCTGTGCCTGTCCCTCATGGGCAATGGAAATTGAATTTTTGTGCATTCTTGAATGAGTAAAAGGCTATTCAAAATATTACATGGTCTTGAGTGTTTCTAGATGGTAGAATGAACTAACTGAAGTTGCCATGAGTTACAATAACATGGAACTTAACCCAGTAAATTTTACTTCTTTTTGTGATTGTGGATGGATGGATGGATGGATGGATGGATGGATGGATGGATGGATGGATGGATGGGTGGATGGATGGATGGATGCATGGATGGATGGATGGGTGGATGGATGGATGGATGGATGGATGGATGGATGGATGGATGGATGGATGGATGGATGGATGGATGGGTGTGTGGGTGGATGGATGGATGGATGGATGGATCACTTGCATATTATGACTTAGTCCACAGTGTTAGCTAAAACAATTAGTGTATGCATTAATTTTCTTGTATGTATGGGCAGAAGATAGTATAAGAGTCCTGGAAGTTTTCAAAGCTACTTGTGCTCAGAATTTTATTCATTCTTTGCTGATTTCACGAGACGTATTTTAAACACCCAAAACAGGAACTTGTAGTAATTTAACCTCCTCTGATTTCTAAGTCTATAGAGAGAACCTTACTCAGAAATTCAGACTGGACTTAGCAAGAGCATGCCATACATTGTGTAGGTATGATGGGTGTGTTGGGATATGGATGTTTTTCTTATTTATTAGAATTCCAGCAGTCTCATGCAATTCTTTGACAATCCCAGAGCACCACTCACCCTTTCACAAAACCACATAGATACAAAACACTGTCAGTAGTTGTTTAGTGTAATCAACAGAAACACTAATGCTTCCTTCTTTCCTAGATACCTGTAACATGCTAGGAAGACCATCTATTTTTGTGACTTGAGTGACTAAAAGGATTGGATCATTAATCAAATGTAAGGTGACCAAAGACTCCACTTTAATATTTCTCCTTTAGTTAGACATGCATTCATTTTTCAAAGAGTGGTTACAAAACAATATATTCTTATTGATTTAGAAGACTTTATTTTAATATTTATACACATATGCTGGCAGGTTCACAGAATATTAATAAGAGAGATAACTTGGCATTTGTTTTGCATTTTACTCAGCTGAAGAAGTTACTTAGAGAATTACTTGAAACTTTTTTTGTTAGCCTCCACAGAACTCCAGTGCTGGGTTAAAAATATTTTCCTAATGCTGGGCATGTGATAGAAAATTTCAGAGATAGCATGGCTGATGACATATGCATATAACACATTCCTATGGCAGATACAATTACTCAGGCACAGGTGTAGTTGCTTTTGCCAGTACTTGACATAGCAATCAGAAGATGTACTGGCAAAGGATTTGGCACCCAGAATGTAAATGCCAATGCTTTGTGGATTATTGTCTAGCACTTGGGGTTTATGGCATGTTATGGGATGGCAGCAGAGTAGTCAAGGAAATAAGATGACCCAGGAATTAGCCACCCACCATGGTAATTTTTTAACTCTCATTTATTTATCTGTTTATTGTTAAATTCTCTCAAAAGTGAATCCCAAGAAAGCACCTTGCAAACAACTGGTTATGTTTTGGTTGAAATGAAATCAGAAATTCAGGATGCTGTTAAGCCATGCAAGTGTTTTATTTAGTGAGCGGCTCCACCTGTGGTAAAATGGTGTTTCTAATGGACAATCGTATGCTCCTGAACAGGTGGAAAATCAGAATGTGTTGCAGCTTGTGGCTAAAAGACTATGCCACATTATGGGAGCTTCTGCTGAAGTCCCTTGTCCATTTAGAGCAGTAGCTCTGTCCTGTGACAACTGGTGAATGGGTCATGACTATGTTCTGAAACCTAAAAACCATGTTAGGCCTCAGTTGGTGGCCAACCTGTTGGGAACAAGGCAAAAATGGTTGTCCTACAGCTGTGCCCTCCACTGTGATCCACAGAAATAGGAATCTTAAAAATGTGCAAGGCTATAGGGATATAAAGCAGAAAATCTCCCCTAGGGTGCATAATCAATTTTTTCTCTCATCCCTGTTCTTTCTTTCACTACTGACTAGAACAGAATGCTTTCAAATAACTTTTAAATCACTCTGTCAATCCTGGCAAATACTGGAGTTGGTCTGTCAATGTTAACATTGACTGGGAAAGTGTTTGATGCTTGCAATGTCATGAACACTAGATTTTTTGAAAATATATAATCAGGAAAGATTTTTCCAAAACAGTGTATTCACATTAGTGAACATAAAGTATTCTGATTAAAGCCAGTTTAGAACAACACTGAAGAAATACTTTCAAAGAGCCCTGAAAACATTGGATATGCTGTTGTTATGACACTGGAAGGGAAAATTTAAGTCTCTCAAATCCCCACATTTTTGCTCATAAAACTTTCTGAATACATGCAAATCTTGATACAGAGCTACATTATTATTAACAACTTCAAGAAAACTGAAGGCCATTGTTAAAGTTTGTATTTGGACAGCATTAGGGGAGGAGAATTTTGCATATTCTTGAGGCAGGATATGAGGTTCATTCAGTAAATGTTGTAATTATTATGAAAGAGATTGTGAGATTTTAATCACTAAAATTCCTGAACAAAGTAGCTGAAAACTGTAAAGGGTCATTCAGGAGGACAAGAATACTGTGGGACATTTGTAGGTCATTGTTCAAAATATTCCCTGTAACACTAAAAACATGGTGTTTCTCAGCTCTTACACTCCTAATGCCCATAGTTCATGAAAGCACCATATTAATTAACTATTTTAATTTCTTGTTTATTTGTGTTCCCTTTTTAGTCCTTGTAAATTGTAAGATTTGCTTTACTAGAAAGTTACATCGCTTCTTGATGATTCCATGTGATAGAAAGAAACAAGGCTGAAGTCTCAATTTAACTGCAAAAATCCAAAGGTCTTTGCAAAAGAACCTGTCAGAAAGACATCTTTGTATTTTTTTCCCTTACAAAACACAAACAGAAAATATCTGTGGGCGTTTAATTGGAGGATTTATCAGGATTTACTTTTTAGTTAAAAGCAGAGCAAGGACCTCAAAGGGAGCAAATAACTGCTTGAATGCCTACACAGGGATTACCAGAGTTGAGGTATTCTAAATAAACATCTTAAGAATAAATTTCCCATTTTTCAGATAAGTGTGGTTATCATATTGTCTAGTTTGCTTTTTTCCTAATGAAGGAGTTTTGGAAGAACACTCTTAATTTGGTGTGGAACAAATTGTAAATCAGCTCAGCGGAACTTAAGGAAACAGTTCTGTACTTCCCCTGTAACTCTTCACTGAAAAATACCCAGTGCCTGAGCTGCCCCGGGGAACCCTGGCTGCCTTTCAGTGCACCTTGACTCAGATGTTTCCAGAACTGTCGCAGTCCGCAACTGCAGGATCATGTCCAGGGAAGCTACAGCTACTGAGAACCATCATGGGACAAGAACGAGATGGGCTTCTATTCATAAAATCATTTATTCAGCATGGGCATGAACTAATTCAGAGACAATGAGCTCTGAACAAAGGCAGGGTGATGGGTTTTGAAGGACAGAACGCTTGAGAGTCACCACCTTTGAGGGTGGAGTTTAGGGTTAGGACCACTAGGAAAACAGCAAGGGAGAAACCCCCAGGGTCTCAAACTCAATCAGAATTCCTGGGCTGCCCTTCACAAGGGGTTTGGGGTGGGACAACTTCATCCAGGGCTCACACGCCCATTCCCCAAAGCAGGAGGTCAAAATTCAGTAGCTTGGTTTACAGCCATGCCTCTCACGTTAACAATGCTTATCTGAAACTAAATCTTTGCCTTCCTGAGGCAACTTACAACACAGAACTCTTTTTCCCTTCAGCCCACACCTGAGATGCTGGGAGTCCCCTCCCTCCATGTTCCCTGTGCTGTTACTGGGGAGGGCTGGGCTGATGAAACCTGTACTCTGGCTAATGGCAATCAGCCCAGCCAGTGGCTACAATCTCAGGGCTCATGCAGTGTGTCCCCAGAAGGCTGTGCCATGCCCTGATGGCAAGTGCCCAAATTTCAGTCTTTTGTAGTTGAAGAACTGAAGTACTCAATTCAGCAACTGAACTTTATGAAATTTTTTAGGAAACCAGACTTGCTGGGACCTTGGACCTGATGAAATTTGAATGTGACTGGTCAGTGGATTTAACAGGTTTGTGAATTTTTATGAAAAACAATTCTGGGATGTTTCTAAGCAAAATCTTTGGGATCAAGTAAGGTGTCTTTGCCAATGAAGATGAGTAGGGGATTGGAGCATCTCTCTTTCCAGGAAAGGCTGAGGAAGCTGGGCCTGTTCAGCCTCAAGAGCAGACAACTGAGAGGGGCCCTCATCAGTGACCGTCAGTATCTGAAGGAAGGGTGCCACGAGGATGTTTCCAGGTTCTGCCAGTGGTGCAGAGCAATAGGACAAGAGGCAATGGGCAGGAACTGACGCACAGGAGGTTCCACCTGAACATGAGGAAGAGCTTCCTTACTGTGTGGGTGACAGAGCACTGGAACAGGCTGCCCAGAGAGGCTGTGGGGTCTCCCTCACTGGAGATACTCAAGAACCTGCTGGATGCAATGCTGTGCTGTGTGCTCTGGGATGACCCTGCTTGAGCAGAGGGGCTGGACCAGAACAAACCACTGTGGTCCCTTCCAACCTGACCCATTCTGTGATTCTGTGATTCCATGATCCTGCCTCCTGTTTATGCTAACAATAAATGTGAAATGGTTATAGCTGAAGAACTGATAGAGCAGGCATGGTTCTCCACACATGTGTGCACTAATGTTCAGTTTTTGGGGGAAGCTTGCTGTGTTGGGAGGAGAAAAGAGGAAATAGTGTTTTCCAATGTGTAGGCTTGTAGCATCTGAAAAGCAATAGTTTATTGTAATGGGCAATTCAATGGACCTTCTCTGGAGCAGTAGCCATGGCAACCTCTTTGCACTGGACCAATAGTTCTAAAAACCATGAGAGCTGAATGAATTTAGACATGACATTTGTATGCATTTGCTAAATACAAAAAGATTTCCCTCCTTGTTTTGAATTAAGTTCCTAGTATTAGTATTTAAACACAGTCAATCATATAAATATAAGGACATTGTGTATTTTTAATCTTATAAATCTAGCTCTAACACTCTTTTCCCAGCAATGTATATTCTGGTATTTGTTAAGTCAGACTCTGTTATTAACTGAATCTGCATTCAATCTGTCAAGCAATTGGAAAAGGAACCCAACTTATCATTTTCTCAACCCACTTCTCTGTGCATGACTCCTTGTGAAACTGTCTCAGGATGTCACTTACTGGCAGTCACAATCCAGTATTGTCCACGACTTCTCTAATGTGAAGCTCTTATTCGTCCTTATGATCCCCTGCCATACGGAAAGAAAATTACATTAGTGTTGATGCATGCAACCAACCTGCATAAAATCTGCCTTATTCCTGATTACTAGAGTTGTCATTAAAAAAGGAGTCCGGAAGTGAATAAACAGAAGGTAGTTTTATTTTTCCTGCTATTGTAAATGTAGTGTGAACAAGAGACCAGAAATTTTCTCAACATACTAGTTTCTAAAATATATTTATTTTACCTTATCTTTCTGGTATTTTCTGTATTGTGCAGGAGGTAATCAGCAAAAATATCTCTGTGTTTTATTTAATACTGACAATTACCATTGGAAAAAAAAAAAATTGGAGTCTATTGAAAACCTTCCCGTTTCACACCAAAGACAATCCTTGAGGCAGGTTTGTATTTTTATGAGACATTTTTCATCTTTTTTTCTTCTAGGGCCAGATAATTTTCAATACACAACAATCTTTATCATCAAAAATAATTTACATTTAATATTTAATTACTTTATTGCTTAAAAAATAAAACCCCAAATCAAATACAGTGATTTATGCTTAATCTGCCTGAAAATTTTGTTTGTTCCCTATTATGAACTAGAGAGCAACCAATTTTTGAAATTCTTATTTTCTGTTTCATTTTTATTTTCATAATACTCTTCAATGGTTTCTACTGTAATCAGGAAATGGAAAACAATTGAAACTATTTAATGGTGGAAACCCCTTTTATTTACAGGTAAAAAAATGGAACTTTCAGAATTCTTCATCTTGCATCTGAAGTAAATACATAACAAAAATTTTAGTTTCAGATCTTTTGTCTTTTCTTATACAATATCCATTTATGTTTTTATTTTACTTCCATAGAAATTTAGTTGTTTTGCCTTCAGAAAGGTGCATTCCCCACTCATGCATTCAAGTGATAGCTGCATGGAGTGGCTGACTTGGAAATGTAAGATCTCAGTTGTCAGCAGAATTAAAAGGTCACCTTTCATTTTGTGAAGCAGATTTTTGAGGGCTAAAGTTGTCTGTGCTGGATATCAGGCTGTGTTTCCTTGTTTGTTAGAGCTTATGTAATGTGAAATCACTTGCTTTGACTGTTCCTTACATGTTCTGTGTGACAGTGATGTTGATCGGAAAACCTTCCAGGATATATAGGAGAGGAAAATGGGCATGCAGAAAGCTTCTGCTGATTGTGCTCCTTCACCAGTCAGCATCTGTTAAAAATAAAACAGCTCAAAAAAAAAAAAAAAAAAAAAAAAGAAAAGCAAACTTGAAACTGGATTCTAAGTCATAAACCAACTAATCTGTTTATGTGTGCTCATGTGCATACCAAGTAGGGATACCAAGTTCTCCTTGAATCTGAAAAACACCTTCAATTGGCATGCAAAGGAAGATGACAACTAATTCTTTTAGCTACTATTTGTCTTATAATAGCACAGAAGACTCCCACATAGGAGTTACTGACAGATAATACAATGGAATTTCTATCCATGTTCTTTGTGGACTAAGTACCAACTTATGGGATAGCTCCATAGGTCCTGAATTAAAAATTCAGCATAGAAATCTTTGTGCTACTAAAAAGCATATGCATGCAGGGTCTGTGGCTTTGTATGTGATAAAAGTCGAATCCATCTTCCACGTTTCACACCTGCATATCAGAGCCTGACAGGATTGTCCTACAGGACCGCCAACATTGCATGTTTTGATTATTTGCTTCAAATTTGGGATTGTAACAGCTCCTGTGACCACAGTCGCTATAATTATACTGTTTTTATTTTGAATTTTGTTGCAGGAAGCTGCAATATACTTTAGTGTGTATTGCAGTAATGCAAGTCACATTTTCTTTGCATCAAAATTATTTACGGATTCCTTTTTGACCTAACCTGGTTTTGGTTTTTATTGCATGCGAATGAAACATTTTGATTTGATATAAAGCATGATAATACATTGGAAAGGCTATGCTGAATAAACTATTTTACACAGAGTTAAACCCCAGCAGGTTTAAAGCTTTTGTCACTTTGGTTTTGATAAAAAATAATTATGTATGTCTTCCTTGATTTTTCTGTCACAATGAAGAACTTAGATCTTGAATTTGCTAGCTAGACCCTTTAGTCAGACTGAGTCAAGGATTTTATTTACCACTGTGATTGAAAACTCTTTCTTTTCTGCCTTAGGGCTTCTATGCATAATTTTGACAACTTGCTCTTTATCAAACAAATTGTGTCAATCTTTAAAACTGTTGTTTTCCTTATTTACTTGCAAGGTTTGAATATCCAGCTCCAAGAGGAAAGGAAAAGCCACGTGAAAGAAAAATGTCAAGGTAATTTAAAACCAAAGGGAGGAGGTTTATATATTTCAGGTCTTTACAAGCTTTGCTCTTCACCCCTGTTTTGCTTTTCAGTTACAGCCCTTTGTGTTTCCTTTGGGCTGTGCTGGTGCAATATTCTCAGCGCTCTGCCTTGTGTTTCACTTGCTTCCACCAAAGCAAGAGGAAATCATTATTGTGTTTCATATGCATATAATCTCAAATCCATCACATAAGCTCCTTATTTCGTGGGTTTTCTCACAGGTCTCCTTGCTCAGGACTCCTTGACTGCCTCATTATGAAGTTTCCAGTGAAGCTAAGAGTAATACTTTGGATCTTAAAAAAATCTCACTTGGTCTGAAACCCCATGCACAATGGTATGGCCAGTTGTGTAGTTAATAAGTAACTGGCTGAGTATTTTGTGGTGATAACTGAGGGAAAAAAGTGTATAATGGCTCTTAAGTTGAGATGTTTGTGAAAACATTGATTTATGCACTGACCCTTCATGGATTTTATTGGAGAATTTCCTTTTGAAGTAATGATGTGTTCCAGAATCAGGGTGGCTTCTGTTTCGAAATAGTTCAAGATTTGGCAGCCTCCAGCACTGATGATATGTTGATTTATCTGTAAAAAAGATAGCTTGGCTACCTCAAATGTTCTCACAAATTAACCATGGCTTGCGTGAATTAATTTACTGTATATTTCAGAGCACAAGCATTACATTGTAAATTTGCTTGTGTGGAGACCTAATCTGCCATAGACTAACTGCCTCTGATGCCCAGACTTGTGGTTTAGGTATGTTCCTTACAAGTCCTTGACCTTCAAGCTGTACTTCAAAAGCAGCTTAAGGGGGAGGCATTTGTGGGAGGCCAAAGTGCAGAAGAAGTTTTCTTTGAGGAAGCAGTTGGGTGCTTTTATTATTGCATCCTTTTGGTAGTGCTCCTGTCTTATGAAAGGTCTGAAATAACATTGAATGGTGATTGGATTTGGTTTTGGAGCTAAGAATTGATTTCAACAGATGTCAGATCACTCTTGGATTTTAAAAAAGTTGTATTAAAACATAAATAAAACTGAAATCAGTATAAGGGAGAGCCAACAGTTAAATGGTAGTAACAACTTTTCTTCGTTTATTGGTGTAACTCTAAAAAGCATATAATAAATTTTATAAACATCCAGTAACATCAAAGATCATTCTGTATGTGCATGGTGATACAGTACTTGTCTTAAAAATGCATTAACCAAAGGAACTAAGTTCAGAAGGCAGCATTAGAAGTAGTGCAAGTCTTTTTCCCTTTGCCAGTTACAATGTACAGAAACTTAAGAGACTGACTCAAAGGCAAATACTTGAAGATAGTGATAGTAATAATGAAACTTTTTAAAGTCTGTATTTAAAATTGCAACTTTCTCTTAGGCATGTACCCATCAAATTCTAAGCCTATTGAGGAATATATTATAAACCAATAAAAACGTGTAATTCTCTTTCCTTTTTGCAGTTTCTGCCAAAAACTAAACTTTTTTATGAAGACTAAATATATAACTAATATATATAATTCATAACAACTAAGACAACTATAATATTATGTATATTATAACTAATAAAACCCAAACATTTTTCTGTTGAAGAAGGGATGGGATAGAAAAAGAAGGCATCAGTGGTATTAGGTGCAGTCTTAGAAAAACTTATTTTAACTGCCTTTAAAGTAGGATTGAATTAGACCCCTTACCTTGATGTTGATACCATGACACAAAAGATCTTTGTATCATAAGAGTGATATCAGAAAGTTCTAGAATTTTCTCTGATCTGAGTCCACTAATGCAGTTATGTTCAGATGGTTCCTTATTTCTCTGCATGTCTATGTGTGTGTGTTTGTGTGTGTGTGTGTATATGTGTGAATACTCATGAATGTTTCTCAGTTTTTCATACTGGTGTCAGCTCTAAGCAAATTTTAAGAGCTAATACCTTTTTACCTAGTTCAATTAAAAAAGCCAAATCAATATTGGATGAAATTCTGAAACATTTTTATGTTGTTTTATTTATTTTGCTCTTTTCATAGTCATCATTTGATAGCCCCCTGCATTACCTAACTTCATGCACTGAATCTTCTTCTCAGTGTTATTTATCACTTCTGATTTATTAGAAGGAATTCAAGGTTAGTTATTAGCAAACAGTAGCCATACTTTCTTGCTGATACAGTACGTAGTTTTCATCATTTGGAGGAAAATTCCCTGACAGAATTGTCTGCTCTTTGAATGCCGCCCATAGAGAGGCAAGAGGGAGAGGGAGATTCTCTGAACAAAAGAAGCAAATCTGCTTTGACAGCTGCCAGTGTAGCAGTGTAGCCCACACCACTTCAAAGCCGTGATGCTCTCTCCCATCAGCATCACTATCGGTGCTGCTGGGCTTTCTCTGGTCACTCCGCAGGGAGAGGATAAGCACCTGAATTCTCAAGTATTTTCTATTATTCTCACTTCCTCCTGGCTCAGGTGGAGACGTGGTGCAGAACTGTTATCTGCAGTCCTCCCTGCCTGACACAGGCAGGTAAATTTGTAAGCCTGCTCTGTTAGCTAGTGATAAAGACTGTCT